>NC_082712.1:93211857-93527249 GCF_030144855.1 Hypanus sabinus | reverse complement strand
GACTTGGACACGGACTGGAACCTCCTCAGAGACTTGGACACGGACTGGAACCTCCTCGGTGACTTGGACACGGACTGGACCCTCCTCGGAGACTTGGACACGGACTGGAAACACATCGGAGACTCGGACACGGACTGGAACCTCCTCGGAGACATGGACACGGACTGGAAACACCTCGGAGACTTGGACACGGACTGGAAACACCTCGGAGACTTGGACACGGACTGGACTCACCTCGGAGACTTGGACACGGACTGGAACCTCCTCGGAGACTTGAACACGGACTGGAAACTCCTCGGAGACGTGGACACGGAATGGAAACACCTCGAAGACATGGACACCGACTGGAAACTCCCCGGAGACTTGGACACCGACTGGAAACACCTCGGAGACTTGGAAACGGAATGGATATACCTCGGAGAGTTGGACACGGACTGGAAACACCTCGGAGACTTGGACACGGAATGGAAACACCTCGGAGACTTGGACACCGACTGGAAACTCCTCGGAGACTTGGACACCGACTGGAAACACCTCGGAGACTTGGACACCGACTGGAAACTCCTCGGAGACTTGGACACCGACTGGAAACACCTCGGAGACTTGGACACCGACTGGAAACACCTCGGAGACTTGGACACGGACTGTAAACACCTCGGAGACTCGGACACGTACTGGAAACACCTCGGAGACTTGGACACGGAATGGAAACACCTCGGACACTTGGACACGGACTGTAAACACCTCGGAGACTCGGACACGGACTGGAAACACCTCGGAGACTTGGACACGGAATGGAAACACCTCGGACACTTGGACACGTACTGTAAACACCTCGGAGACTCGGACACGGACTGGAAACACCTCGGAGACTTGGACACGGAATGGAAACACCTCGGACACTTGGACACGGACTGGAACCTCCTCAGAGACTTGGACACGGACTGGAACCTCCTCGGAGACTTGGACACGGACTGGAACCTCCTCAGAGACTTGGACACGGACTGGAACCTCCTCAGAGACTTGGACACGGACTGGACTCACCTTGGAGACTTGACACGGACTGGAACCTCCTCAGAGACTTGGACACGGACTGGAACCTCCTCGGAGACTTGGACAAGGACTGGAACCTCCTCGGAGACTTGGACACGGACTGGAAACACCTCGGAGACATGGACACGGAGTGGAAACACCTCGGAGACTCGGACACGGACTGGAACCTCCTCGGAGACATGGACACGGACTGGAAACACCTCGGAGACTTGGACACGGACTGGAAACACCTCGGAGACATGGACACGGACTGGACTCACCTCGGAGACTTGGACACGGACTGGAACCTTCTCGTGACTTGGACACGGACTGGAACCTCCTCAGAGACTTGGACACGGACTGGAAACACCTCGGAGACATGGACACGGACTGGAAACACCTCGGAGACTTGGACACGGACTGGAAACACCTCGGAGACATGGACACGGACTGGAAACACCTCGGAGACTTGGACACGGACTGGAAACACCCGGAGACTTGGACACGGAATGGAAACACCTCGGACACTTGGACAGGGACTGTAAACACCTCGGAGACTCGGACACGGACTGGAACCTCCTCAGAGACTTGGACACGGACTGGAACCTCCTCGGAGACTTGGACACGGACTGGAACCTCCTCAGAGACTTGGACACGGACTGGAACCTCCTCGGAGACTTGGACACGGACTGGAACCTCCTCAGAGACTTGGACACGGACTGGAACCTCTTCATTGACTTGGACACGGACTGGACTCACCTCGGAGACTTGTACACGGACTGGAAACACCTCGTAGACATGGACACGGACTGGACTCACCTTGGAGACTTGGACACGGACTGGAACCTCCTCGGAGACTTGGACACGGACTGGACTCACCTTGGAGACTTGGACACGGACTGGAACCTCCTCAGAGACTTGGACACGGACTGGAACCTCCTCGGTGACTTGGACACGGACTGGACCCTCCTCGGAGACTTGGACACGGACTGGAAACACATCGGAGACTCGGACACGGACTGGAACCTCCTCGGAGACATGGACACGGACTGGAAACACCTCGGAGACTTGGACACGGACTGGAAACACCTCGGAGACTTGGACACGGACTGGACTCACCTCGGAGACTTGGACACGGACTGGAACCTCCTCGGAGACTTGAACACGGACTGGAAACTCCTCGGAGACGTGGACACGGAATGGAAACACCTCGAAGACATGGACACCGACTGGAAACTCCTCGGAGACTTGGACACCGACTGGAAACACCTCGGAGACTTGGACACGGAATGGATATACCTCGGAGAGTTGGACACGGACTGGAAACACCTCGGAGACTTGGACACGGAATGGAAACACCTCGGAGACTTGGACACCGACTGGAAACTCCTCGGAGACTTGGACACCGACTGGAAACACCTCGGAGACTTGGACACCGACTGGAAACACCTCGGAGACTTGGACACGGACTGGAAACACCTCGGAGACTTGGACACCGACTGGAAACACCTCGGAGACTTGGACACCGACTGGAAACACCTCGGAGACTTGGACACGGACTGGAAATTCCTCGGAGACTTGGACACGGACTGGAAACACCTCGGAGACTTGGACACGGACTGGAAACACCTCGGAGACATGGACACGGACGGGACTCACCTCGGAGACTTGGACACGGACTGGAACCTCCTCGGAGACTTGGACACGGACTGGAACCTCCTCAGAGACTTGGACACGGACTGGAAACACCTCGGAGACATGGACACGGACTGGAAACACCTCGGAGACTTGGACACGGACTGGAAACACCTCGGAGACTTGGTCACGGACTGGAAACACCTCGGAGACTTGGACACGGACTGGAAACACCTCGGAGACTTGGACACGGACTGTAAACACCTCGGAGACTCGGACACGTACTGGAAACACCTCGGAGACTTGGACACGGAATGGAAACACCTCGGACACTTGGACACGGACTGTAAACACCTCGAAGACTCGGACACGGACTGGAAACACCTCGGAGACTTGGACACGGAATGGAAACACCTCGGACACTTGGACACGTACTGTAAACACCTCGGAGACTCGGACACGGACTGGAAACACCTCGGAGACTTGGACACGGACTGGAACCTCCTCAGAGACTTGGACAAGGACTGGAACCTCCTCGGAGACTTGGACACGGACTGGAAACACCTCGGAGACATGGACACGCACTGGAAACACCTCGGAAACTTGGACACGGACTGGACTCACCTCGGAGACTTGGACACGGACTGGAACCTCCTCGGAGACTTGGACACGGACTGGAACCTCCTCGGAGACTTGGACAAGGACTGGAACCTCCTCGGAGACTTGGACACGGACTGGAAACACCTCGGAGACATGGACACGGACTGGAAACACCTCGGAGACTTGGACACGGACTGGAACCTCCTCAGAGACTTGGACACGGACTGTAAACCTCCTGGGAGAAGTGGACTCGGACTGGAAACACCTCGGAGACTTGGACACGGACTGGAACCTCCTCAGAGACTTGGACACGGACTGTAAACCTCCTCGGAGAAGTGGACTCGGACTGGAAACACCTCGGAGACTCGGACACGGACTGGAAACACCTCGGAGACTTGGACACGGACTGTAAACACCTCGGAGACTCGGACACGTACTGGAAACACCTCGGAGACTTGGACACGGAATGGAAACACCTCGGACACTTGGACACGGACTGTAAACACCTCGGAGACTCGGACACGGACTGGAAACACCTCGGAGACTTGGACACGGAATGGAAACACCTCGGACACTTGGACACGTACTGTAAACACCTCGGAGACTCGGACACGGACTGGAAACACCTCGGAGACTTGGACACGGAATGGAAACACCTCGGACACTTGGACACGGACTGGAACCTCCTCAGAGACTTGGACACGGACTGGAACCTCCTCGGAGACTTGGACACGGACTGGAACCTCCTCAGAGACTTGGACACGGACTGGAACCTCCTCAGAGACTTGGACACGGACTGGACTCACCTTGGAGACTTGACACGGACTGGAACCTCCTCAGAGACTTGGACACGGACTGGAACCTCCTCGGATACTTGGACAAGGACTGGAACCTCCTCGGAGACTTGGCACGGACTGGAAACACCTCGGAGACATGGACACGGAGTGGAAACACCTCGGAGACTCGGACACGGACTGGAACCTCCTCGGAGACATGGACACGGACTGGAAACACCTCGGAGACTTGGACACGGACTGGAAACACCTCGGAGACATGGACACGGACTGGACTCACCTCGGAGACTTGGACACGGACTGGAACCTTCTCGTGACTTGGACACGGACTGGAACCTCCTCAGAGACTTGGACACGGACTGGAAACACCTCGGAGACATGGACACGGACTGGAAACACCTCGGAGACTTGGACACGGACTGGAAACACCTCGGAGACATGGACACGGATTGGAAACACCTCGGAGACTTGGACACGGACTGGAAACACCCGGAGACTTGGACACGGAATGGAAACACCTCGGACACTTCGACACGGACTGTAAACACCTCGGAGACTCGGACACGGACTGGAACCTCCTCAGAGACTTGGACACGGACTGGAACCTCCTCGGAGACTTGGACACGGACTGGAACCTCCTCAGAGACTTGGACACGGACTGGAACCTCCTCGGAGACTTGGACACGGACTGGAACCTCCTCAGAGACTTGGACACGGACTGGAACCTCTTCATTGACTTGGACACGGACTGGACTCACCTCGGAGACTTGTACACGGACTGGAAACACCTCGTAGACATGGACACGGACTGGACTCACCTTGGAGACTTGGACACGGACTGGAACCTCCTCGGAGACTTGGACACGGACTGGACTCACCTTGGAGACTTGGACACGGACTGGAACCTCCTCAGAGACTTGGACACGGACTGGAACCTCCTCGGTGACTTGGACACGGACTGGACCCTCCTCGGAGACTTGGACACGGACTGGAAACACATCGGAGACTCGGACACGGACTGGAACCTCCTCGGAGACATGGACACGGACTGGAAACACCTCGGAGACTTGGACACGGACTGGAAACACCTCGGAGACTTGGACACGGACTGGACTCACCTCGGAGACTTGGACACGGACTGGAACCTCCTCGGAGACTTGAACACGGACTGGAAACTCCTCGGAGACGTGGACACGGAATGGAAACACCTCGAAGACATGGACACCGACTGGAAACTCCCCGGAGACTTGGACACCGACTGGAAACACCTCGGAGACTTGGAAACGGAATGGATATACCTCGGAGAGTTGGACACGGACTGGAAACACCTCGGAGACTTGGACACGGAATGGAAACACCTCGGAGACTTGGACACCGACTGGAAACTCCTCGGAGACTTGGACACCGACTGGAAACACCTCGGAGACTTGGACACCGACTGGAAACACCTCGGAGACTTGGACACGGACTGGAAACACCTCGGAGACTTGGACACCGACTGGAAACTCCTCGGAGACTTGGACACCGACTGGAAACACCTCGGAGACTTGGACACCGACTGGAAACACCTCGGAGACTTGGACACGGACTGGAAACACCTCGGAGACTTGGACACCGACTGGAAACACCTCGGAGACTTGGACACCGACTGGAAACACCTCGGAGACTTGGACACGGATTGGAAATTCCTCGGAGACTTGGACACGGACTGGAAACACCTCGGAGACTTGGACACGGACTGGAAACACCTCGGAGACATGGACACGGACGGGACTCACCTCGGAGACTTGGACACGGACTGGAACCTCCTCGGAGACTTGGACACGGACTGGAACCTCCTCAGAGACTTGGACACGGACTGGAAACACCTCGGAGACATGGACACGGACTGGAAACACCTCGGAGACTTGGACACGGACTGGAAACACCTCGGAGACTTGGTCACGGACTGGAAACACCTCGGAGACTTGGACACGGACTGGAAACACCTCGGAGACTTGGATACGGACTGGAAAGACCTCGGAGACTTGGACATGGACTGGAACCTCCTCGGAGACTCGGACACGGACTGGAACCTACTCGGACTTGGACAGGGACTGGAACCTCCTCGGAGACTTGGACACGGACTGGAACCTCCTCGGTGACTTGGACACGGACTGGAAACACCTCGGAGACTTGGAAACGGACTGGAAACACCTCGGAGACTTGGACACGGACTGGAAGCACACGGAGACTTGGACAAGGAATGGAAACTCCTCGGAGATTTGGACACGGACTGGAAACACCTCGGAGACTTGGACACGGAATGGAAACACCTTGGAGACTTGGACACGGACTGGAAACACCTCGGAGACTTGGACACGGACTGGAAACACCCGGAGACTTGGTCACGGAATGGAAACGCCTCGGAGACTTGGACACGGACTGGAAACACCTTGGAGACTTGGACACGGACTGGAAATACCTCGGAGACTTGGACACGGACTGGAACCTCCTCGGAGACATGGCCACGGATTGGAAACACCTCGGAGACTTGGACACGGACTGGAAACACCTAGGAGACTTGGACACGGACTGGACTCACCTCGGAGACTTGGACACGGACTGGAACCTCCTCGGAGACTTGAACACGGACTGGAAACTCCTCGGAGACTTGGACACGGAATGGAAACACCTCGGAGACTTGGACACCGACTGGAAACTCCTCGGAGACTTGGACACCGACTGGAAACACCTCGGAGACTTGGACACCGACTGGAAACACCTCGGAGACTTGAACCCCGACTGGAAACACCTCGGAGACTTGGACACGGACTGGAAACACCTCGGAGGCTTGGACACCGACTGGAAACACCTCGGAGACTTGGACACCGACTGGAAACACCTCGGAGACTTGGACACGAACTGGAAACACCTCGGAGAATTGGACACCGACTGGAAACACCTCGGAGACTTGGACACGGACTGGAAACACCTCGGAGACTTGGACACGGACTGGAAACACCTGGGAGACTTGGACACGGACTGTAACCTCCTCGGTGACTTGGACACGGACTGGAAACACCTCGGAGACTGTGGACACGGACTGGATCCTCCTCGGAGACTTTGACACGGACTGGAATCTCCTCGGAGACTTGGACACGGACTGTAAACCTCCTCGGAGAAGTGGACACGGACTGGAAACACCTCGGAGACTTGGACACGGACTGGAACCTCCTCGGAGACTTGGACACGGACTGTAAACCTCCTCGGAGAAGTGGACACGGACTGGAAACACCTCGGAGACTTGGACACGGACTGGAACCTCCTCAGAGACTTGGACACGGACTGTAAACCTCCTCGGAGAAGTGGACTCGGACTGGAAACACCTCGGAGACTTGGACACGGACTGGAACCTCCTCAGAGACTTGGACACGGACTGTAAACCTCCTCGGAGAAGTGGACTCGGACTGGAAACACCTCGGAGACTCGGACACGGACTGGAAACACCTCGGAGACTTGGACACGGACTGTAAACACCTCGGAGACTCGGACACGTACTGGAAACACCTCGGAGACTTGGACACGGAATGGAAACACCTCGGACACTTGGACACGGACTGTAAACACCTCGGAGACTCGGACACGGACTGGAAACACCTCGGAGACTTGGACACGGAATGGAAACACCTCGGACACTTGGACACGTACTGTAAACACCTCGGAGACTCGGACACGGACTGGAAACACCTCGGAGACTTGGACACGGAATGGAAACACCTCGGACACTTGGACACGGACTGGAACCTCCTCAGAGACTTGGACACGGACTGGAACCTCCTCGGAGACTTGGACACGGACTGGAACCTCCTCAGAGACTTGGACACGGACTGGAACCTCCTCAGAGACTTGGACACGGACTGGACTCACCTTGGAGACTTGACACGGACTGGAACCTCCTCAGAGACTTGGACACGGACTGGAACCTCCTCGGAGACTTGGACAAGGACTGGAACCTCCTCGGAGACTTGGACACGGACTGGAAACACCTCGGAGACATGGACACGGAGTGGAAACACCTCGGAGACTCGGACACGGACTGGAACCTCCTCGGAGACATGGACACGGACTGGAAACACCTCGGAGACTTGGACACGGACTGGAAACACCTCGGAGACATGGACACGGACTGGACTCACCTCGGAGACTTGGACACGGACTGGAACCTTCTCGTGACTTGGACACGGACTGGAACCTCCTCAGAGACTTGGACACGGACTGGAAACACCTCGGAGACATGGACACGGACTGGAAACACCTCGGAGACTTGGACACGGACTGGAAACACCTCGGAGACATGGACACGGACTGGAAACACCTCGGAGACTTGGACACGGACTGGAAACACCCGGAGACTTGGACACGGAATGGAAACACCTCGGACACTTGGACACGGACTGTAAACACCTCGGAGACTCGGACACGGACTGGAACCTCCTCAGAGACTTGGACACGGACTGGAACCTCCTCGGAGACTTGGACACGGACTGGAACCTCCTCAGAGACTTGGACACGGACTGGAACCTCCTCGGAGACTTGGACACGGACTGGAACCTCCTCAGAGACTTGGACACGGACTGGAACCTCTTCATTGACTTGGACACGGACTGGACTCACCTCGGAGACTTGTACACGGACTGGAAACACCTCGTAGACATGGACACGGACTGGACTCACCTTGGAGACTTGGACACGGACTGGAACCTCCTCGGAGACTTGGACACGGACTGGACTCACCTTGGAGACTTGGACACGGACTGGAAACACCTCGGAGACTTGGACACCGACTGGAAACTCCTCGGAGACTTGGACACCGACTGGAAACACCTCGGAGACTTGGACACCGACTGGAAACACCTCGGAGACTTGGACACGGACTGGAAACACCTCGGAGACTTGGACACCGACTGGAAACACCTCGGAGACTTGGACACCGACTGGAAACACCTCGGAGACTTGGACACGGACTGGAAATTCCTCGGAGACTTGGACACGGACTGGAAACACCTCGGAGACTTGGACACGGACTGGAAACACCTCGGAGACATGGACACGGACGGGACTCACATCGGAGACTTGGACACGGACTGGAACCTCCTCGGAGACTTGGACACGGACTGGAACCTCCTCAGAGACTTGGACACGGACTGGAAACACCTCGGAGACATGGACACGGACTGGAAACACCTCGGAGACTTGGACACGGACTGGAAACACCTCGGAGACTTGGTCACGGACTGGAAACACCTCGGAGACTTGGACACGGACTGGAAACACCTCGGAGACTTGGATACGGACTGGAAAGACCTCGGAGACTTGGACATGGACTGGAACCTCCTCGGAGACTCGGACACGGACTGGAACCTACTCGGACTTGGACAGGGACTGGAACCTCCTCGGAGACTTGGACACGGACTGGAACCTCCTCGGTGACTTGGACACGGACTGGAAACACCTCGGAGACTTGGAAACGGACTGGAAACACCTCGGAGACTTGGACACGGACTGGAAGCACACGGAGACTTGGACAAGGAATGGAAACTCCTCGGAGATTTGGACACGGACTGGAAACACCTTGGAGACTTGGACACGGACTGGAAACACCTCGGAGACTTGGACACGGACTGGAAACACCTCGGAGACTTGGACACGGACTGGAAACACCCGGAGACTTGGTCACGGAATGGAAACGCCTCGGAGACTTGGACACGGACTGGAAACACCTTGGAGACTTGGACACGGACTGGAAATACCTCGGAGACTTGGACACGGACTGGAACCTCCTCGGAGACATGGCCACGGACTGGAAACACCTCGGAGACTTGGACACGGACTGGAAACACCTAGGAGACTTGGACACGGACTGGACTCACCTCGGAGACTTGGACACGGACTGGAACCTCCTCGGAGACTTGCACACGGACTGGAAACTCCTCGGAGACTTGGACACGGAATGGAAACACCTCGGAGACTTGGACACCGACTGGAAACTCCTCGGAGACTTGGACACGGACTGGAAACACCTCGGAGACTTGGACACGGACTGGAAACACCTGGGAGACTTGGACACGGACTGTAACCTCCTCGGTGACTTGGACACGGACTGGAAACACCTCGGAGACTGTGGACACGGACTGGAACCTCCTCAGAGACTTTGACACGGACTGGAATCTCCTCGGAGACTTGGACACGGACTGTAAACCTCCTCGGAGAAGTGGACACGGACTGGAAACACCTCGGAGACTTGGACACGGACTGGAACCTCCTCGGAGACTTGGACACGGACTGTAAACCTCCTCGGAGAAGTGGACACGGACTGGAAACACCTCGGAGACTTGGACACGGACTGGAACCTCCTCAGAGACTTGGACACGGACTGTAAACCTCCTCGGAGAAGTGGACTCGGACTGGAAACACCTCGGAGACTTGGACACGGACTGGAACCTCCTCAGAGACTTGGACACGGACTGTAAACCTCCTCGGAGAAGTGGACTCGGACTGGAAACACCTCGGAGACTCGGACACGGACTGGAAACACCTCGGAGACTTGGACACGGACTGTAAACACCTCGGAGACTCGGACACGTACTGGAAACACCTCGGAGACTTGGACACGGAATGGAAACACCTCGGACACTTGGACACGGACTGTAAACACCTCGGAGACTCGGACACGGACTGGAAACACCTCGGAGACTTGGACACGGAATGGAAACACCTCGGACACTTGGACACGTACTGTAAACACCTCGGAGACTCGGACACGGACTGGAAACACCTCGGAGACTTGGACACGGAATGGAAACACCTCGGACACTTGGACACGGACTGGAACCTCCTCAGAGACTTGGACACGGACTGGAACCTCCTCGGAGACTTGGACACGGACTGGAACCTCCTCAGAGACTTGGACACGGACTGGAAACACCTCGGAGACTTGGACACGGACTGGAAACACCTGGGAGACTTGGACACGGACTGTAACCTCCTCGGTGACTTGGACACGGACTGGAAACACCTCGGAGACTGTGGACACGGACTGGAACCTCCTCGGAGACTTTGACACGGACTGGAATCTCCTCGGAGACTTGGACACGGACTGTAAACCTCCTCGGAGAAGTGGACACGGACTGGAAACACCTCGGAGACTTGGACACGGACTGGAACCTCCTCGGAGACTTGGACACGGACTGTAAACCTCCTCGGAGAAGTGGACACGGACTGGAAACACCTCGGAGACTTGGACACGGACTGGAACCTCCTCAGAGACTTGGACAGGGACTGTAAACCTCCTCGGAGAAGTGGACTCGGACTGGAAACACCTCGGAGACTTGGACACGGACTGGAACCTCCTCAGAGACTTGGACACGGACTGTAAACCTCCTCGGAGAAGTGGACTCGGACTGGAAACACCTCGGAGACTCGGACACGGACTGGAAACACCTCGGAGACTTGGACACGGACTGTAAACACCTCGGAGACTCGGACACGTACTGGAAACACCTCGGAGACTTGGACACGGAATGGAAACACCTCGGACACTTGGACACGGACGGTAAACACCTCGGAGACTCGGACACGGACTGGAAACACCTCGGAGACTTGGACACGGAATGGAAACACCTCGGACACTTGGACACGTACTGTAAACACCTCGGAGACTCGGACACGGACTGGAAACACCTCGGAGACTTGGACACGGAATGGAAACACCTCGGACACTTGGACACGGACTGGAACCTCCTCAGAGACTTGGACACGGACTGGAACCTCCTCGGAGACTTGGACACGGACTGGAACCTCCTCAGAGACTTGGACACGGACTGGAACCTCCTCAGAGACTAGGACACGGACTGGACTCACCTCGGAGACTTGTACACGGACTGGAAACACCTCGGAGACATGGACACGGACTGGACTCACCATGGAGTGTTGGACACGGACTGGATCCTCCTCGGAGACTTGGACACGGACTGGAACCTCCTCGGAGACTTGGACACGGACTGGACTCACCTTGGAAACTTGGACACGGACTGGAACCTCCTCAGAGACTTGGACACGGACTGGAACCTCCTCGGAGACTTGGACAAGGACTGGAACCTCCTCGGAGACTTGGACACGGACTGGAAACACCTCGGAGACATGGACACGCACTGGAAACACCTCGGAAACTTGGACACGGACTGGACTCACCTCGGAGACTTGGACACGGACTGGAACCTCCTCGGAGACTTGGACAAGGACTGGAACCTCCTCGGAGACTTGGACACGGACTGGAAACACCTCGGAGACATGGACACGGACTGGAAACACCTCGGAGACTTGGACACGGACTGGAAACACCTCGGAGACATGGACACGGACTGGAAACACCTCGGAGACTTGGACACGGACTGGAAACACCCGGAGACTTGGACACGGAATGGAAACACCTCGGACACTTGGACACGGACTGTAAACACCTCGGAGACTCGGACACGGACTGGAACCTCCTCAGAGACTTGGACACTGACTGGAACCTCCTCGGAGACTTGGACACGGACTGGAACCTCCTCAGAGACTTGGACACGGACTGGAACCTCCTCGGAGACTTGGACACGGACTGGAACCTCCTCAGAGACTTGGACACGGACTGGAACCTCTTCATTGACTTGGACACGGACTGGACTCACCTCGGAGACTTGTACACGGACTGGAAACACCTCGTAGACATGGACACGGACTGGACTCACCTTGGAGACTTGGACACGGACTGGAACCTCCTCGGAGACTTGGACACGGACTGGACTCACCTTGGAGACTTGGACACGGACTGGAACCTCCTCAGAGACTTGGACACGGACTGGAACCTCCTCGGTGACTTGGACACGGACTGGACCCTCCTCGGAGACTTGGACACGGACTGGAAACACATCGGAGACTCGGACACGGACTGGAACCTCCTCGGAGACATGGACACGGACTGGAAACACCTCGGAGACTTGGACACGGACTGGAAACACATCGGAGACTCGGACACGGACTGGAACCTCCTCGGAGACATGGACACGGACTGGAAACACCTCGGAGACTTGGACACGGACTGGAAACACCTCGGAGACTTGGACACGGACTGGACTCACCTCGGAGACTTGGACACGGACTGGAACCTCCTCGGAGACTTGAACACGGACTGGAAACTCCTCGGAGACGTGGACACGGAATGGAAACACCTCGGAGACATGGACACCGACTGGAAACTCCTCGGAGACTTGGACATGGACTGGAACCTCCTCGGAGACTTGGACACGGACTGGACTCACCTTGGAGACTTGGACACGGACTGGAACCTCCTCAGAGACTTGGACACGGACTGGAACCTCCTCGGTGACTTGGACACGGACTGGACCCTCCTCGGAGACTTGGACACGGACTGGAAACACATCGGAGACTCGGACACGGACTGGAACCTCCTCGGAGACATGGACACGGACTGGACCCTCCTCGGAGACTTGGACACGGACTGGAAACACATCGGAGACTCGGACACGGACTGGAACCTCCTCGGAGACATGGACACGGACTGGAAACACCTCGGAGACTTGGACACGGACTGGAAACACCTCGGAGACTTGGACACGGACTGGACTCACCTCGGAGACTTGGACACGGACTGGAACCTCCTCGGAGACTTGAACACGGACTGGAAACTCCTCGGAGACGTGGACACGGAATGGAAACACCTCGGAGACATGGACACCGACTGGAAACTCCTCGGAGACTTGGACACCGACTGGAAACACCTCGGAGACTTGGACACGGAATGGATATACCTCGGAGAGTTGGACACGGACTGGAAACACCTCGGAGACTTGGACACGGAATGGAAACACCTCGGAGACTTGGACACCGACTGGAAACTCCTCGGAGAATTGGACACCGACTGGAAACACCTCGGAGACTTGGACACCGACTGGAAACACCTCGGAGACTTGGACACGGATTGGAAACACCTCGGAGACTTGGACACCGACTGGAAACACCTCGGAGACTTGGACACCGACTGGAAACACCTCGGAGACTTGGACACGGACTGGAAATTCCTCGGAGACTTGGACACGGACTGGAAACACCTCGGAGACTTGGACACGGACTGGAATCTCCTCGGAGACTTGGACACGGACTGTAAACACCTCGGAGACTCGGACACGGACTGGAAACACCTCGGAGACTTGGACACGGAATGGAAACACCTCGGACACTTGGACACGGACTGTAAACACCTCGGAGACTCGGACACGGACTGGAATCACCTCGGAGACTTGGACACGGAATGGAAACACCTCTGACACTTGGACACGGACTGTAAACACCTCGGAGACTCGGACACGGACTGGAACATCCTCAGAGACTTGGACACGGACTGGAACCTCCTCGGAGACTTGGACACGGACTGGAACCTCCTCAGAGACTTGGACACGGACTGGAACCTCCTCGGAGACTTGGACACGGACTGGAACCTCCTCAGAGACTTGGACACGGACTGGAACCTCCTCAGAGACTTGGACACGGACTGGACTCACCTCGGAGACACTGTACACGGACTGGAAACACCTCGGAGACATGGACACGGACTGGACTCACCATGGAGCCTTGGACACGGACTGGAACCTCCTCGGAGACTTGGACACGGACTGGAACCTCCTCGGAGACTTGGACACGGACTGGACTCACCTTGGAGACTTGACACGGACTGGAACCTCCTCAGAGACTTGGACACCGACTGGAAACACCTCTGACACTTGGACACGGACTGGAAACACCTCGTAGACATGGACACGGACTGGACTCACCTTGGAGACTTGGACACGGACTGGAACCTCCTCGGAGACTTGGACACGGACTGGAAACACATCGGAGACTCGGACACGGACTGGAACCTCCTCGGAGACATGGACACGGACTGGACCCTCCTCGGAGACTTGGACACGGACTGGAAACACCTCGGAGACATGGACACGGACTGGAAACACCTCGGAGACTTGGACACGGACTGGAAACACCTCGGAGACATGGACACGGACTGGAAACACCTCGGAGACTTGGACACGGACTGGAAACACCCGGAGACTTGGACACGGAATGGAAACACCTCGGACACTTGGACACGGACTGTAAACACCTCGGAGACTCGGACACGGACTGGAACCTCCTCAGAGACTTGGACACGGACTGGAACCTCCTCGGAGACTTGGACACGGACTGGAACCTCCTCAGAGACTTGGACACGGACTGGAACCTCCTCGGAGACTTGGACACGGACTGGAACCTCCTCAGAGACTTGGACACGGACTGGAACCTCTTCATTGACTTGGACACGGACTGGACTCACCTCGGAGACTTGTACACGGACTGGAAACACCTCGTAGACATGGACACGGACTGGACTCACCTTGGAGACTTGGACACGGACTGGAACCTCCTCGGAGACTTGGACACGGACTGGACTCACCTTGGAGACTTGGACACGGACTGGAACCTCCTCAGAGACTTGGACACGGACTGGAACCTCCTCGGTGACTTGGACACGGACTGGACCCTCCTCGGAGACTTGAACACGGACTGGAAACTCCTCGGAGACGTGGACACGGAATGGAAACACCTCGGAGACATGGACACCGACTGGAAACTCCTCGGAGACTTGGACACGGACTGGAACCTCCTCGGAGACTTGGACACGGACTGGACTCACCTTGGAGACTTGGACACGGACTGGAACCTCCTCAGAGACTTGGACACGGACTGGAACCTCCTCGGTGACTTGGACACGGACTGGACCCTCCTCGGAGACTTGGACACGGACTGGAAACACATCGGAGACTCGGACACGGACTGGAACCTCCTCGGAGACATGGACACGGACTGGACCCTCCTCGGAGACTTGGACACGGACTGGAAACACATCGGAGACTCGGACACGGACTGGAACCTCCTCGGAGACATGGACACGGACTGGACTCACCTTGGAAACTTGGACACGGACTGGAACCTCCTCAGAGACTTGGACACGGACTGGAACCTCCTCGGAGACTTGGACAAGGACTGGAACCTCCTCGGAGACTTGGACACGGACTGGAAACACCTCGGAGACATGGACACGCACTGGAAACACCTCGGAAACTTGGACACGGACTGGACTCACCTCGGAGACTTGGACACGGACTGGAACCTCCTCGGAGACATGGCCACGGACTGGAAACACCTCGGAGACTTGGACACGGACTGGAAACACCTAGGAGACTTGGACACGGACTGGACTCACCTCGGAGACTTGGACACGGACTGGAACCTCCTCGGAGACTTGAACACGGACTGGAAACTCCTCGGAGACTTGGACACGGAATGGAAACACCTCGGAGACTTGGACACCGACTGGAAACTCCTCGGAGACTTGGACACGGACTGGAAACACCTCGGAGACTTGGACACGGACTGGAAACACCTGGGAGACTTGGACACGGACTGTAACCTCCTCGGTGACTTGGACACGGACTGGAAACACCTCGGAGACTGTGGACACGGACTGGAACCTCCTCAGAGACTTTGACACGGACTGGAATCTCCTCGGAGACTTGGACACGGACTGTAAACCTCCTCGGAGAAGTGGACACGGACTGGAAACACCTCGGAGACTTGGACACGGACTGGAACCTCCTCGGAGACTTGGACACGGACTGTAAACCTCCTCGGAGAAGTGGACACGGACTGGAAACACCTCGGAGACTTGGACACGGACTGGAACCTCCTCAGAGACTTGGACACGGACTGTAAACCTCCTCGGAGAAGTGGACTCGGACTGGAAACACCTCGGAGACTTGGACACGGACTGGAACCTCCTCAGAGACTTGGACACGGACTGTAAACCTCCTCGGAGAAGTGGACTCGGACTGGAAACACCTCGGAGACTCGGACACGGACTGGAAACACCTCGGAGACTTGGACACGGACTGTAAACACCTCGGAGACTCGGACACGTACTGGAAACACCTCGGAGACTTGGACACGGAATGGAAACACCTCGGACACTTGGACACGGACTGTAAACACCTCGGAGACTCGGACACGGACTGGAAACACCTCGGAGACTTGGACACGGAATGGAAACACCTCGGACACTTGGACACGTACTGTAAACACCTCGGAGACTCGGACACGGACTGGAAACACCTCGGAGACTTGGACACGGAATGGAAACACCTCGGACACTTGGACACGGACTGGAACCTCCTCAGAGACTTGGACACGGACTGGAACCTCCTCGGAGACTTGGACACGGACTGGAACCTCCTCAGAGACTTGGACACGGACTGGAAACACCTCGGAGACTTGGACACGGACTGGAAACACCTGGGAGACTTGGACACGGACTGTAACCTCCTCGGTGACTTGGACACGGACTGGAAACACCTCGGAGACTGTGGACACGGACTGGAACCTCCTCGGAGACTTTGACACGGACTGGAATCTCCTCGGAGACTTGGACACGGACTGTAAACCTCCTCGGAGAAGTGGACACGGACTGGAAACACCTCGGAGACTTGGACACGGACTGGAACCTCCTCGGAGACTTGGACACGGACTGTAAACCTCCTCGGAGAAGTGGACACGGACTGGAAACACCTCGGAGACTTGGACACGGACTGGAACCTCCTCAGAGACTTGGACAGGGACTGTAAACCTCCTCGGAGAAGTGGACTCGGACTGGAAACACCTCGGAGACTTGGACACGGACTGGAACCTCCTCAGAGACTTGGACACGGACTGTAAACCTCCTCGGAGAAGTGGACTCGGACTGGAAACACCTCGGAGACTCGGACACGGACTGGAAACACCTCGGAGACTTGGACACGGACTGTAAACACCTCGGAGACTCGGACACGTACTGGAAACACCTCGGAGACTTGGACACGGAATGGAAACACCTCGGACACTTGGACACGGACGGTAAACACCTCGGAGACTCGGACACGGACTGGAAACACCTCGGAGACTTGGACACGGAATGGAAACACCTCGGACACTTGGACACGTACTGTAAACACCTCGGAGACTCGGACACGGACTGGAAACACCTCGGAGACTTGGACACGGAATGGAAACACCTCGGACACTTGGACACGGACTGGAACCTCCTCAGAGACTTGGACACGGACTGGAACCTCCTCGGAGACTTGGACACGGACTGGAACCTCCTCAGAGACTTGGACACGGACTGGAACCTCCTCAGAGACTAGGACACGGACTGGACTCACCTCGGAGACTTGTACACGGACTGGAAACACCTCGGAGACATGGACACGGACTGGACTCACCATGGAGTGTTGGACACGGACTGGATCCTCCTCGGAGACTTGGACACGGACTGGAACCTCCTCGGAGACTTGGACACGGACTGGACTCACCTTGGAAACTTGGACACGGACTGGAACCTCCTCAGAGACTTGGACACGGACTGGAACCTCCTCGGAGACTTGGACAAGGACTGGAACCTCCTCGGAGACTTGGACACGGACTGGAAACACCTCGGAGACATGGACACGCACTGGAAACACCTCGGAAACTTGGACACGGACTGGACTCACCTCGGAGACTTGGACACGGACTGGAACCTCCTCGGAGACTTGGACAAGGACTGGAACCTCCTCGGAGACTTGGACACGGACTGGAAACACCTCGGAGACATGGACACGGACTGGAAACACCTCGGAGACTTGGACACGGACTGGAAACACCTCGGAGACATGGACACGGACTGGAAACACCTCGGAGACTTGGACACGGACTGGAAACACCCGGAGACTTGGACACGGAATGGAAACACCTCGGACACTTGGACACGGACTGTAAACACCTCGGAGACTCGGACACGGACTGGAACCTCCTCAGAGACTTGGACACGGACTGGAACCTCCTCGGAGACTTGGACACGGACTGGAACCTCCTCAGAGACTTGGACACGGACTGGAACCTCCTCGGAGACTTGGACACGGACTGGAACCTCCTCAGAGACTTGGACACGGACTGGAACCTCTTCATTGACTTGGACACGGACTGGACTCACCTCGGAGACTTGTACACGGACTGGAAACACCTCGTAGACATGGACACGGACTGGACTCACCTTGGAGACTTGGACACGGACTGGAACCTCCTCGGAGACTTGGACACGGACTGGACTCACCTTGGAGACTTGGACACGGACTGGAACCTCCTCAGAGACTTGGACACGGACTGGAACCTCCTCGGTGACTTGGACACGGACTGGACCCTCCTCGGAGACTTGGACACGGACTGGAAACACATCGGAGACTCGGACACGGACTGGAACCTCCTCGGAGACATGGACACGGACTGGAAACACCTCGGAGACTTGGACACGGACTGGAAACACATCGGAGACTCGGACACGGACTGGAACCTCCTCGGAGACATGGACACGGACTGGAAACACCTCGGAGACTTGGACACGGACTGGAAACACCTCGGAGACTTGGACACGGACTGGACTCACCTCGGAGACTTGGACACGGACTGGAACCTCCTCGGAGACTTGAACACGGACTGGAAACTCCTCGGAGACGTGGACACGGAATGGAAACACCTCGGAGACATGGACACCGACTGGAAACTCCTCGGAGACTTGGACACGGACTGGAACCTCCTCGGAGACTTGGACACGGACTGGACTCACCTTGGAGACTTGGACACGGACTGGAACCTCCTCAGAGACTTGGACACGGACTGGAACCTCCTCGGTGACTTGGACACGGACTGGACCCTCCTCGGAGACTTGGACACGGACTGGAAACACATCGGAGACTCGGACACGGACTGGAACCTCCTCGGAGACATGGACACGGACTGGACCCTCCTCGGAGACTTGGACACGGACTGGAAACACATCGGAGACTCGGACACGGACTGGAACCTCCTCGGAGACATGGACACGGACTGGAAACACCTCGGAGACTTGGACACGGACTGGAAACACCTCGGAGACTTGGACACGGACTGGACTCACCTCGGAGACTTGGACACGGACTGGAACCTCCTCGGAGACTTGAACACGGACTGGAAACTCCTCGGAGACGTGGACACGGAATGGAAACACCTCGGAGACATGGACACCGACTGGAAACTCCTCGGAGACTTGGACACGGACTGGAACCTCCTCGGAGACTTGGACACGGACTGGACTCACCTTGGAGACTTGGACACGGACTGGAACCTCCTCAGAGACTTGGACACGGACTGGAACCTCCTCGGTGACTTGGACACGGACTGGACCCTCCTCGGAGACTTGGACACGGACTGGAAACACATCGGAGACTCGGACACGGACTGGAACCTCCTCGGAGACTTGGACACGGACTGGACTCACCTTGGAGACTTGGACACGGACTGGAACCTCCTCAGAGACTTGGACACGGACTGGAACCTCCTCGGTGACTTGGACACGGACTGGACCCTCCTCGGAGACTTGGACACGGACTGGAAACACATCGGAGACTCGGACACGGACTGGAACCTCCTCGGAGACTTGGACACGGACTGGACTCACCTTGGAGACTTGGACACGGACTGGACTCACCTCGGAGACTTGGACACGGACTGGAACCTCCTCGGAGACTTGAACACGGACTGGAAACTCCTCGGAGACGTGGACACGGAATGGAAACACCTCGGAGACATGGACACCGACTGGAAACTCCTCGGAGACTTGGACACCGACTGGAAACACCTCGGAGACTTGGACACGGAATGGATATACCTCGGAGAGTTGGACACGGACTGGAAACACCTCGGAGACTTGGACACGGAATGGAAACACCTCGGAGACTTGGACACCGACTGGAAACTCCTCGGAGAATTGGACACCGACTGGAAACACCTCGGAGACTTGGACACCGACTGGAAACACCTCGGAGACTTGGACACGGATTGGAAACACCTCGGAGACTTGGACACCGACTGGAAACACCTCGGAGACTTGGACACCGACTGGAAACACCTCGGAGACTTGGACACGGACTGGAAATTCCTCGGAGACTTGGACACGGACTGGAAACACCTCGGAGACTTGGACACGGACTGGAATCTCCTCGGAGACTTGGACACGGACGGTAAACACCTCGGAGACTCGGACACGGACTGGAAACACCTCGGAGACTTGGACACGGAATGGAAACACCTCGGACACTTGGACACGGACTGTAAACACCTCGGAGACTCGGACACGGACTGGAATCACCTCGGAGACTTGGACACGGAATGGAAACACCTCTGACACTTGGACACGGACTGTAAACACCTCGGAGACTCGGACACGGACTGGAACATCCTCAGAGACTTGGACACGGACTGGAACCTCCTCGGAGACTTGGACACGGACTGGAACCTCCTCAGAGACTTGGACACGGACTGGAACCTCCTCGGAGACTTGGACACGGACTGGAACCTCCTCAGAGACTTGGACACGGACTGGAACCTCCTCAGAGACTTGGACACGGACTGGACTCACCTCGGAGACACTGTACACGGACTGGAAACACCTCGGAGACATGGACACGGACTGGACTCACCATGGAGCCTTGGACACGGACTGGAACCTCCTCGGAGACTTGGACACGGACTGGAACCTCCTCGGAGACTTGGACACGGACTGGACTCACCTTGGAGACTTGACACGGACTGGAACCTCCTCAGAGACTTGGACACGGACTGGAACCTCCTCGGAGACTTGGACAAGGACTGGAACCTCCTCGGAGACTTGGACACGGACTGGAAACACCTCGGAGACATGGACACGGACTTTAAACACCTCGGAGACTCGGACACGGACTGGAACCTCCTCGGAGACATGGACACGGACTGGAAACACCTCGGAGACTTGGACACGGACTGGAAACACCTCGGAGACATGGACACGGACTGGACTCACCTCGGAGACTTGGACACGGACTGGAACCTCCTCGGAGACTTGGACACGGACTGGAACCTCCTCAGAGACTTGGACACGGACTGGAAACACCTCGGAGACATGGACACGGACTGGAAACACCTCGGAGACTTGGACACCGACTGGAAACACCTCGGAGACTTGGACGCCGACTGGAAACACCTCGGAGACTTGGACACGAACTGGAAACACCTCGGAGAATTGGACACCGACTGGAAACACCTCGGAGACTTGGACACGGACTGGAAACACCTCGGAGACTTGGACACGGACTGGAAACACCTGGGAGACTTGGACACGGACTGTAACCTCCTCGGTGACTTGGACACGGACTGGAAACACCTCGGAGACTGTGGACACGGACTGGAACCTCCTCGGAGACTTTGACACGGACTGGAATCTCCTCGGAGACTTGGACACGGACTGTAAACCTCCTCGGAGAAGTGGACACGGACTGGAAACACCTCGGAGACTTGGACACGGACTGGAACCTCCTCGGAGACTTGGACACGGACTGTAAACCTCCTCGGAGAAGTGGACACGGACTGGAAACACCTCGGAGACTTGGACACGGACTGGAACCTCCTCAGAGACTTGGACACGGACTGGAACCTCCTCGGAGACTTGGACACGGACTGGAACCTCCTCAGAGACTTGGACACGGACTGGAACCTCCTCAGAGACTTGGACACGGACTGGACTCACCTCGGAGACACTGTACACGGACTGGAAACACCTCGGAGACATGGACACGGACTGGACTCACCATGGAGCCTTGGACACGGACTGGAACCTCCTCGGAGACTTGGACACGGACTGGAACCTCCTCGGAGACTTGGACACGGACTGGACTCACCTTGGAGACTTGACACGGACTGGAACCTCCTCAGAGACTTGGACACGGACTGGAACCTCCTCGGAGACTTGGACAAGGACTGGAACCTCCTCGGAGACTTGGACACGGACTGGAAACACCTCGGAGACATGGACACGGACTGGAAACACCTCGGAGACTCGGACACGGACTGGAACCTCCTCGGAGACATGGACACGGACTGGAAACACCTCGGAGACTTGGACACGGACTGGAAACACCTCGGAGACATGGACACGGACTGGACTCACCTCGGAGACTTGGACACGGACTGGAACCTCCTCGGAGACTTGGACACGGACTGGAACCTCCTCAGAGACTTGGACACGGACTGGAAACACCTCGGAGACATGGACACGGACTGGAAACACCTCGGAGACTTGGACACCGACTGGAAACACCTCGGAGACTTGGACACCGACTGGAAACACCTCGGAGACTTGGACACGAACTGGAAACACCTCGGAGAATTGGACACCGACTGGAAACACCTCGGAGACTTGGACACGGACTGGAAACACCTCGGAGACTTGGACACGGACTGGAAACACCTGGGAGACTTGGACACGGACTGTAACCTCCTCGGTGACTTGGACACGGACTGGAAACACCTCGGAGACTGTGGACACGGACTGGAACCTCCTCGGAGACTTTGACACGGACTGGAATCTCCTCGGAGACTTGGACACGGACTGTAAACCTCCTCGGAGAAGTGGACACGGACTGGAAACACCTCGGAGACTTGGACACGGACTGGAACCTCCTCGGAGACTTGGACACGGACTGTAAACCTCCTCGGAGAAGTGGACACGGACTGGAAACACCTCGGAGACTTGGACACGGACTGGAACCTCCTCAGAGACTTGGACACGGACTGTAAACCTCCTCGGAGAAGTGGACTCGGACTGGAAACACCTCGGAGACTTGGACACGGACTGGAACCTCCTCAGAGACTTGGACACGGACTGTAAACCTCCTCGGAGAAGTGGACTCGGACTGGAAACACCTCGGAGACTTGGACACGGACTGTAAACACCTCGGAGACTCGGACACGTACTGGAAACACCTCGGAGACTTGGACACGGAATGGAAACACCTCGGACACTTGGACACGGACTGTAAACACCTCGGAGACTCGGACACGGACTGGAAACACCTCGGAGACTTGGACACGGAATGGAAACACCTCGGACACTTGGACACGTACTGTAAACACCTCGGAGACTCGGACACGGACTGGAAACACCTCGGAGACTTGGACACGGAATGGAAACACCTCGGACACTTGGACACGGACTGGAACCTCCTCAGAGACTTGGACACGGACTGGTACCTCCTCGGAGACTTGGACACGGACTGGAACCTCCTCAGAGACTTGGACACGGACTGGAACCTCCTCAGAGACTAGGACACGGACTGGACTCACCTCGGAGACTTGTACACGGACTGGAAACACCTCGGAGACATGGACACGGACTGGACTCACCATGGAGTGTTGGACACGGACTGGATCCTCCTCGGAGACTTGGACACGGACTGGAACCTCCTCGGAGACTTGGACACGGACTGGACTCACCTTGGAGACTTGGACACGGACTGGAACCTCCTCAGAGACTTGGACACGGACTGGAACCTCCTCGGAGACTTGGACAAGGACTGGAACCTCCTCGGAGACTTGGACACGGACTGGAAACACCTCGGAGACATGGACACGCACTGGAAACACCTCGGAAACTTGGACACGGACTGGACTCACCTCGGAGACTTGGACACGGACTGGAACCTCCTCGGAGACATGGACACGGACTGGAAACACCTCGGAGACTTGGACACGGACTGGAAACACCTCGGAGACATGGACACGGACTGGACTCACCTCGGAGACTTGGACACGGACTGGAACCTCCTCGGAGACTTGGACACGGACTGGAACATCCTCAGAGACTTAGACACGGACTGGAAACACCTCGGAGACATGGACACGGACTGGAAACACCTCGGAGACTTGGACACCGACTGGAAACACCTCGGAGACTTGGACACCGACTGGAAACACCTCGGAGACTTGGACACGAACTGGAAACACCTCGGAGAATTGGACACCGACTGGAAACACCTCGGAGACTTGGACACGGACTGGAAACACCTCGGAGACTTGGACACGGACTGGAAACACCTGGGAGACTTGGACACGGACTGTAACCTCCTCGGTGACTTGGACACGGACTGGAAACACCTCGGAGACTGTGGACACGGACTGGAACCTCCTCGGAGACTTTGACACGGACTGGAATCTCCTCGGAGACTTGGACACGGACTGTAAACCTCCTCGGAGAAGTGGACACGGACTGGAAACACCTCGGAGACTTGGACACGGACTGGAACCTCCTCGGAGACTTGGACACGGACTGTAAACCTCCTCGGAGAAGTGGACACGGACTGGAAACACCTCGGAGACTTGGACACGGACTGGAACCTCCTCAGAGACTTGGACACGGACTGTAAACCTCCTCGGAGAAGTGGACTCGGACTGGAAACACCTCGGAGACTTGGACACGGACTGTAAACACCTCGGAGACTCGGACACGTACTGGAAACACCTCGGAGACTTGGACACGGAATGGAAACACCTCGGACACTTGGACACGGACTGTAAACACCTCGGAGACTCGGACACGGACTGGAAACACCTCGGAGACTTGGACACGGAATGGAAACACCTCGGACACTTGGACACGTACTGTAAACACCTCGGAGACTCGGACATGGACTGGAAACACCTCGGAGACTTGGACACGGAATGGAAACACCTCGGACACTTGGACACGGACTGGAACCTCCTCAGAGACTTGGACACGGACTGGTACCTCCTCGGAGACTTGGACACGGACTGGAACCTCCTCAGAGACTTGGACACGGACTGGAACCTCCTCAGAGACTAGGACACGGACTGGACTCACCTCGGAGACTTGTACACGGACTGGAAACACCTCGGAGACATGGACACGGACTGGAAACACCTCGGAGACTTGGACACGGACTGGAATCACCTCGGAGACTTGGACACGGACTGGAAACACCTCGGAGACTCGGACACCGACTGGAAACACCTCGGAGACTTGGACACGGACTGGAAACTCCTCGGAGACTTGGACACGGAATGGAAACACCTCGGACACTTGGACACGGACTGTAAACACCTCGGAGACTCGGACACGGACTGGAAACTCCTCGGAGAATTTGACACGGACTGGAACCTCTTCGGAGACTTGGACACGGACTGGAATCTCCTCGGAGACTTGGACACGGACTGTAAACCTCCTCGGAGAAGTGGACACGGACTGGAACCTCTTCGGAGACTTGGACACGGACTGGAACCTCCTCGGAGACTTGGACACGGACTGTAAACCTCCTCGGAGAAGTGGACACGGACTGGAAACACCTCGGAGACTTGGACACGGACTGGAAGCTCCTCGGAGACTTGGACTCGGACTGGAACCTCCCGGAGACTTGGACACGGAATGGAAACTCCTCGGAGAATTGGACAAGGACTGGAAACACCTCGGAGACTCGGACACGGACTGGAACCTCCCGGAGACTTGGACACGGACTGGATACACCTCGGAGACTTGGAGTCGGACTGGATACACCTCGGAGACTTGGACACGGACTGGAAACACCTCGGAGACTTGGACACGGAATGGAAACACCTCGGAGACTTGGACACCGACTGGAAACTCCTCGGAGACTTGGACACGGAATGGAAACACCTCGGAGACTTGGACACCGACTGGAAACTCCTCGGAGACTTGGACACCGACTGGAAACACCTCGGAGACTTGGACACGGAATGGATATACCTCGGAGACTTGGACACGGACTGGAAACACCTCGGAGACTTGGACACGGAATGGAAACACCTCGGAGACTTGGACACGGACTGGAAACACCTCGGAGACTTGGATACGGACTGGAAAGACCTCGGAGACATGGACATGGACTGGAACCTCCTCGGAGACTTTGACACGGAATGGAAACACATCGGAGACTTGGAGTCGGACTGGATACACCTCGGAGACTTGGACACCGACTGGAAACACCTCGGAGACTTGGACACGGACTGGAACCTCCTCAGAGACTTGGACACGGACTGGAACCTCCTCGGAGACTTGGACTCGGACTGGAATATCCTCGGAGACTTGGACACGGACTGGAAACTCCTCGGAGACTTGGACACGGACTGGATACACCTCGGAGACTTGGAGTCGGACTGGATACACCTCGGAGACTTGGACACGGACTGGAAACACCTCGGAGACTTGGACACGGAATGGAAACACCTCGGAGACTTGGACACCGACTGGAAACTCCTCGGAGACTTGGACACCGACTGGAAACACCTCGGAGACTTGGACACTGAATGGATATACCTCGGAGACTTGGACACGGACTGGAAACACCTCGGAGACTTGGACACGGAATGGAAACACCTCGGAGACTTGGACACCGACTGGAATCTCCTCGGAGACTTGGACACCGACTGGAAACACCTCGGAGACTTGGACACCGACTGGAAACACCTCTGAGACTTGGACACGAACTGGAAACACCTCGGAGACTTGGACACCGACTGGAAAAACCTCGGAGACTTGGACACCGACTGGAAACACCTCGGATACCTGGACACGGACTGGAAACACCTCGGAGACCTGGACACGGACTGGAAACACCTCGGAGACTTGGACACGGACTGGAAACACCTCGGAGACTTGGACACCGACTGGAAACACCTCGGAGACTTGGACACCGACTGGAAACACCTCGGAGACTTGGACACGGACTGGAAACACCTCGGAGACTTTGACACGGACTGGAAACACCTCGGAGACTTGGACACGGACTGGAACCTCCTCGGTGACTTGGACACGGACTGGAAACACCTCGGAGACTTGGACACGGACTGGAAACACCTCGGAGACTTGGACACCGACTGGAAACACCTCGGAGACTTGGACACGGACTGGAAACACCTCGGAGACTTGGACACGGACTGGAACCTCCTCGGTGACTTGGACACGGACTGGAAACACCTCGGAGAGTTGGACACGGACTGGAAACACCTCGGAGACTTAGACACGGACTGGAAACTCCTCGGAGACTTTGACACGGACTGGAAACACCTCGGAGACTTAGACACGGACTGGAAACTCCTCCGAGACTTTGACACGGACTGGAAACACCTCGGAGACTTGGACACGGACTGGAAACTCCTCGGAGACTTTGACACGGACTGGAAACAACTCGGAGACTTGGACACGGACTGGAAACACCTCGGAGACTTAGAGACGGACTGGAAACTCCTCGGAGAATTTGACACGGACTGGAACCTCTTCGGAGACTTGGACACGGACTGGAATCTCCTCGGAGACTTGGACACGGACTGTGAACCTCCTCGGAGAAGTGGACACGGACTGGAACCTCTTCGGAGACTTGGACACGGACTGGAACCTCCTCGGAGACTTGGACACGGACTGTAAACCTCCTCGGAGAAGTGGACACGGACTGGAAACACCTCGGAGACTTGGACACGGACTGGAACCTCCTCGGAGACTTGGACTCGGACTGGAACCTCCCGGAGACTTGGACACGGAATGGAAACTCCTCGGAGACTTGGACACGGAATGGAAACACATCGGAGACTTGGAGTCGGACTGGATACACCTCGGAGACTTGGACACGGACTGGAAACACCTCGGAGACTTGGACACGGAATGGAAACACGTCGGAGACTTGGACACCGACTGGAACCTCCTCGGAGACTTGGACACCGACTGGAAACACCTCGGAGACTTGGACACGGAATGGATATACCTCGGAGACTTGGACACGGACTGGAAACACCTCGGAGACTTGGACACGGAATGAAAACACCTCGGAGACTTGGACACCGACTGGAAACTCCTCGGAGACTTGGACACCGACTGGAAACACCTCGGAGACTTGGACACCGACTGGAAACACCTCGGAGACTTGGACACTGACTGGAATCACCTCGGAGACTTGGACACGGACTGGAAACACCTCGGAGACTTGGACACCGACTGGAAACACCTCGGAGACTTGGACACGGACTGGAAACACCTCGGAGACTTGGACACGGAATGGAAACACCTCGGACACTTGGACACGGACTGTAAACACCTCGGAGACTCGGACACGGACTGGAAACACCTCGGAGACTTGGACACGGAATGGAAACACCTCGGACACTTGGACACGGACTGTAAACACCTCGGAGACTCGGACACGGACTGGAACCTCCTCAGAGACTTGGACACGGACTGGAACCTCCTCGGAGACTTGGACACGGACTGGAACCTCCTCAGAGACTTGGACACGGACTGGAACCTCCTCGGAGACTTGGACACGGACTGGAACCTCCTCAGAGACTTGGACACGGACTGGAACCTCTTCAGAGACTTGGACACGGACTGGACTCACCTCGGAGACTTGTACACGGACTGGAAACACCTCGTAGACATGGACACGGACTGGACTCACCTTGGAGACTTGGACACGGACTGGAACCTCCTCGGAGACTTGGACACGGACTGGACTCACCTTGGAGACTTGGACACGGACTGGAACCTCCTCAGAGACTTGGACACGGAGTGGAACCTCCTCGGAGTCTTGGACACGGACTGGACCCTCCTCGGAGACTTGGACACGGACTGGAAACACATCGGAGACTCGGACACGGACTGGAACCTCCTCGGAGACATGGACACGGACTGGAAACACCTCGGAGACTTGGACACGGACTGGAAACACCTCGGAGACTTGGACACGGACTGGACTCACCTCGGAGACTTGGACACGGACTGGAACCTCCTCGGAGACTTGAACACGGACTGGAAACTCCTCGGAGACGTTGACACGGAATGGAAACACCTCGGAGACATGGACACCGACTGGAAACTCCTCGGAGAATTGGACACCGACTGGAAACACCTCGGAGACTTGGACACGGAATGTATATACCTCGGAGAGTTGGACACGGACTGGAAACACCTCGGAGACTTGGACACGGAATGGAAACACCTCGGAGACTTGGACACCGACTGGAAACACCTCGGAGACATGGACACCGACTGGAAACACCTCGGAGACTTGGACACCGAATGGAAACACCTCGGAGACTTGGACACGGACTGGAAACACCTCGGAGACTTGGACACCGACTGGAAACACCTCGGAGACTTGGACACCGACTGGAAACACCTCGGAGACTTGGACACGGACTGGAAATACCTCGGAGACTTGGACACGGACTGGAAACACCTCGGAGACTTGGACACCGACTGGAAACATCTCGGAGACTTGGACACGGAGTGGAAACACCTCGGAGACTTGGACACGGACTGGAATCTCCTCGGAGACTTGGACACGGACTGTAAACACCTCGGAGACTCGGACACGGACTGGAAACACCTCGGAGACTTGGACACGGAATGGAAACACCTCGGACACTTGGACACGGACTGTAAACACCTCGGAGACTCGGACACGGACTGGAAACACCTCGGAGACATGGACACGGACTGGACTCACCTTGGAGACTTGTACACGGACTGGAACCTCCTCGGAGACTTGGACACGGACTGGACTCACCTTGGAGACTTGGACACGGACTGGAACCTCCTCAGAGACTTGGACACGGACTGGAACCTCCTCGGAGACTTGGACACGGACTGGACCCTCCTCGGAGACTTGGACACGGACTGGAAACACATCGGAGACTCGGACACGGACTGGAACCTCCTCGGAGACATGGACACGGACTGGAAACACCTCGGAGACTTGGACACGGACTGGAAACACCTCGGAGACTTGGACACGGACTGGAACCTCCTCGGAGACTTGGACACGGACTGGAACCTCCTCAGAGACTTGGACACGGACTGGAACCTCCTCGGAGACTTGGACACGGACGGGAACCTCCTCAGAGACTTGGACACGGACTGGAACCTCTTCAGAGACTTGGACACGGACTGGACTCACCTCGGAGACTTGTAAACGGACTGGAAACACCTCGTAGACATGGACACGGACTGGACTCACCTTGGAGACTTGGACACGGACTGGAACCTCCTCGGAGACTTGGACACGGACTGGACTCACCTTGGAGACTGGGACACGGACTGGATCCTCTTCAGAGACTTGGACACGGACTGGAACCTCCTCGGAGACTTGGACACGGACTGGAACCTCCTCGGAGACTTGGACACGGACTGGAAACACATCGGAGACTCGGACACGGACTGGAACCTCCTCGGAGACATGGACACGGACTGGAAACACCTCGGAGACTTGGACACGGACTGGAAACACCTCGGAGACTTGGACACGGACTGGACTCACCTCACAGACTTGGACACGGACTGGAACCTCCTCGGAGACTTGAACACGGACTGGAAACTCCTCGGAGACTTGGACACGGAATGGAAACACCTCGGAGACATGGACACCGACTGGAAACTCCTCGGAGACTTGGACACCGACTGGAAACACCTCGGAGACTTGGACACGGAATGGATATACCTCGGAGAGTTGGACACGGACTGGAAACACCTCGGAGACTTGGACACGGAATGGAAACACCTCGGAGACTTGGACTCCGACTGGAAACTCCTCGGAGACTTGGACACCGACTGGAAACACCTCGGAGACTTGGACACCGACTGGAAACACCTCGGAGACTTGGACACGGACTGGAAACACCTCGGAGACTTGGACACCGACTGGAAACACCTCGGAGACTTGGACACCGACTGGAAACACCTCGGAGACTTGGACACGGACTGGAAACACCTCGGAGACTTGGACACGGACTGGAAACACCTCGGAGACTTGGACACCGACTGGAAACATCTCGGAGACTTGGACACGGAGTGGAAACACCTCGGAGACTTGGACACGGACTGGAATCTCCTCGGAGACTTGGACACGGACTGTAAACACCTCGGAGACTCGGACACGGACTGGAAACACCTCGGAGACTTGGACACGGAATGGAACCTCCCGGAGACTTGGACACGGACTGGATACACCTCGCAGACTTGGAGTCGGACTGGATACACCTCGGAGACTTGGACACGGACTGGAAACACCTCGGAGACTTGGACACGGAATGGAAACACCTCGGAGACTTGGACACCGACTGGAAACTCCTCGGAGACTTGGACACCGACTGGAAACACCTCGGAGACTTGGACACGGAATGGATATACCTCGGAGAATTGGACACGGACTGGAAACACCTCGGAGACTTGGACACGTAATGGAAACACCTCGGAGACTTGGACACCGACTGGAAACTCCTCGGAGACTTGGACACCGACTGGAAACACCTCGGAGACTTGGACACGGACTGGAATCACCTCGGAGACTTGGACACGGACTGGAAACACCTCGGAGACTCGGACACCGACTGGAAACACCTCGGAGACTTGGACACGGACTGGAAACTCCTCGGAGACTTGGACACGGAATGGAAACACCTCGGACACTTGGACACGGACTGTAAACACCTCGGAGACTCGGACACGGACTGGAAACTCCTCGGAGAATTTGACACGGACTGGAACCTCTTCGGAGACTTGGACACGGACTGGAATCTCCTCGGAGACTTGGACACGGACTGTAAACCTCCTCGGAGAAGTGGACACGGACTGGAACCTCTTCGGAGACTTGGACACGGACTGGAACCTCCTCGGAGACTTGGACACGGACTGTAAACCTCCTCGGAGAAGTGGACACGGACTGGAAACACCTCGGAGACTTGGACACGGACTGGAAGCTCCTCGGAGACTTGGACTCGGACTGGAACCTCCCGGAGACTTGGACACGGAATGGAAACTCCTCGGAGAATTGGACAAGGACTGGAAACACCTCGGAGACTCGGACACGGACTGGAACCTCCCGGAGACTTGGACACGGACTGGATACACCTCGGAGACTTGGAGTCGGACTGGATACACCTCGGAGACTTGGACACGGACTGGAAACACCTCGGAGACTTGGACACGGAATGGAAACACCTCGGAGACTTGGACACCGACTGGAAACTCCTCGGAGACTTGGACACGGAATGGAAACACCTCGGAGACTTGGACACCGACTGGAAACTCCTCGGAGACTTGGACACCGACTGGAAACACCTCGGAGACTTGGACACGGAATGGATATACCTCGGAGACTTGGACACGGACTGGAAACACCTCGGAGACTTGGACACGGAATGGAAACACCTCGGAGACTTGGACACGGACTGGAAACACCTCGGAGACTTGGATACGGACTGGAAAGACCTCGGAGACATGGACATGGACTGGAACCTCTTCGGAGACTTTGACACGGAATGGAAACACATCGGAGACTTGGAGTCGGACTGGATACACCTCGGAGACTTGGACACCGACTGGAAACACCTCGGAGACTTGGACACGGACTGGAACCTCCTCAGAGACTTGGACACGGACTGGAACCTCCTCGGAGACTTGGACCCGGACTGGAATATCCTCGGAGACTTGGACACGGACTGGAAACACCTCGGAGACTTGGACACGGAATGGAAACTCCTCGGACACTTGGACACGGACTGGAAACACCTCGGAGACTCGGACACGGACTGGAACCTCCCGGAGACTTGGACACGGACTGGATACACCTCGCAGACTTGGAGTCGGACTGGATACACCTCGGAGACTTGGACACGGACTGGAAACACCTCGGAGACTTGGACACGGAATGGAAACACCTCGGAGACTTGGACACCGACTGGAAACTCCTCGGAGACTTGGACACGGAATGGATATACCTCGGAGAATTGGACACGGACTGGAAACACCTCGGAGACTTGGACACGGAATGGAAACACCTCGGAGACTTGGACACCGACTGGAAACACCTCGGAGACTTGGACACCGACTGGAAACACATCGGAGACTTGGACACGGACTGGAATCACCTCGGAGACTTGGACACGGACTGGAAACACCTCGGAGACTCGGACACGGACTGGAAACACCTCGGAGACTTGGACACGGACTGGAAACTCCTCGGAGACTTGGACACGGAATGGAAACACCTCGGACACTTGGACACGGACTGTAAACACCTCGGAGACTCGGACACGGACTGGAAACTCCTCGGAGAATTTGACACGGACTGGAACCTCTTCGGAGACTTGGACACGGACTGGAATCTCCTCGGAGACTTGGACACGGACTGTAAACCTCCTCGGAGAAGTGGACACGGACTGGAACCTCTTCGGAGACTTGGACACGGACTGGAACCTCCTCGGAGACTTGGACACGGACTGTAAACCTCCTCGGAGAAGTGGACACGGACTGGAAACACCTCGGAGACTTGGACACGGACTGGAAGCTCCTCGGAGACTTGGACTCGGACTGGAACCTCCCGGAGACTTGGACACGGAATGGAAACTCCTCGGAGAATTGGACAAGGACTGGAAACACCTCGGAGACTCGGACACGGACTGGAACCTCCCGGAGACTTGGACACGGACTGGATACACCTCGGAGACTTGGAGTCGGACTGGATACACCTCGGAGACTTGGACACGGACTGGAAACACCTCGGAGACTTGGACACGGAATGGAAACACCTCGGAGACTTGGACACCGACTGGAAACTCCTCGGAGACTTGGACACGGAATGGAAACACCTCGGAGACTTGGACACCGACTGGAAACTCCTCGGAGACTTGGACACCGACTGGAAACACCTCGGAGACTTGGACACGGAATGGATATACCTCGGAGACTTGGACACGGACTGGAAACACCTCGGAGACTTGGACACGGAATGGAAACACCTCGGAGACTTGGACACGGACTGGAAACACCTCGGAGACTTGGATACGGACTGGAAAGACCTCGGAGACATGGACATGGACTGGAACCTCCTCGGAGACTTTGACACGGAATGGAAACACATCGGAGACTTGGAGTCGGACTGGATACACCTCGGAGACTTGGACACCGACTGGAAACACCTCGGTGACTTGGACACGGACTGGAACCTCCTCAGAGACTTGGACACGGAATGGAACTTCCTCGGAGACTTGGACTCGGACTGGAATATCCTCGGAGACTTGGACACGGACTGGAAACTCCTCGGAGACTTGGACACGGACTGGATACACCTCGGAGACTTGGAGTCGGACTGGATACACCTCGGAGACTTGGACACGGACTGGAAACACCTCGGAGACTTGGACACGGAATGGAAACACCTCGTAGACTTGGACACCGACTGGAAACTCCTCGGAGACTTGGACACCGACTGGAAACACCTCGGAGACTTGGACACTGAATGGATATACCTCGGAGACTTGGACACGGACTGGAAACACCTCGGAGACTCGGACACGGACTGGAACCTCCCGGAGACTTGGACACGGACTGGATACACCTCGGAGACTTGGAGTCGGACTGGATACACCTCGGAGACTTGGACACGGACTGGAAACACCTCGGAGACTTGGACACGGAATGGAAACACCTCGGAGACTTGGACACCGACTGGAAACTCCTCGGAGACTTGGACACGGAATGGAAACACCTCGGAGACTTGGACACCGACTGGAAACTCCTCGGAGACTTGGACACCGACTGGAAACACCTCGGAGACTTGGACACGGAATGGATATACCTCGGAGACTTGGACACGGACTGGAAACACCTCGGAGACTTGGACACGGAATGGAAACACCTCGGAGACTTGGACACGGACTGGAAACACCTCGGAGACTTGGATACGGACTGGAAAGACCTCGGAGACATGGACATGGACTGGAACCTCCTCGGAGACTTTGACACGGAATGGAAACACATCGGAGACTTGGAGTCGGACTGGATACACCTCGGAGACTTGGACACCGACTGGAAACACCTCGGTGACTTGGACACGGACTGGAACCTCCTCAGAGACTTGGACACGGAATGGAACTTCCTCGGAGACTTGGACTCGGACTGGAATATCCTCGGAGACTTGGACACGGACTGGAAACTCCTCGGAGACTTGGACACGGACTGGATACACCTCGGAGACTTGGAGTCGGACTGGATACACCTCGGAGACTTGGACACGGACTGGAAACACCTCGGAGACTTGGACACGGAATGGAAACACCTCGTAGACTTGGACACCGACTGGAAACTCCTCGGAGACTTGGACACCGACTGGAAACACCTCGGAGACTTGGACACTGAATGGATATACCTCGGAGACTTGGACACGGACTGGAAACACCTCGGAGACTTGGACACGGAATGGAAACACCTCGGAGACTTGGACACCGACTGGAATCTCCTCGGAGACTTGGACACCGACTGGAAACACCTCGGAGACTTGGACACCGACTGGAAACACCTCTGAGACTTGGACACGAACTGGAAACACCTCGGAGACTTGGACACCGACTGGAAAAACCTCGGAGACTTGGACACCGACTGGAAACACCTCGGATACCTGGACACGGACTGGAAACACCTCGGAGACCTGGACACGGACTGGAAACACCTCGGAGACTTGGACACGGACTGGAAACACCTCGGAGACTTGGACACCGACTGGAAACACCTCGGAGACTTGGACACCGACTGGAAACAACTCGGAGACTTGGACACGGACTGGAAACACCTCGGAGACTTTGACACGGACTGGAAACACCTCGGAGACTTGGACACGGACTGGAACCTCCTCGGTGACTTGGACACGGACTGGAAACACCTCGGAGACTTGGACACGGACTGGAAACACCTCGGAGACTTGGACACGGACTGGAACCTCCTCGGTGACTTGGACACGGACTGGAAACACCTCGGAGAGTTGGACACGGACTGGAAACACCTCGGAGACTTAGACACGGACTGGAAACTCCTCGGAGACTTTGACACGGACTGGAAACACCTCGGAGACTTAGACACGGACTGGAAACTCCTCCGAGACTTTGACACGGACTGGAAACACCTCGGAGACTTGGACACGGACTGGAAACTCCTCGGAGACTTTGACACGGACTGGAAACAACTCGGAGACTTGGACACGGACTGGAAACACCTCGGAGACTTAGAGACGGACTGGAAACTCCTCGGAGAATTTGACACGGACTGGAACCTCTTCGGAGACTTGGACACGGACTGGAATCTCCTCGGAGACTTGGACACGGACTGTGAACCTCCTCGGAGAAGTGGACACGGACTGGAACCTCTTCGGAGACTTGGACACGGACTGGAACCTCCTCGGAGACTTGGACACGGACTGTAAACCTCCTCGGAGAAGTGGACACGGACTGGAAACACCTCGGAGACTTGGACACGGACTGGAACCTCCTCGGAGACTTGGACTCGGACTGGAACCTCCCGGAGACTTGGACACGGAATGGAAACTCCTCGGAGACTTGGACACGGAATGGAAACACATCGGAGACTTGGAGTCGGACTGGATACACCTCGGAGACTTGGACACGGACTGGAAACACCTCGGAGACTTGGACACGGAATGGAAACACGTCGGAGACTTGGACACCGACTGGAACCTCCTCGGAGACTTGGACACCGACTGGAAACACCTCGGAGACTTGGACACGGAATGGATATACCTCGGAGACTTGGACACGGACTGGAAACACCTCGGAGACTTGGACACGGAATGAAAACACCTCGGAGACTTGGACACCGACTGGAAACTCCTCGGAGACTTGGACACCGACTGGAAACACCTCGGAGACTTGGACACCGACTGGAAACACCTCGGAGACTTGGACACTGACTGGAATCACCTCGGAGACTTGGACACGGACTGGAAACACCTCGGAGACTTGGACACCGACTGGAAACACCTCGGAGACTTGGACACGGACTGGAAACACCTCGGAGACTTGGACACGGAATGGAAACACCTCGGACACTTGGACACGGACTGTAAACACCTCGGAGACTCGGACACGGACTGGAAACACCTCGGAGACTTGGACACGGAATGGAAACACCTCGGACACTTGGACACGGACTGTAAACACCTCGGAGACTCGGACACGGACTGGAACCTCCTCAGAGACTTGGACACGGACTGGAACCTCCTCGGAGACTTGGACACGGACTGGAACCTCCTCAGAGACTTGGACACGGACTGGAACCTCCTCGGAGACTTGGACACGGACTGGAACCTCCTCAGAGACTTGGACACGGACTGGAACCTCTTCAGAGACTTGGACACGGACTGGACTCACCTCGGAGACTTGTACACGGACTGGAAACACCTCGTAGACATGGACACGGACTGGACTCACCTTGGAGACTTGGACACGGACTGGAACCTCCTCGGAGACTTGGACACGGACTGGACTCACCTTGGAGACTTGGACACGGACTGGAACCTCCTCAGAGACTTGGACACGGAGTGGAACCTCCTCGGAGTCTTGGACACGGACTGGACCCTCCTCGGAGACTTGGACACGGACTGGAAACACATCGGAGTCTCGGACACGGACTGGAACCTCCTCGGAGACATGGACACGGACTGGAAACACCTCGGAGACTTGGACACGGACTGGAAACACCTCGGAGACTTGGACACGGACTGGACTCACCTCGGAGACTTGGACACGGACTGGAACCTCCTCGGAGACTTGAACACGGACTGGAAACTCCTCGGAGACGTTGACACGGAATGGAAACACCTCGGAGACATGGACACCGACTGGAAACTCCTCGGAGAATTGGACACCGACTGGAAACACCTCGGAGACTTGGACACGGAATGTATATACCTCGGAGAGTTGGACACGGACTGGAAACACCTCGGAGACTTGGACACGGAATGGAAACACCTCGGAGACTTGGACACCGACTGGAAACACCTCGGAGACATGGACACCGACTGGAAACACCTCGGAGACTTGGACACCGACTGGAAACACCTCGGAGACTTGGACACGGACTGGAAACACCTCGGAGACTTGGACACCGACTGGAAACACCTCGGAGACTTGGACACCGACTGGAAACACCTCGGAGACTTGGACACGGACTGGAAATACCTCGGAGACTTGGACACGGACTGAAAACACCTCGGAGACTTGGACACCGACTGGAAACATCTCGGAGACTTGGACACGGAGTGGAAACACCTCGGAGACTTGGACACGGACTGGAATCTCCTCGGAGACTTGGACACGGACTGTAAACACCTCGGAGACTCGGACACGGACTGGAAACACCTCGGAGACTTGGACACGGAATGGAAACACCTCGGACACTTGGACACGGACTGTAAACACCTCGGAGACTCGGACACGGACTGGAAACACCTCGGAGACTTGGGCACGGAATGGAAACACCTCGGACACTTGGACACGGACTGTAAACACCTCGGAGACTCGGACACGGACTGGAACCTCCTCAGAGACTTGGACACGGACTGGAACCTCCTCGGAGACTTGGACACGGACTGGAACCTCCTCGGAGACTTGGACACGGACTGGAACCTCCTCAGAGACTTGGACACGGACTGGAACCTCCTCAGAGACTTGGACACGGACTGGACTCACCTTGGAGACTTGACACGGACTGGAACCTCCTCAGAGACTTGGACACGGACTGGAACCTCCTCGTAGACTTGGACAAGGACAGGAACCTCCTCGGAGACTTGGACACGGACTGGAAACACCTCGGAGACATGGACACGGAGTGGAAACACCTCGGAGACTCGGACACGGACTGGAACCTCCTCGGAGACATGGACACGGACTGGAAACACCTCGGAGACTTGGACACGGACTGGAAACACCTCGGAGACATGGACACGGACTGGACTCACCTCGGAGACTTGGACACGGACTGGAATCTTCTCGTGACTTGGACACGGACTGGAACCTCCTCAGAGACTTGGACACGGACTGGAAACACCTCGGAGACATGGACACGGACTGGAAACACCTCGGAGACTTGGACACGGACTGGAAACACCTCGGAGACATGGACACGGACTGGAAACACCTCGGAGACTTGGACACGGACTGGAAACACCCGGAGACTTGGACACGGAATGGAAACACCTCGGACACTTGGACACGGACTGTAAACACCTCGGAGACTCGGACACGGACTGGAACCTCCTCAGAGACTTGGACACGGACTGGAACCTCCTCGGAGACTTGGACACGGACTGGAACCTCCTCGGAGACTTGGACACGGACTGGAACCTCCTCAGAGACTTGGACACGGACTGGAACCTCTTCATTGACTTGGACACGGACTGGACTCACCTCGGAGACTTGTACACGGACTGGAAACACCTCGTAGACATGGACACGGACTGGACTCACCTTGGAGACTTGGACACGGACTGGAACCTCCTCGGAGACTTGGACACGGACTGGACTCACCTTGGAGACTTGGACACAGACTGGAACCTCCTCAGAGACTTGGACACGGACTGGAACCTCCTCGGTGACTTGGACACGGACTGGACCCTCCTCGGAGACTTGGACACGGACTGGAAACACATCGGAGACTCGGACACGGACTGGAACCTCCTCGGAGACATGGACACGGACTGGAAACACCTCGGAGACTTGGACACGGACTGGAAACACCTCGGAGACTTGGACACGGACTGGACTCACCTCGGAGACTTGGACACGGACTGGAACCTCCTCGGAGACTTGAACACGGACTGGAAACTCCTCGGAGACGTGGACACGGAATGGAAACACCTCGAAGACATGGACACCGACTGGAAACTCCTCGGAGACTTGGACACCGACTGGAAACACATCGGAGACTTGGACACGGAATGGATATACCTCGGAGAGTTGGACACGGACTGGAAACACCTCGGAGACTTGGACACGGAATGGAAACACCTCGGAGACTTGGACACCGACTGGAAACTCCTCGGAGACTTGGACACCGACTGGAAACACCTCGGAGACTTGGACACCGACTGGTAACACCTCGGAGACTTGGACACGGACTGGAAACACCTCGGAGACTTGGACACCGACTGGAAACACCTCGGAGACTTGGACACCGACTGGAAACACCTCGGAGACTTGGACACGGACTGGAAATTCCTCGGAGACTTGGACACGGACTGGAAACACCTCGGAGACTTGGACACGGACTGGAAACACCTCGGAGACATGGACACGGACGGGACTCACCTCGGAGACTTGGACACGGACTGGAACCTCCTCGGAGACTTGGACACGGACTGGAACCTCCTTAGAGACTTGGACACGGACTGGAAACACCTCGGAGACATGGACACGGACTGGAAACACCTCGGAGACTTGGACACGGACTGGAAACACCTCGGAGACTTGGTCACGGACTGGAAACACCTCGGAGACTTGGACACAGACTGGAAACACCTCGGAGTCTTGGATACGGACTGGAAAGACCTCGGAGACTTGGACATGGACTGGAACCTCCTCGGAGACTCGGACACGGACTGGAACCTACTCGGACTTGGACAGGGACTGGAACCACCTCGGAGACTTGGACACGGACTGGAACCTCCTCGGTGACTTGGACACGGACTGGAAACACCTCGGAGACTTGGAAACGGACTGGAAACACCTCGGAGACTTGGACACGGACTGGAAGCACACGGAGACTTGGACAAGGAATGGAAACTCCTCGGAGATTTGGACACGGACTGGAAACACCTTGGAGACTTGGACACGGACTGGAAACACCTCGGAGACTTGGACACGGACTGGAAACACCTCGGAGACTTGGACACGGACTGGAAACACCCGGAGACTTGGTCACGGAATGGAAACGCCTCGGAGACTTGGACACGGACTGGAAACACCTTGGAGACTTGGACACGGACTGGAAATACCTCGGAGACTTGGACACGGACTGGAACCTCCTCGGAGACATGGCCACGGACTGGAAACACCTCGGAGACTTGGACACGGACTGGAAATACCTAGGAGACTTGGACACGGACTGGACTCACCTCGGAGACTTGGACACGGACTGGAACCTCCTCGGAGACTTGAACACGGACTGGAAACTCCTCGGAGACTTGGACACGGAATGGAAACACCTCGGAGACTTGGACACCGACTGGAAACTCCTCGGAGACTTGGACACCGACTGGAAACACCTCGGAGACTTGGACACCGACTGGAAACACCTCGGAGACTTGAACCCCGACTGGAAACACCTCGGAGACTTGGACACGGACTGGAAACACCTCGGAGGCTTGGACACCGACTGGAAACACCTCGGAGACTTGGACACCGACTGGAAACACCTCGGAGACTTGGACACGAACTGGAAACACCTCGGAGAATTGGACACCGACTGGAAACACCTCGGAGACTTGGACACGGACTGGAAACACCTCGGAGACTTGGACACGGACTGGAAACACCTGGGAGACTTGGACACGGACTGTAACCTCCTCGGTGACTTGGACACGGACTGGAAACACCTCGGAGACTGTGGACACGGACTGGAACCTCCTCGGAGACTTTGACACGGACTGGAATCTCCTCGGAGACTTGGACACGGACTGTAAACCTCCTCGGAGAAGTGGACACGGACTGGAAACACCTCGGAGACTTGGACACGGACTGAAACCTCCTCGGAGACTTGGACACGGACTGTAAACCTCCTCGGAGAAGTGGACACGGACTGGAAACACCTCGGAGACTTGGACACGGACTGGAACCTCCTCAGAGACTTGGACACGGACTGTAAACCTCCTCGGAGAAGTGGACTCGGACTGGAAACACCTCGGAGACTTGGACACGGACTGGAACCTCCTCAGAGACTTGGACACGGACTGTAAACCTCCTCGGAGAAGTGGACTAGGACTGGAAACACCTCGGAGACTCGGACACGGACTGGAAACACCTCGGAGACTTGGACACGGACTGTAAACACCTCGGAGACTCGGACACGTACTGGAAACACCTCGGAGACTTGGACACGGAATGGAAACACCTCGGACACTTGGACACGGACTGTAAACACCTCGGAGACTCGGACACGGACTGGAAACACCTCGGAGACTTGGACACGGAATGGAAACACCTCGGACACTTGGACACGTACTGTAAACACCTCGGAGACTCGGACACGGACTGGAAACACCTCGGAGACTTGGACACGGAATGGAAACACCTCGGACACTTGGACACGGACTGGAACCTCCTCAGAGACTTGGACACGGACTGGAACCTCCTCGGAGACTTGGACACGGACTGGAACCTCCTCAGAGACTTGGACACGGACTGGAACCTCCTCAGAGACTTGGACACGGACTGGACTCACCTTGGAGACTTGACACGGACTGGAACCTCCTCAGAGACTTGGACACGGACTGGAACCTCCTTGGAGACTTGGACAAGGACTGGAACCTCCTCGGAGACTTGGACACGGACTGGAAACACCTCGGAGACATGGACACGGAGTGGAAACACCTCGGAGACTCTGACACGGACTGGAACCTCCTCGGAGACATGGACACGGACTGGAAACCCCTCGGAGACTTGGACACGGACTGGAAACACCTCGGAGACATGGACACGGACTGGACTCACCTCGGAGACTTGGACACGGACTGGAACCTTCTCGTGACTTGGACACGGACTGGAACCTCCTCAGAGACTTGGACACGGACTGGAAACACCTCGGAGACATGGACACGGACTGGAAACACCTCGGAGACTTGGACACGGACTGGAAACACCTCGGAGACATGGACACGGACTGGAAACACCTCGGAGACTTGGACACGGACTGGAAACACCCGGAGACTTGGACACGGAATGGAAACACCTCGGACACTTGGACACGGACTGTAAACACCTCGGAGACTCGGACACGGACTGGAACCTCCTCAGAGACTTGGACACGGACTGGAACCTCCTCGGAGACTTGGACACGGACTGGAACCTCCTCAGAGACTTGGACACGGACTGGAACCTCCTCGGAGACTTGGACACGGACTGGAACCTCCTCAGATACTTGGACACGGACTGGAACCTCTTCATTGACTTGGACACGGACTGGACTCACCTCGGAGACTTGTACACGGACTGGAAACACCTCGTAGACATGGACACGGACTGGACTCACCTTGGAGACTTGGACACGGACTGGAACCTCCTCGGAGACTTGGACACGGACTGGACTCACCTTGGACTTGGACACGGACTGGAACCTCCTCAGAGACTTGGACACGGACTGGAACCTCCTCGGTGACTTGGACACGGACTGGACCCTCCTCGGAGACTTGGACACGGACTGGAAACACATCGGAGACTCGGACACGGACTGGAACCTCCTCGGAGACATGGACACGGACTGGAAACACCTCGGAGACTTGGACACGGACTGGAAACACCTCGGAGACTTGGACACGGACTGGACTCACCTCGGAGACTTGGACACGGACTGGAACCTCCTCGGAGACTTGAACACGGACTGGAAACTCCTCGGAGACGTGGACACGGAATGGAAACACCTCGAAGACATGGACACCGACTGGAAACTCCTCGGAGACTTGGACACCGACTGGAAACACCTCGGAGACTTGGACACGGAATGGATATACCTCGGAGAGTTGGACACGGACTGGAAACACCTCGGAGACTTGGACACGGAATGGAAACACCTCGGAGACTTGGACACCGACTGGAAACTCCTCGGAGACTTGGACACCGACTGGAAACACCTCGGAGACTTGGACACCGACTGGAAACACCTTCGGAGACTTGGACACGGACTGGAAACACCTCGGAGACTTGGACACCGACTGGAAACACCTCGGAGACTTGGACACCGACTGGAAACACCTCGGAGACTTGGACACGGACTGGAAATTCCTCGGAGACTTGGACACGGACTGGAAACACCTCGGAGACTTGGACACGGACTGGAAACACCTCGGAGACATGGACACGGACGAGACTCACCTCGGAGACTTGGACACGGACTGGAACCTCCTCGGAGACTTGGACACGGGACTGGAACCTCCTCAGAGACTTGGACACGGACTGGAAACACCTCGGAGACATGGACACGGACTGGAAACACCTCGGAGACTTGGACACGGACTGGAAACACCTCGGAGACTTGGTCACGGACTGGAAACACCTCGGAGACTTGGACACGGACTGGAAACACCTCGGAGACTTGGATACGGACTGGAAAGACCTCGGAGACTTGGACATGGACTGGAACCTCCTCGGAGACTCGGACACGGACTGGAACCTACTCGGACTTGGACAGGGACTGGAACCTCCTCGGAGACTTGGACACGGACTGGAACCTCCTCGGTGACTTGGACACGGACTGGAAACACCTCGGAGACTTGGAAACGGACTGGAAACACCTCGGAGACTTGGACACGGACTGGAAGCACACGGAGACTTGGACAAGGAATGGAAACTCCTCGGAGATTTGGACACGGACTGGAAACACCTTGGAGACTTGGACACGGACTGGAAACACCTCGGAGACTTGGACACGGACTGGAAACACCTCGGAGACTTGGACACGGACTGGAAACACCCGGAGACTTGGTCACGGAATGGAAACGCCTCGGAGACTTGGACACGGGACTGGAAACACCTTGGAGACTTGGACACGGACTGGAAATACCTCGGAGACTTGGACACGGACTGGAACCTCCTCGGAGACATGGCCACGGACTGGGGGAAAAACACCTCGGAGACTTGGACACGGACTGGAAACACCTAGGAGACTTGGACACGGACTGGACTCAACTCGGAGACTTGGACACGGACTGGAACCTCCTCGGAGACTTGAACACGGACTGGAAACTCCTCGGAGACTTGGACACGGAATGGAAACACCTCGGAGACTTGGACACCGACTGGAAACTCCTCGGAGACTTGGACACCGACTGGAAACACCTCGGAGACTTGAACCCCGACTGGAAACACCTCGGAGACTTGGACACGGACTGGAAACATCTCGGAGGCTTGGACACCGACTGGAAACACCTCGGAGACTTGGACACCGACTGGAAACACCTCGGAGACTTGGACACGAACTGGAAACACCTCGGAGAATTGGACACCGACTGGAAACACCTCGGAGACTTGGACACGGACTGGAAACACCTCGGAGACTTGGACACGGACTGGAAACACCTGGGAGACTTGGACACGGACTGTAACCTCCTCGGTGACTTGGACACGGACTGGAAACACCTCGGAGACTGTGGACACGGACTGGAACCTCCTCGGAGACTTTGACACGGACTGGAATCTCCTCGGAGACTTGGACACGGACTGTAAACCTCCTCGGAGAAGTGGACACGGACTGGAAACACCTCGGAGACTTGGACACGGACTGGAACCTCCTCGGAGACTTGGACACGGACTGTAAACCTCCTCGGAGAAGTGGACACGGACTGGAAACACCTCGGAGACTTGGACACGGACTGGAACCTCCTCAGAGACTTGGACACGGACTGTAAACCTCCTCGGAGAAGTGGACTCGGTCTGGAAACACCTCGGAGACTTGGACACGGACTGGAACCTCCTCAGAGACTTGGACACGGACTGTAAACCTCCTCGGAGAAGTGGACTCGGACTGGAAACACCTCGGAGACTCGGACACGGACTGGAAACACCTCGGAGACTTGGACACGGACTGTAAACACCTCGGAGACTCGGACACGTACTGGAAACACCTCGGAGACTTGGACACGGAATGGAAACACCTCGGACACTTGGACACGGACTGTAAACACCTCGGAGACTCGGACACGGACTGGAAACACCTCGGAGACTTGGACACGGAATGGAAACACCTCGGACACTTGGACACGTACTGTAAACACCTCGGAGACTCGGACACGGACTGGAAACACCTCGGAGACTTGGACACGGAATGGAAACACCTCGGACACTTGGACACGGACTGGAACCTCCTCAGAGACTTGGACACGGACTGGAACCTCCTCGGAGACTTGGACACGGACTGGAACCTCCTCAGAGACTTGGACACGGACTGGAACCTCCTCAGAGACTAGGACACGGACTGGACTCACCTCGGAGACTTGTACACGGACTGGAAACACCTCGGAGACATGGACACGGACTGGACTCACCATGGAGTGTTGGACACGGACTGGATCCTCCTCGGAGACTTGGACACGGACTGGAACCTCCTCGGAGACTTGGACACGGACTGGACTCACCTTGGAGACTTGGACACTGACTGGAACCTCCTCAGAGACTTGGACACGGACTGGAACCTCCTCGGAGACTTGGACAAGGACTGGAACCTCCTCGGAGACTTGGACACGGACTGGAAACACCTCGGAGACATGGACACGCACTGGAAACACCTCGGAAACTTGGACACGGACTGGACTCACCTCGGAGACTTGGACACGGACTGGAACCTCCTCGGAGACTTGGACACGGACTGGAACCTCCTCGGAGACTTGGACAAGGAATGGAACCTCCTCGGAGACTTGGACACGGACTGGAAACACCTCGGAGACATGGACACGGACTGGAAACACCTCGGAGACTTGGACACGGACTGGAACCTCCTCAGAGACTTGGACACGGACTGTAAACCTCCTCGGAGAAGTGGACTCGGACTGGAAACACCTCGGAGACTTGGACACGGACTGGAACCTCCTCAGAGACTTGGACACGGACTGTAAACCTCCTCGGAGAAGTGGACTCGGACTGGAAACACCTCGGAGACTCGGACACGGACTGGAAACACCTCGGAGACTTGGACACGGACTGTAAACACCTCGGAGACTCGGACACGTACTGGAAACACCTCGGAGACTTGGACACGGAATGGAAACACCTCGGACACTTGGACACGGACTGTAAACACCTCGGAGACTCGGACACGGACTGGAAACACCTCGGAGACTTGGACACGGAATGGAAACACCTCGGACACTTGGACACGTACTGTAAACACCTCGGAGACTCGGACACGGACTGGAAACACCTCGGAGACTTGGACACGGAATGGAAACACCTCGGACACTTGGACACGGACTGGAACCTCCTCAGAGACTTGGACACGGACTGGAACCTCCTCGGAGACATGGACACGGACTGGAACCTCCTCAGAGACTTGGACACGGACTGGAACCTCCTCAGAGACTTGGACACGGACTGGACTCACCTTGGAGACTTGACACGGACTGGAACCTCCTCAGAGACTTGGACACGGACTGGAACCTCCTCGGAGACTTGGACAAGGACTGGAACCTCCTCGGAGACTTGGACACGGACTGGAAACACCTCGGAGACATGGACACGGAGTGGAAACACCTCGGAGACTCGGACACGGACTGGAACCTCCTCGGAGACATGGACACGGACTGGAAACACCTCGGAGACTTGGACACGGACTGGAAACACCTCGGAGACATGGACACGGACTGGACTCACCTCGGAGACTTGGACACGGACTGGAACCTTCTCGTGACTTGGACACGGACTGGAACCTCCTCAGAGACTTGGACACGGACTGGAAACACCTCGGAGACATGGACACGGACTGGAAACACCTCGGAGACTTGGACACGGACTGGAAACACCTCGGAGACATGGACACGGACTGGAAACACCTCGGAGACTTGGACACGGACTGGAAACACCCGGAGACTTGGACACGGAATGGAAACACCTCGGACACTTGGACACGGACTGTAAACACCTCGGAGACTCGGACACGGACTGGAACCTCCTCAGAGACTTGGACACGGACTGGAACCTCCTCGGAGACTTGGACACGGACTGGAACCTCCTCAGAGACTTGGACACGGACTGGAACCTCCTCGGAGACTTGGACACGGACTGGAACCTCCTCAGAGACTTGGACACGGACTGGAACCTCTTCATTGACTTGGACACGGACTGGACTCACCTCGGAGACTTGTACACGGACTGGAAACACCTCGTAGACATGGACACGGACTGGACTCACCTTGGAGACTTGGACACGGACTGGAACCTCCTCGGAGACTTGGACACGGACTGGACTCACCTTGGAGACTTGGACACGGACTGGAACCTCCTCAGAGACTTGGACACGGACTGGAACCTCCTCGGTGACTTGGACACGGACTGGACCCTCCTCGGAGACTTGGACACGGACTGGAAACACATCGGAGACTCGGACACGGACTGGAACCTCCTCGGAGACATGGACACGGACTGGAAACACCTCGGAGACTTGGACACGGACTGGAAACACCTCGGAGACTTGGACACGGACTGGACTCACCTCGGAGACTTGGACACGGACTGGAACCTCCTCGGAGACTTGAACACGGACTGGAAACTCCTCGGAGACGTGGACACGGAATGGAAACACCTCGAAGACATGGACACCGACTGGAAACTCCTCGGAGACTTGGACACCGACTGGAAACACCTCGGAGACTTGGACACGGAATGGATATACCTCGGAGAGTTGGACACGGACTGGAAACACCTCGGAGACTTGGACACGGAATGGAAACACCTCGGAGACTTGGACACTGACTGGAAACTCCTCGGAGACTTGGACACCGACTGGAAACACCTCGGAGACTTGGACACCGACTGGAAACACCTCGGAGACTTGGACACGGACTGGAAACACCTCGGAGACTTGGACACCGACTGGAAACTCCTCGGAGACTTGGACACCGACTGGAAACACCTCGGAGACTTGGACACCGACTGGAAACACCTCGGAGACTTGGACACGGACTGGAAACACCTCGGAGACTTGGACACCGACTGGAAACACCTCGGAGACTTGGACACCGACTGGAAACACCTCGGAGACTTGGACACGGACCGGAAATTCCTCGGAGACTTGGACACGGACTGGAAACACCTCGGAGACTTGGACACGGACTGGAAACACCTCGGAGACATGGACACGGACGGGACTCACCTCGGAGACTTGGACACGGACTGGAACCTCCTCGGAGACTTGGACACGGACTGGAACCTCCTCAGAGACTTGGACACGGACTGGAAACACCTCGGAGACATGGACACGGACTGGAAACACCTCGGAGACTTGGACACGGACTGGAAACACCTCGGAGACTTGGTCACGGACTGGAAACACCTCGGAGACTTGGACACGGACTGGAAACACCTCGGAGACTTGGATACGGACTGGAAAGACCTCGGAGACTTGGACATGGACTGGAACCTCCTCGGAGACTCGGACACGGACTGGAACCTACTCGGACTTGGACAGGGACTGGAACCTCCTCGGAGACTTGGACACGGACTGGAACCTCCTCGGTGACTTGGACACGGACTGGAAACACCTCGGAGACTTGGAAACGGACTGGAAACACCTCGGAGACTTGGACACGGACTGGAAGCACACGGAGACTTGGACAAGGAATGGAAACTCCTCGGAGATTTGGACACGGACTGGAAACACCTTGGAGACTTGGACACGGACTGGAAACACCTCGGAGACTTGGACACGGACTGGAAACACCTCGGAGACTTGGACACGGACTGGAAACACCCGGAGACTTGGTCAGGGAATGGAAACGCCTCGGAGACTTGGACACGGACTGGAAACACCTTGGAGACTTGGACACGGACTGGAAATACCTCGGAGACTTGGACACGGACTGGAACCTCCTCGGAGACATGGCCACGGATTGGAAACACCTCGGAGACTTGGACACGGACTGGGAAACACCTAGGAGACTTGGACACGGACTGGACTCACCTCGGAGACTTGGACACGGACTGGAACCTCCTCGGAGACTTGAACACGGACTGGAAACTCCTCGGAGACTTGGACACGGAATGGAAACACCTCGGAGACTTGGACACCGACTGGAAACTCCTCGGAGACTTGGACACCGACTGGAAACACCTCGGAGACTTGGGACACCGACTGGAAACACCTCGGAGACTTGAACCCCGACTGGAAACACCTCGGAGACTTGGACACGGACTGGAAACACCTCGGAGGCTTGGACACCGACTGGAAACACCTCGGAGACTTGGACACCGACTGGAAACACCTCGGAGACTTGGACACGAACTGGAAACACCTCGGAGAATTGGACACCGACTGGAAACACCTCGGAGACTTGGACACGGACTGGAAACACCTCGGAGACTTGGACACGGACTGGAAACACCTGGGAGATTTGGACACGGACTGTAACCTCCTCGGTGACTTGGACACGGACTGGAAACACCTCGGAGACTGTGGACACGGACTGGAACCTCCTCGGAGACTTTGACACGGACTGGAATCTCCTCGGAGACTTGGACACGGACTGTAAACCTCCTCGGAGAAGTGGACACGGACTGGAAACACCTCGGAGACTTGGACACGGACTGGAACCTCCTCGGAGACTTGGACACGGACTGTAAACCTCCTCGGAGAAGTGGACACGGACTGGAAACACCTCGGAGACTTGGACACGGACTGGAACCTCCTCAGAGACTTGGACACGGACTGTAAACCTCCTCGGAGAAGTGGACTCGGACTGGAAACACCTCGGAGACTTGGACACGGACTGGAACCTCCTCAGAGACTTGGACACGGACTGTAAACCTCCTCGGAGAAGTGGACTCGGACTGGAAACACCTCGGAGACTCGGACACGGACTGGAAACACCTCGGAGACTTGGACACGGACTGTAAACACCTCGGAGACTCGGACACGTACTGGAAACACCTCGGAGACTTGGACACGGAATGGAAACACCTCGGACACTTGGACACGGACTGTAAACACCTCGGAGACTCGGACACGGACTGGAAACACCTCGGAGACTTGGACACGGAATGGAAACACCTCGGACACTTGGACACGTACTGTAAACACCTCGGAGACTCGGACACGGACTGGAAACACCTCGGAGACTTGGACACGGAATGGAAACACCTCGGACACTTGGACACGGACTGGAACCTCCTCAGAGACTTGGACACGGACTGGAACCTCCTCGGAGACTTGGACACGGACTGGAACCTCCTCAGAGACTTGGACACGGACTGGAACCTCCTCAGAGACTTGGACACGGACTGGACTCACCTTGGAGACTTGACACGGACTGGAACCTCCTCAGAGACTTGGACACGGACTGGAACCTCCTCGGAGACTTGGACAAGGACTGGAACCTCCTCGGAGACTTGGACACGGACTGGAAACACCTCGGAGACATGGACACGGAGTGGAAACACCTCGGAGACTCGGACACGGACTGGAACCTCCTCGGAGACATGGACACGGACTGGAAACACCTCGGAGACTTGGACACGGACTGGAAACACCTCGGAGACATGGACACGGACTGGACTCACCTCGGAGACTTGGACACGGACTGGAACCTTCTCGTGACTTGGACACGGACTGGAACCTCCTCAGAGACTTGGACACGGACTGGAAACACCTCGGAGACATGGACACGGACTGGAAACACCTCGGAGACTTGGACACGGACTGGAAACACCTCGGAGACATGGACACGGACTGGAAACACCTCGGAGACTTGGACACGGACTGGAAACACCCGGAGACTTGGACACGGAATGGAAACACCTCGGACACTTGGACAGGGACTGTAAACACCTCGGAGACTCGGACACGGACTGGAACCTCCTCAGAGACTTGGACACGGACTGGAACCTCCTCGGAGACTTGGACACGGACTGGAACCTCCTCAGAGACTTGGACACGGACTGGAACCTCCTCGGAGACTTGGACACGGACTGGAACCTCCTCAGAGACTTGGACACGGACTGGAACCTCTTCATTGACTTGGACACGGACTGGACTCACCTCGGAGACTTGTACACGGACTGGAAACACCTCGTAGACATGGACACGGACTGGACTCACCTTGGAGACTTGGACACGGACTGGAACCTCCTCGGAGACTTGGACACGGACTGGACTCACCTTGGAGACTTGGACACGGACTGGAACCTCCTCAGAGACTTGGACACGGACTGGAACCTCCTCGGTGACTTGGACACGGACTGGACCCTCCTCGGAGACTTGGACACGGACTGGAAACACATCGGAGACTCGGACACGGACTGGAACCTCCTCGGAGACATGGACACGGACTGGAAACACCTCGGAGACTTGGACACGGACTGGAAACACCTCGGAGACTTGGACACGGACTGGACTCACCTCGGAGACTTGGACACGGACTGGAACCTCCTCGGAGACTTGAACACGGACTGGAAACTCCTCGGAGACGTGGACACGGAATGGAAACACCTCGAAGACATGGACACCGACTGGAAACTCCTCGGAGACTTGGACACCGACTGGAAACACCTCGGAGACTTGGACACGGAATGGATATACCTCGGAGAGTTGGACACGGACTGGAAACACCTCGGAGACTTGGACACGGAATGGAAACACCTCGGAGACTTGGACACCGACTGGAAACTCCTCGGAGACTTGGACACCGACTGGAAACACCTCGGAGACTTGGACACCGACTGGAAACACCTCGGAGACTTGGACACGGACTGGAAACACCTCGGAGACTTGGACACCGACTGGAAACACCTCGGAGACTTGGACACCGACTGGAAACACCTCGGAGACTTGGACACGGACTGGAAATTCCTCGGAGACTTGGACACGGACTGGAAACACCTCGGAGACTTGGACACGGACTGGAAACACCTCGGAGACATGGACACGGACGGGACTCACCTCGGAGACTTGGACACGGACTGGAACCTCCTCGGAGACTTGGACACGGACTGGAACCTCCTCAGAGACTTGGACACGGACTGGAAACACCTCGGAGACATGGACACGGACTGGAAACACCTCGGAGACTTGGACACGGACTGGAAACACCTCGGAGACTTGGTCACGGACTGGAAACACCTCGGAGACTTGGACACGGACTGGAAACACCTCGGAGACTTGGACACGGACTGTAAACACCTCGGAGACTCGGACACGTACTGGAAACACCTCGGAGACTTGGACACGGAATGGAAACACCTCGGACACTTGGACACGGACTGTAAACACCTCGGAGACTCGGACACGGACTGGAAACACCTCGGAGACTTGGACACGGAATGGAAACACCTCGGACACTTGGACACGTACTGTAAACACCTCGGAGACTCGGACACGGACTGGAAACACCTCGGAGACTTGGACACGGACTGGAACCTCCTCAGAGACTTGGACAAGGACTGGAACCTCCTCGGAGACTTGGACACGGACTGGAAACACCTCGGAGACATGGACACGCACTGGAAACACCTCGGAAACTTGGACACGGACTGGACTCACCTCGGAGACTTGGACACGGACTGGAACCTCCTCGGAGACTTGGACACGGACTGGAACCTCCTCGGAGACTTGGACAAGGACTGGAACCTCCTCGGAGACTCGGACACGGACTGGAACCTCCTCGGAGACATGGACACGGACTGGAAACACCTCGGAGACTTGGACACGGACTGGAAACACCTCGGAGACTTGGACACGGACTGGACTCACCTCGGAGACTTGGACACGGACTGGAACCTCCTCGGAGACTTGAACACGGACTGGAAACTCCTCGGAGACGTGGACACGGAATGGAAACACCTCGAAGACATGGACACCGACTGGAAACTCCTCGGAGACTTGGACACCGACTGGAAACACCTCGGAGACTTGGACACGGAATGGATATACCTCGGAGAGTTGGACACGGACTGGAAACACCTCGGAGACTTGGACACGGAATGGAAACACCTCGGAGACTTGGACACCGACTGGAAACTCCTCGGAGACTTGGACACCGACTGGAAACACCTCGGAGACTTGGACACTGACTGGAAACACCTCGGAGACTTGGACACGGACTGGAAACACCTCGGAGACTTGGACACCGACTGGAAACACCTCGGAGACTTGGACACCGACCGGAAACACCTCGGAGACTTGGACACGGACTGGAAATTCCTCGGAGACTTGGACACGGACTGGAAACACCTCGGAGACTTGGACACGGACTGGAAACACCTCGGAGACATGGACACGGACGGGACTCACCTCGGAGACTTGGACACGGACTGGAACCTCCTCGGAGACTTGTACACGGACTGGAACCTCCTCAGAGACTTGGACACGGACTGGAAACACCTCGGAGACATGGACACGGACTGGAAACACCTCGGAGACTTGGACACGGACTGGAAACACCTCGGAGACTTGGTCACGGACTGGAAACACCTCGGAGACTTGGACACGGACTGGAAACACCTCGGAGACTTGGACACGGACTGTAAACACCTCGGAGACTCGGACACGTACTGGAAACACCTCGGAGACTTGGACACGGAATGGAAACACCTCGGACACTTGGACACGGACTGTAAACACCTCGGAGACTCGGACACGGACTGGAAACACCTCGGAGACTTGGACACGGAATGGAAACACCTCGGACACTTGGACACGTACTGTAAACACCTCGGAGACTCGGACACGGACTGGAAACACCTCGGAGACTTGGACACGGACTGGAACCTCCTCAGAGACTTGGACAAGGACTGGAACCTCCTCGGAGACTTGGACACGGACTGGAAACACCTCGGAGACATGGACACGCACTGGAAACACCTCGGAAACTTGGACACGGACTGGACTCACCTCGGAGACTTGGACACGGACTGGAACCTCCTCGGAGACTTGGACACGGACTGGAACCTCCTCGGAGACTTGGACAAGGACTGGAACCTCCTCGGAGACTTGGACACGGACTGGAAACACCTCGGAGACATGGACACGGACTGGAAACACCTCGGAGACTTGGACACGGACTGGAACCTCCTCAGAGACTTGGACACGGACTGTAAACCTCCTCGGAGAAGTGGACTCGGACTGGAAACACCTCGGAGACTTGGACACGGACTGGAACCTCCTCAGAGACTTGGACACGGACTGTAAACCTCCTCGGAGAAGTGGACTCGGACTGGAAACACCTCGGAGACTCGGACACGGACTGGAAACACCTCGGAGACTTGGACACGGACTGTAAACACCTCGGAGACTCGGACACGTACTGGAAACACCTCGGAGACTTGGACACGGAATGGAAACACCTCGGACACTTGGACACGGACTGTAAACACCTCGGAGACTCGGTCACGGACTGGAAACACCTCGGAGACTTGGACACGGAATGGAAACACCTCGGACACTTGGACACGTACTGTAAACACCTCGGAGACTCGGACACGGACTGGAAACACCTCGGAGACTTGGACACGGAATGGAAACACCTCGGACACTTGGACACGGACTGGAACCTCCTCAGAGACTTGGACACGGACTGGAACCTCCTCGGAGACTTGGACACGGACTGGAACCTCCTCAGAGACTTGGACACGGACTGGAACCTCCTCAGAGACTTGGACACGGACTGGACTCACCTTGGAGACTTGACACGGACTGGAACCTCCTCAGAGACTTGGACACGGACTGGAACCTCCTCGGAGACTTGGACAAGGACTGGAACCTCCTCGGAGACTTGGCACGGACTGGAAACACCTCGGAGACATGGACACGGAGTGGAAACAGCTCGGAGACTCGGACACGGACTGGAACCTCCTCGGAGACATGGACACGGACTGGAAACACCTCGGAGACTTGGACACGGACTGGAAACACCTCGGAGACATGGACACGGACTGGACTCACCTCGGAGACTTGGACACGGACTGGAACCTTCTCGTGACTTGGACACGGACTGGAAACTCCTCAGAGACTTGGACACGGACTGGAAACACCTCGGAGACATGGACACGGACTGGAAACACCTCGGAGACTTGGACACGGACTGGAAACACCTCGGAGACATGGACACGGATTGGAAACACCTCGGAGACTTGGACACGGACTGGAAACACCCGGAGACTTGGACACGGAATGGAAACACCTCGGACACTTCGACACGGACTGTAAACACCTCGGAGACTCGGACACGGACTGGAACCTCCTCAGAGACTTGGACACGGACTGGAACCTCCTCGGAGACTTGGACACGGACTGGAACCTCCTCAGAGACTTGGACACGGACTGGAACCTCCTCGGAGACTTGGACACGGACTGGAACCTCCTCAGAGACTTGGACACGGACTGGAACCTCTTCATTGACTTGGACACGGACTGGACTCACCTCGGAGACTTGTACACGGACTGGAAACACCTCGTAGACATGGACACGGACTGGACTCACCTTGGAGACTTGGACACGGACTGGAACCTCCTCGGAGACTTGGACACGGACTGGACTCACCTTGGAGACTTGGACACGGACTGGAACCTCCTCAGAGACTTGGACACGGACTGGAACCTCCTCGGTGACTTGGACACGGACTGGACCCTCCTCGGAGACTTGGACACGGACTGGAAACACATCGGAGACTCGGACACGGACTGGAACCTCCTCGGAGACATGGACACGGACTGGAAACACCTCGGAGACTTGGACACGGACTGGAAACACCTCGGAGACTTGGACACGGACTGGACTCACCTCGGAGACTTGGACACGGACTGGAAACACCTCGGAGACTTGGACACCGACTGGAAACTCCTCGGAGACTTGGACACCGACTGGAAACACCTCGGAGACTTGGACACCGACTGGAAACACCTCGGAGACTTGGACACGGACTGGAAACACCTCGGAGACTTGGACACCGACTGGAAACTCCTCGGAGACTTGGACACCGACTGGAAACACCTCGGAGACTTGGACACCGACTGGAAACACCTCGGAGACTTGGACACGGACTGGAAACACCTCGGAGACTTGGACACGGACTGGAAACACCTCGGAGACTTGGTCACGGACTGGAAACACCTCGGAGACTTGGACACGGACTGGAAACACCTCGGAGACTTGGATACGGACTGGAAAGACCTCGGAGACTTGGACATGGACTGGAACCTCCTCGGAGACTCGGACACGGACTGGAACCTACTCGGACTTGGACAGGGACTGGAACCTCCTCGGAGACTTGGACACGGACTGGAACCTCCTCGGTGACTTGGACACGGACTGGAAACACCTCGGAGACTTGGAAACGGACTGGAAACACCTCGGAGACTTGGACACGGACTGGAAGCACACGGAGACTTGGACAAGGAATGGAAACTCCTCGGAGATTTGGACACGGACTGGAAACACCTCGGAGACTTGGACACGGACTGGAAACACCCGGAGACTTGGTCACGGAATGGAAACGCCTCGGAGACTTGGACACGGACTGGAAACACCTTGGAGACTTGGACACGGACTGGAAATACCTCGGAGACTTGGACACGGACTGGAACCTCCTCGGAGACATGGCCACGGATTGGAAACACCTCGGAGACTTGGACACGGACTGGAAACACCTAGGAGACTTGGACACGGACTGGAAACACCTCGGAGACATGGACACGGACTGGACTCACCTCGGAGACTTGGACACGGACTGGAACCTTCTCGTGACTTGGACACGGACTGGAAACTCCTCAGAGACTTGGACACGGACTGGAAACACCTCGGAGACATGGACACGGACTGGAAACACCTCGGAGACTTGGACACGGACTGGAAACACCTCGGAGACATGGACACGGATTGGAAACACCTCGGAGACTTGGACACGGACTGGAAACACCCGGAGACTTGGACACGGAATGGAAACACCTCGGACACTTCGACACGGACTGTAAACACCTCGGAGACTCGGACACGGACTGGAACCTCCTCAGAGACTTGGACACGGACTGGAACCTCCTCGGAGACTTGGACACGGACTGGAACCTCCTCAGAGACTTGGACACGGACTGGAACCTCCTCGGAGACTTGGACACGGACTGGAACCTCCTCAGAGACTTGGACACGGACTGGAACCTCTTCATTGACTTGGACACGGACTGGACTCACCTCGGAGACTTGTACACGGACTGGAAACACCTCGTAGACATGGACACGGACTGGACTCACCTTGGAGACTTGGACACGGACTGGAACCTCCTCGGAGACTTGGACACGGACTGGACTCACCTTGGAGACTTGGACACGGACTGGAACCTCCTCAGAGACTTGGACACGGACTGGAACCTCCTCGGTGACTTGGACACGGACTCGACCCTCCTCGGAGACTTGGACACGGACTGGAAACACATCGGAGACTCGGACACGGACTGGAACCTCCTCGGAGACATGGACACGGACTGGAAACACCTCGGAGACTTGGACACGGACTGGAAACACCTCGGAGACTTGGACACGGACTGGACTCACCTCGGAGACTTGGACACGGACTGGAACCTCCTCGGAGACTTGAACACGGACTGGAAACTCCTCGGAGACGTGGACACGGAATGGAAACACCTCGAAGACATGGACACCGACTGGAAACTCCCCGGAGACTTGGACACCGACTGGAAACACCTCGGAGACTTGGACACGGAATGGATATACCTCGGAGAGTTGGACACGGACTGGAAACACCTCGGAGACTTGGACACGGAATGGAAACACCTCGGAGACTTGGACACCGACTGGAAACTCCTCGGAGACTTGGACACCGACTGGAAACACCTCGGAGACTTGGACACCGACTGGAAACACCTCGGAGACTTGGACACGGACTGGAAACACCTCGGAGACTTGGACACCGACTGGAAACTCCTCGGAGACTTGGACACCGACTGGAAACACCTCGGAGACTTGGACACCGACTGGAAACACCTCGGAGACTTGGACACGGACTGGAAACACCTCGGAGACTTGGACACGGACTGGAAACACCTCGGAGACTTGGTCACGGACTGGAAACACCTCGGAGACTTGGACACGGACTGGAAACACCTCGGAGACTTGGATACGGACTGGAAAGACCTCGGAGACTTGGACATGGACTGGAACCTCCTCGGAGACTCGGACACGGACTGGAACCTACTCGGACTTGGACAGGGACTGGAACCTCCTCGGAGACTTGGACACGGACTGGAACCTCCTCGGTGACTTGGACACGGACTGGAAACACCTCGGAGACTTGGAAACGGACTGGAAACACCTCGGAGACTTGGACACGGACTGGAAGCACACGGAGACTTGGACAAGGAATGGAAACTCCTCGGAGATTTGGACACGGACTGGAAACACCTCGGAGACTTGGACACGGACTGGAAACACCCGGAGACTTGGTCACGGAATGGAAACGCCTCGGAGACTTGGACACGGACTGGAAACACCTTGGAGACTTGGACACGGACTGGAAATACCTCGGAGACTTGGACACGGACTGGAACCTCCTCGGAGACATGGCCACGGATTGGAAACACCTCGGAGACTTGGACACGGACTGGAAACACCTAGGAGACTTGGACACGGACTGGACTCACCTCGGAGACTTGGACACGGACTGGAACCTCCTCGGAGACTTGAACACGGACTGGAAACTCCTCGGAGACTTGGACACGGAATGGAAACACCTCGGAGACTTGGACACCGACTGGAAACTCCTCGGAGACTTGGACACCGACTGGAAACACCTCGGAGACTTGGACACCGACTGGAAACACCTCGGAGACTTGAACCCCGACTGGAAACACCTCGGAGACTTGGACACGGACTGGAAACACCTCGGAGGCTTGGACACCGACTGGAAACACCTCGGAGACTTGGACACCGACTGGAAACACCTCGGAGACTTGGACACGAACTGGAAACACCTCGGAGAATTGGACACCGACTGGAAACACCTCGGAGACTTGGACACGGACTGGAAACACCTCGGAGACTTGGACACGGACTGGAAACACCTGGGAGACTTGGACACGGACTGTAACCTCCTCGGTGACTTGGACACGGACTGGAAACACCTCGGAGACTGTGGACACGGACTGGATCCTCCTCGGAGACTTTGACACGGACTGGAATCTCCTCGGAGACTTGGACACGGACTGTAAACCTCCTCGGAGAAGTGGACACGGACTGGAAACACCTCGGAGACTTGGACACGGACTGGAACCTCCTCGGAGACTTGGACACGGACTGTAAACCTCCTCGGAGAAGTGGACACGGACTGGAAACACCTCGGAGACTTGGAGACGGACTGGAACCTCCTCAGAGACTTGGACACGGACTGTAAACCTCCTCGGAGAAGTGGACTCGGACTGGAAACACCTCGGAGACTTGGACACGGACTGGAACCTCCTCAGAGACTTGGACACGGACTGTAAACCTCCTCGGAGAAGTGGACTCGGACTGGAAACACCTCGGAGACTCGGACACGGACTGGAAACACCTCGGAGACTTGGACACGGACTGTAAACACCTCGGAGACTCGGACACGTACTGGAAACACCTCGGAGACTTGGACACGGAATGGAAACACCTCGGACACTTGGACACGGACTGTAAACACCTCGGAGACTCGGACACGGACTGGAAACACCTCGGAGACTTGGACACGGAATGGAAACACCTCGGACACTTGGACACGTACTGTAAACACCTCGGAGACTCGGACACGGACTGGAAACACCTCGGAGACTTGGACACGGAATGGAAACACCTCGGACACTTGGACACGGACTGGAACCTCCTCAGAGACTTGGACACGGACTGGAACCTCCTCGGAGACTTGGACACGGACTGGAACCTCCTCAGAGACTTGGACACGGACTGGAACCTCCTCAGAGACTTGGACACGGACTGGACTCACCTTGGAGACTTGACACGGACTGGAACCTCCTCAGAGACTTGGACACGGACTGGAACCTCCTCGGAGACTTGGACAAGGACTGGAACCTCCTCGGAGACTTGGACACGGACTGGAAACACCTCGGAGACATGGACACGGAGTGGAAACACCTCGGAGACTCGGACACGGACTGGAACCTCCTCGGAGACATGGACACGGACTGGAAACACCTCGGAGACTTGGACACGGACTGGAAACACCTCGGAGACATGGACACGGACTGGACTCACCTCGGAGACTTGGACACGGACTGGAACCTTCTCGTGACTTGGACACGGACTGGAACCTCCTCAGAGACTTGGACACGGACTGGAAACACCTCGGAGACATGGACACGGACTGGAAACACCTCGGAGACTTGGACACGGACTGGAAACACCTCGGAGACATGGACACGGACTGGAAACACCTCGGAGACTTGGACACGGACTGGAAACACCCGGAGACTTGGACACGGAATGGAAACACCTCGGACACTTGGACACGGACTGTAAACACCTCGGAGACTCGGACACGGACTGGAACCTCCTCAGAGACTTGGACACGGACTGGAACCTCCTCGGAGACTTGGACACGGACTGGAACCTCCTCAGAGACTTGGACACGGACTGGAACCTCCTCGGAGACTTGGACACGGACTGGAACCTCCTCAGAGACTTGGACACGGACTGGAACCTCTTCATTGACTTGGACACGGACTGGACTCACCTCGGAGACTTGTACACGGACTGGAAACACCTCGTAGACATGGACACGGACTGGACTCACCTTGGAGACTTGGACACGGACTGGAACCTCCTCGGAGACTTGGACACGGACTGGACTCACCTTGGAGACTTGGACACGGACTGGAAACACCTCGGAGACTTGGACACCGACTGGAAACTCCTCGGAGACTTGGACACCGACTGGAAACACCTCGGAGACTTGGACACCGACTGGAAACACCTCGGAGACTTGGACACGGACTGGAAACACCTCGGAGACTTGGACACCGACTGGAAACACCTCGGAGACTTGGACACCGACTGGAAACACCTCGGAGACTTGGACACGGACTGGAAATTCCTCGGAGACTTGGACACGGACTGGAAACACCTCGGAGACTTGGACACGGACTGGAAACACCTCGGAGACATGGACACGGACGGGACTCACCTCGGAGACTTGGACACGGACTGGAACCTCCTCGGAGACTTGGACACGGACTGGAACCTCCTCAGAGACTTGGACACGGACTGGAAACACCTCGGAGACATGGACACGGACTGGAAACACCTCGGAGACTTGGACACGGACTGGAAACACCTCGGAGACTTGGTCACGGACTGGAAACACCTCGGAGACTTGGACACGGACTGGAAACACCTCGGAGACTTGGATACGGACTGGAAAGACCTCGGAGACTTGGACATGGACTGGAACCTCCTCGGAGACTCGGACACGGACTGGAACCTACTCGGACTTGGACAGGGACTGGAACCTCCTCGGAGACTTGGACACGGACTGGAACCTCCTCGGTGACTTGGACACGGACTGGAAACACCTCGGAGACTTGGAAACGGACTGGAAACACCTCGGAGACTTGGACAAGGAATGGAAACTCCTCGGAGATTTGGACACGGACTGGAAACACCTTGGAGACTTGGACACGGACTGGAAACACCTCGGAGACTTGGACACGGACTGGAAACACCTCGGAGACTTGGACACGGACTGGAAACACCCGGAGACTTGGTCACGGAATGGAAACGCCTCGGAGACTTGGACACGGACTGGAATCTCCTCGGAGACTTGGACACGGACTGTAAACCTCCTCGGAGAAGTGGACACGGACTGGAAACACCTCGGAGACTTGGACACGGACTGGAACCTCCTCGGAGACTTGGACACGGACTGTAAACCTCCTCGGAGAAGTGGACACGGACTGGAAACACCTCGGAGACTTGGACACGGACTGGAACCTCCTCAGAGACTTGGACACGGACTGTAAACCTCCTCGGAGAAGTGGACTCGGACTGGAAACACCTCGGAGACTCGGACACGGACTGGAAACACCTCGGAGACTTGGACACGGACTGTAAACACCTCGGAGACTCGGACACGTACTGGAAACACCTCGGAGACTTGGACACGGAATGGAAACACCTCGGACACTTGGACACGGACTGTAAACACCTCGGAGACTCGGACACGGACTGGAAACACCTCGGAGACTTGGACACGGAATGGAAACACCTCGGACACTTGGACACGTACTGTAAACACCTCGGAGACTCGGACACGGACTGGAAACACCTCGGAGACTTGGACACGGAATGGAAACACCTCGGACACTTGGACACGGACTGGAACCTCCTCAGAGACTTGGACACGGACTGGAACCTCCTCGGAGACTTGGACACGGACTGGAACCTCCTCAGAGACTTGGACACGGACTGGAAACACCTCGGAGACTTGGACACGGACTGGAAACACCTGGGAGACTTGGACACGGACTGTAACCTCCTCGGTGACTTGGACACGGACTGGAAACACCTCGGAGACTGTGGACACGGACTGGAACCTCCTCGGAGACTTTGACACGGACTGGAATCTCCTCGGAGACTTGGACACGGACTGTAAACCTCCTCGGAGAAGTGGACACGGACTGGAAACACCTCGGAGACTTGGACACGGACTGGAACCTCCTCGGAGACTTGGACACGGACTGTAAACCTCCTCGGAGAAGTGGACACGGACTGGAAACACCTCGGAGACTTGGACACGGACTGGAACCTCCTCAGAGACTTGGACACGGACTGTAAACCTCCTCGGAGAAGTGGACTCGGACTGGAAACACCTCGGAGACTTGGACACGGACTGGAACCTCCTCAGAGACTTGGACACGGACTGTAAACCTCCTCGGAGAAGTGGACTCGGACTGGAAACACCTCGGAGACTCGGACACGGACTGGAAACACCTCGGAGACTTGGACACGGACTGTAAACACCTCGGAGACTCGGACACGTACTGGAAACACCTCGGAGACTTGGACACGGAATGGAAACACCTCGGACACTTGGACACGGACTGTAAACACCTCGGAGACTCGGACACGGACTGGAAACACCTCGGAGACTTGGACACGGAATGGAAACACCTCGGACACTTGGACACGTACTGTAAACACCTCGGAGACTCGGACACGGACTGGAAACACCTCGGAGACTTGGACACGGAATGGAAACACCTCGGACACTTGGACACGGACTGGAACCTCCTCAGAGACTTGGACACGGACTGGAACCTCCTCGGAGACTTGGACACGGACTGGAACCTCCTCAGAGACTTGGACACGGACTGGAACCTCCTCAGAGACTAGGACACGGACTGGACTCACCTCGGAGACTTGTACACGGACTGGAAACACCTCGGAGACATGGACACGGACTGGACTCACCATGGAGTGTTGGACACGGACTGGATCCTCCTCGGAGACTTGGACACGGACTGGAACCTCCTCGGAGACTTGGACACGGACTGGACTCACCTTGGAGACTTGGACACGGACTGGAACCTCCTCAGAGACTTGGACACGGACTGGAACCTCCTCGGAGACTTGGACAAGGACTGGAACCTCCTCGGAGACTTGGACACGGACTGGAAACACCTCGGAGACATGGACACGCACTGGAAACACCTCGGAAACTTGGACACGGACTGGACTCACCTCGGAGACTTGGACACGGACTGGAACCTCCTCGGAGACTTGGACAAGGACTGGAACCTCCTCGGAGACTTGGACACGGACTGGAAACACCTCGGAGACATGGACACGGACTGGAAACACCTCGGAGACTTGGACACGGACTGGAAACACCTCGGAGACATGGACACGGACTGGAAACACCTCGGAGACTTGGACACGGACTGGAAACACCCGGAGACTTGGACACGGAATGGAAACACCTCGGACACTTGGACACGGACTGTAAACACCTCGGAGACTCGGACACGGACTGGAACCTCCTCAGAGACTTGGACACGGACTGGAACCTCCTCGGAGACTTGGACACGGACTGGAACCTCCTCAGAGACTTGGACACGGACTGGAACCTCCTCGGAGACTTGGACACGGACTGGAACCTCCTCAGAGACTTGGACACGGACTGGAACCTCTTCATTGACTTGGACACGGACTGGACTCACCTCGGAGACTTGTACACGGACTGGAAACACCTCGTAGACATGGACACGGACTGGACTCACCTTGGAGACTTGGACACGGACTGGAACCTCCTCGGAGACTTGGACACGGACTGGACTCACCTTGGAGACTTGGACACGGACTGGAACCTCCTCAGAGACTTGGACACGGACTGGAACCTCCTCGGTGACTTGGACACGGACTGGACCCTCCTCGGAGACTTGGACACGGACTGGAAACACATCGGAGACTCGGACACGGACTGGAACCTCCTCGGAGACATGGACACGGACTGGAAACACCTCGGAGACTTGGACACGGACTGGAAACACCTCGGAGACTTGGACACGGACTGGACTCACCTCGGAGACTTGGACACGGACTGGAACCTCCTCGGAGACTTGAACACGGACTGGAAACTCCTCGGAGACGTGGACACGGAATGGAAACACCTCGGAGACATGGACACCGACTGGAAACTCCTCGGAGACTTGGACACCGACTGGAAACACCTCGGAGACTTGGACACGGAATGGATATACCTCGGAGAGTTGGACACGGACTGGAAACACCTCGGAGACTTGGACACGGAATGGAAACACCTCGGAGACTTGGACACCGACTGGAAACTCCTCGGAGAATTGGACACCGACTGGAAACACCTCGGAGACTTGGACACCGACTGGAAACACCTCGGAGACTTGGACACGGACTGGAAACACCTCGGAGACTTGGACACCGACTGGAAACACCTCGGAGACTTGGACACCGACTGGAAACACCTCGGAGACTTGGACACGGACTGGAAATTCCTCGGAGACTTGGACACGGACTGGAAACACCTCGGAGACTTGGACACGGACTGGAATCTCCTCGGAGACTTGGACACGGACTGTAAACACCTCGGAGACTCGGACACGGACTGGAAACACCTCGGAGACTTGGACACGGAATGGAAACACCTCGGACACTTGGACACGGACTGTAAACACCTCGGAGACTCGGACACGGACTGGAATCACCTCGGAGACTTGGACACGGAATGGAAACACCTCTGACACTTGGACACGGACTGTAAACACCTCGGAGACTCGGACACGGACTGGAACATCCTCAGAGACTTGGACACGGACTGGAACCTCCTCGGAGACTTGGACACGGACTGGAACCTCCTCAGAGACTTGGACACGGACTGGAACCTCCTCGGAGACTTGGACACGGACTGGAACCTCCTCAGAGACTTGGACACGGACTGGAACCTCCTCAGAGACTTGGACACGGACTGGACTCACCTCGGAGACACTGTACACGGACTGGAAACACCTCGGAGACATGGACACGGACTGGACTCACCATGGAGCCTTGGACACGGACTGGAACCTCCTCGGAGACTTGGACACGGACTGGAACCTCCTCGGAGACTTGGACACGGACTGGACTCACCTTGGAGACTTGACACGGACTGGAACCTCCTCAGAGACTTGGACACGGACTGGAACCTCCTCGGAGACTTGGACAAGGACTGGAACCTCCTCGGAGACTTGGACACGGACTGGAAACACCTCGGAGACATGGACACGGACTGGAAACACCTCGGAGACTCGGACACGGACTGGAACCTCCTCGGAGACATGGACACGGACTGGAAACACCTCGGAGACTTGGACACGGACTGGAAACACCTCGGAGACATGGACACGGACTGGACTCACCTCGGAGACTTGGACACGGACTGGAACCTCCTCGGAGACTTGGAGACGGACTGGAACCTCCTCAGAGACTTGGACACGGACTGGAAACACCTCGGAGACATGGACACGGACTGGAAACACCTCGGAGACTTGGACACCGACTGGAAACACCTCGGAGACTTGGACACCGACTGGAAACACCTCGGAGACTTGGACACGAACTGGAAACACCTCGGAGAATTGGACACCGACTGGAAACACCTCGGAGACTTGGACACGGACTGGAAACACCTCGGAGACTTGGACACGGACTGGAAACACCTGGGAGACTTGGACACGGACTGTAACCTCCTCGGTGACTTGGACACGGACTGGAAACACCTCGGAGACTGTGGACACGGACTGGAACCTCCTCGGAGACTTTGACACGGACTGGAATCTCCTCGGAGACTTGGACACGGACTGTAAACCTCCTCGGAGAAGTGGACACGGACTGGAAACACCTCGGAGACTTGGACACGGACTGGAACCTCCTCGGAGACTTGGACACGGACTGTAAACCTCCTCGGAGAAGTGGACACGGACTGGAAACACCTCGGAGACTTGGACACGGACTGGAACCTCCTCAGAGACTTGGACACGGACTGGAACCTCCTCGGAGACTTGGACACGGACTGGAACCTCCTCAGAGACTTGGACACGGACTGGAACCTCCTCAGAGACTTGGACACGGACTGGACTCACCTCGGAGACACTGTACACGGACTGGAAACACCTCGGAGACATGGACACGGACTGGACTCACCATGGAGCCTTGGACACGGACTGGAACCTCCTCGGAGACTTGGACACGGACTGGAACCTCCTCGGAGACTTGGACACGGACTGGACTCACCTTGGAGACTTGACACGGACTGGAACCTCCTCAGAGACTTGGACACGGACTGGAACCTCCTCGGAGACTTGGACAAGGACTGGAACCTCCTCGGAGACTTGGACACGGACTGGAAACACCTCGGAGACATGGACACGGACTGGAAACACCTCGGAGACTCGGACACGGACTGGAACCTCCTCGGAGACATGGACACGGACTGGAAACACCTCGGAGACTTGGACACGGACTGGAAACACCTCGGAGACATGGACACGGACTGGACTCACCTCGGAGACTTGGACACGGACTGGAACCTCCTCGGAGACTTGGACACGGACTGGAACCTCCTCAGAGACTTGGACACGGACTGGAAACACCTCGGAGACATGGACACGGACTGGAAACACCTCGGAGACTTGGACACCGACTGGAAACACCTCGGAGACTTGGACACCGACTGGAAACACCTCGGAGACTTGGACACGAACTGGAAACACCTCGGAGAATTGGACACCGACTGGAAACACCTCGGAGACTTGGACACGGACTGGAAACACCTCGGAGACTTGGACACGGACTGGAAACACCTGGGAGACTTGGACACGGACTGTAACCTCCTCGGTGACTTGGACACGGACTGGAAACACCTCGGAGACTGTGGACACGGACTGGAACCTCCTCGGAGACTTTGACACGGACTGGAATCTCCTCGGAGACTTGGACACGGACTGTAAACCTCCTCGGAGAAGTGGACACGGACTGGAAACACCTCGGAGACTTGGACACGGACTGGAACCTCCTCGGAGACTTGGACACGGACTGTAAACCTCCTCGGAGAAGTGGACACGGACTGGAAACACCTCGGAGACTTGGACACGGACTGGAACCTCCTCAGAGACTTGGACACGGACTGTAAACCTCCTCGGAGAAGTGGACTCGGACTGGAAACACCTCGGAGACTTGGACACGGACTGGAACCTCCTCAGAGACTTGGACACGGACTGTAAACCTCCTCGGAGAAGTGGACTCGGACTGGAAACACCTCGGAGACTTGGACACGGACTGTAAACACCTCGGAGACTCGGACACGTACTGGAAACACCTCGGAGACTTGGACACGGAATGGAAACACCTCGGACACTTGGACACGGACTGTAAACACCTCGGAGACTCGGACACGGACTGGAAACACCTCGGAGACTTGGACACGGAATGGAAACACCTCGGACACTTGGACACGTACTGTAAACACCTCGGAGACTCGGACACGGACTGGAAACACCTCGGAGACTTGGACACGGAATGGAAACACCTCGGACACTTGGACACGGACTGGAACCTCCTCAGAGACTTGGACACGGACTGGTACCTCCTCGGAGACTTGGACACGGACTGGAACCTCCTCAGAGACTTGGACACGGACTGGAACCTCCTCAGAGACTAGGACACGGACTGGACTCACCTCGGAGACTTGTACACGGACTGGAAACACCTCGGAGACATGGACACGGACTGGACTCACCATGGAGTGTTGGACACGGACTGGATCCTCCTCGGAGACTTGGACACGGACTGGAACCTCCTCGGAGACTTGGACACGGACTGGACTCACCTTGGAGACTTGGACACGGACTGGAACCTCCTCAGAGACTTGGACACGGACTGGAACCTCCTCGGAGACTTGGACAAGGACTGGAACCTCCTCGGAGACTTGGACACGGACTGGAAACACCTCGGAGACATGGACACGCACTGGAAACACCTCGGAAACTTGGACACGGACTGGACTCACCTCGGAGACTTGGACACGGACTGGAACCTCCTCGGAGACATGGACACGGACTGGAAACACCTCGGAGACTTGGACACGGACTGGAAACACCTCGGAGACATGGACACGGACTGGACTCACCTCGGAGACTTGGACACGGACTGGAACCTCCTCGGAGACTTGGACACGGACTGGAACCTCCTCAGAGACTTGGACACGGACTGGAAACACCTCGGAGACATGGACACGGACTGGAAACACCTCGGAGACTTGGACACCGACTGGAAACACCTCGGAGACTTGGACACCGACTGGAAACACCTCGGAGACTTGGACACGAACTGGAAACACCTCGGAGAATTGGACACCGACTGGAAACACCTCGGAGACTTGGACACGGACTGGAAACACCTCGGAGACTTGGACACGGACTGGAAACACCTGGGAGACTTGGACACGGACTGTAACCTCCTCGGAGACTTGGACACGGACTGTAAACCTCCTCGGAGAAGTGGACACGGACTGGAAACACCTCGGAGACTTGGACACGGACTGGAACCTCCTCAGAGACTTGGACACGGACTGTAAACCTCCTCGGAGAAGTGGACTCGGACTGGAAACACCTCGGAGACTTGGACACGGACTGTAAACACCTCGGAGACTCGGACACGTACTGGAAACACCTCGGAGACTTGGACACGGAATGGAAACACCTCGGACACTTGGACACGGACTGTAAACACCTCGGAGACTCGGACACGGACTGGAAACACCTCGGAGACTTGGACACGGAATGGAAACACCTCGGACACTTGGACACGTACTGTAAACACCTCGGAGACTCGGACATGGACTGGAAACACCTCGGAGACTTGGACACGGAATGGAAACACCTCGGACACTTGGACACGGACTGGAACCTCCTCAGAGACTTGGACACGGACTGGTACCTCCTCGGAGACTTGGACACGGACTGGAACCTCCTCAGAGACTTGGACACGGACTGGAACCTCCTCAGAGACTAGGACACGGACTGGACTCACCTCGGAGACTTGTACACGGACTGGAAACACCTCGGAGACATGGACACGGACTGGACTCACCATGGAGTGTTGGACACGGACTGGATCCTCCTCGGAGACTTGGACACGGACTGGAACCTCCTCGGAGACTTGGACACGGACTGGACTCACCTTGGAGACTTGGACACGGACTGGAACCTCCTCAGAGACTTGGACACGGACTGGAACCTCCTCGGAGACTTGGACAAGGACTGGAACCTCCTCGGAGACTTGGACACGGACTGGAAACACCTCGGAGACATGGACACGCACTGGAAACACCTCGGAAACTTGGACACGGACTGGACTCACCTCGGAGACTTGGACACGGACTGGAACCTCCTCGGAGACTTGGACACGGACTGGAACCTCCTCGGAGACTTGGACAAGGACTGGAACCTCCTCGGAGACTTGGACACGGACTGGAAACTCCTCGGAGACATGGACACGCACTGGAAACACCTCGGAAACTTGGACACGGACTGGACTCACCTCGGAGACTTGGACACGGACTGGAACCTCCTCGGAGACTTGGACACGGACTGGAACCTCCTCAGAGACTTGGACACGGACTGGAAACACCTCGGAGACATGGACACGGACTGGAAACACCTCGGAGACTTGGACACTGACTGGACTCACCTCGGAGACTTGGACACGGACTGGAACATCCTCGGAGACTTGGACAAGGACTGGAACCTCCTCGGAGACTTGGACACGGACTGGAAACACCTCGGAGACATGGACACGCACTGGAAACACCTCGGAAACTTGGACACGGACTGGACTCACCTCGGAGACTTGGACACGGACTGGAACCTCCTCGGAGACTTGGACACGGACTGGAACCTCCTCAGAGACTTGGACACGGACTGGAAACACCTCGGAGACATGGACACGGACTGGAAACACCTCGGAGACTTGGACACTGACTGGACTCACCTCGGAGACTTGGACACGGACTGGAACCTCCTCGGAGACTTGAACACGGACTGGAAACTCCTCGGAGACTTGGACACGGAATGGAAACACCTCGGAGACTTGGACACCGACTGGAAACTCCTCGGAGACTTGGACACCGACTGGAAACACCTCGGAGACTTGGACACCGACTGGAAACACCTCGGAGACTTGAACACCGACTGGAAACACCTCGGAGACTTGGACACGGACTGGAAACACCTCGGAGACTTGGACACCGACTGGAAACACCTCGGAGACTTGGACACCGACTGGAAACACCTCGGAGACTTGGACACGGACTGGAAACACCTCGGAGACTTGGACACCGACTGGAAACACCTCGGAGACTTGGACACGGACTGGAAACACCTCGGAGACTTGGACACGGACTGGAAACACCTGGGAGACTTGGACACGGACTGTAACCTCCTCGGTGACTTGGTCACGGACTGGAAACACCTCGGAGACTGTGGACACGGACTGGAACCTCCTCGGAGACTTTGACACGGACTGGAATCTCCTCGGAGACTTGGACACGGACTGTAAACCTCCTCGGAGAAGTGGACACGGACTGGAAACACCTCGGAGACTTGGACACGGACTGGATCCTCCTCGGAGACTTGGACACGGACTGTAAACCTCCTCGGAGAAGTGGACACGGACTGGAAACACCTCGGAGACTTGGACACGGACTGGAACCTCCTCAGAGACTTGGACACGGACTGTAAACCTCCTCGGAGAAGTGGACTCGGACTGGAAACACCTCGGAGACTTGGACACGGACTGGAACCTCCTCAGAGACTTGGACACGGACTGTAAACCTCCTCGGAGAAGTGGACTCGGACTGGAAACACCTCGGAGACTCGGACACGGACTGGAAACACCTCGTAGACTTGGACACGGACTGTAATCACCTCGGAGACTCGGACACGAACTGGAAACACGTCGGAGACTTGGACACGGAATGGAAACACCTCGGACACTTGGACACGGACTGTAAACACCTCGGAGACTCGGACACGGACTGGAAACACCTCGGAGACTTGGACACGGACTGGAAACACCTCGGACACTTGGACATGGACTGGAAACACCTCGGAGACTCGGACATGGACTGGAAACACCTCGGAGACTTGGACATGGAATGGAAACACCTCGGTGACTTAGACACGGAATGGAAACACCTCGGAGACTTGGACACGGACTGGAAACACCTCGGAGACTTGGACACGGACTGGAACCTCCTCGTAGACTTGGACCCGGACTGGAAACACATCGGACACTTGGACACGGACTGGAACCTCCTCGTAGACTTGGACACGGACTGGAAACACATCGGACACTTGGACACGGACTGGAACCTCCTCGTAGACTTGGACACGGAGTGGAAACACCTCGGACACTTGGACACGGACTGGAAACACCTCGGACACTTGGACATGGACTGGAAACACTTCGGAGACTCGGACACGGACTGGAAACACCTCGGAGACATGGACACGGAATGGAAACACCTCGGACACTTGGACACGGACTGGAACCTCCTCAGAGACTTGGACACGGACTGGAACCTCCTCAGAGGCTTGGACACGGACTGGAACCTCCTCAGAGACTAGGACACGGACTGGACTCACCTCGGAGACTTGTACACGGACTGGAAACACCTCGGAGACATGGACACGGACTGGACTCACCATGGAGTGTTGGACACGGACTGGATCCTCCTCGGAGACTTGGACACGGACTGGAACCTCCTCGGAGACTTGGACACGGACTGGACTCACCTTGGAGACTTGGTCACGGACTGGAACCTCCTCAGAGACTTGGACACGGACTGGAAACACCTCGGAAACTTGGACACGGACTGGACTCACCTCGGAGACTTGGACACGGACTGGAACCTCCTCGGAGACTTGGACACGGACTGGAACCTCCTCAGAGACTTGGACACGGACTGGAAACACCTCGGAGACATGGACACGGACTGGAAACACCTCGGAGACTTGGACACGGACTGGAAACACCTCGGAGACTTGGTCACGGACTGGAAACACCTCGGAGACTTGGACACGGACTGGAACCTCCTCAAAGACTTGGACACCGACTGGAACCTCCTCGGTGACTTGGACACGGACTGGAAACACCTCGGAGACTTGGACACGGACTGGAACCTCCTCGGAGACTTGGACACGGACTGTAAACCTCCTCGGAGAAGTGGACACGGACTGGAAACACCTCGGAGACTTGGACACGGACTGGAACCTCCTCAGAGACTTGGACACGGACTGTAAACCTCCTCGGAGAAGTGGACTCGGACTGGAAACACCTCGGAGACTTGGACACGGACTGGAACCTCCTCAGAGTCTTGGACACGGACTGTAAACACCTCGGAGACTCGGACACGGACTGGAAACTCCTCGGAGACTTGGACACGGAATGGAAACACCTCGGACACTTGGACACGGACTGTAAACACCTAGGAGACTCGGACACGGACTGGAAACACCTCGGAGACTTGGACACGGACTGGAAACACCTCGGAGACTTGGACACGGACTGGAAACACCTCGGAGACTTGGTCACGGACTGGAAACACCTCGGAGACTTGGACACGGACTGGAACCTCCTCAAAGACTTGGACACGGACTGTAAACCTCCTCGGAGAAGTGGACTCGGACTGGAAACACCTCGGAGACTCGGACACGGACTGGAAACACCTCGTCGACTTGGACACGGACTGTAAACACCTCGGAGACTCGGACACGAACTGGAAACACGTCGGAGACTTGGACACGGAATGGAAACACCTCGGACACTTGGACACGGACTGTAAACACCTCGGAGACTCGGACACGGACTGGAAACACCTCGGAGACTTGGACACGGACTGGAAACACCTCGGACACTTGGACATGGACTGGAAACACCTCGGAGACTCGGACATGGACTGGAAACACCTCGGAGACTTGGACATGGAATGGAAACACCTCGGTGACTTAGACACGGAATGGAAACACCTCGGAGACTTGGACACGGACTGGAAACACCTCGGAGACTTGGACACGGACTGGAACCTCCTCGTAGACTTGGACCCGGACTGGAAACACATCGGACACTTGGACACGGACTGGAACCTCCTCGTAGACTTGGACACGGACTGGAAACACATCGGACACTTGGACACGGACTGGAACCTCCTCGTAGACTTGGACACGGAGTGGAAACACCTCGGACACTTGGACACGGACTGGAAACACCTCGGACACTTGGACATGGACTGGAAACACTTCGGAGACTCGGACACGGACTGGAAACACCTCGGAGACATGGACACGGAATGGAAACACCTCGGACACTTGGACACGGACTGGAACCTCCTCAGAGACTTGGACACGGACTGGAACCTCCTCAGAGGCTTGGACACGGACTGGAACCTCCTCAGAGACTAGGACACGGACTGGACTCACCTCGGAGACTTGTACACGGACTGGAAACACCTCGGAGACATGGACACGGACTGGACTCACCATGGAGTGTTGGACACGGACTGGATCCTCCTCGGAGACTTGGACACGGACTGGAACCTCCTCGGAGACTTGGACACGGACTGGACTCACCTTGGAGACTTGGACACGGACTGGAACCTCCTCAGAGACTTGGACACGGACTGGAAACACCTCGGAAACTTGGACACGGACTGGACTCACCTCGGAGACTTGGACACGGACTGGAACCTCCTCGGAGACTTGGACACGGACTGGAACCTCCTCAGAGACTTGGACACGGACTGGAAACACCTCGGAGACATGGACACGGACTGGAAACACCTCGGAGACTTGGACACGGACTGGAAACACCTCGGAGACTTGGTCACGGACTGGAAACACCTCGGAGACTTGGACACGGACTGGAACCTCCTCAAAGACTTGGACACCGACTGGAACCTCCTCGGTGACTTGGACACGGACTGGAAACACCTCGGAGACTTGGACACGGACTGGAACCTCCTCGGAGACTTGGACACGGACTGTAAACCTCCTCGGAGAAGTGGACACGGACTGGAAACACCTCGGAGACTTGGACACGGACTGGAACCTCCTCAGAGACTTGGACACGGACTGTAAACCTCCTCGGAGAAGTGGACTCGGACTGGAAACACCTCGGAGACTTGGACACGGACTGGAACCTCCTCAGAGACTTGGACACGGACTGTAAACACCTCGGAGACTCGGACACGGACTGGAAACACCTCGGAGACTTGGACACGGAATGGAAACACCTCGGACACTTGGACACGGACTGTAAACACCTCGGAGACTCGGACACGGACTGGAAACACCTCGGAGACTTGGACACGGACTGGAAACACCTCGGAGACTTGGACACGGACTGGAAACACCTCGGAGACTTGGTCACGGACTGGAAACACCTCGGAGACTTGGACACGGACTGGAACCTCCTCAAAGACTTGGACACCGACTGGAACCTCCTCGGTGACTTGGACACGGACTGGAAACACCTCGGAGACTTGGACACGGACTGGAAACACCTCGGAGACTTGGACACGGACTGGAAGCACACGGAGACTTGGACACGGAATGGAAACTCCTCGGAGACTTGGACACGGACTGGAAACACCTTGGAGACTTGGACACGGACTGGAAACACCTCGGAGACATGGACACGGACTGGAAACACCTCGGAGACTTGGACACGGACTGGAAACACCCGGAGACTTGGACACGGAATGGAAACGCCTCGGAGACTTGGACACGGACTGGAAACACCTTGGAGACTTGGACACGGACTGGAAATACCTCGGAGACTTGGACACGGACTGGAAACAACTCGGAGACTTGGACACGGACTGGAAACAACTGGAGACTTGGACACGGAATGGAAACTCCCGGAGAATTGGACTCGGACTAGAACCTCCTCGGAGAAGTGGACACGGACTGGAAACACCTCGGAGACTTGGACACGGACTGGAAACACCTCGGAGAGTTGGACTAGGACTGGAAACACCTCGGTGACTTGGACCCGGACTGGAAACACCTCGGAGACTTGGACACCGACTGGAAACACCTCGGAGACTGGGACTCGGACTGGAAACACCTCGGAGACTCGGACACGGACTGGAAACACCTCGGAGATTTGGACTCGGACTGGGAACACCTCGGAGACTCAGACACGGACTGGAAACACCTCGGAGACTTGGACACGTACTGGAACCTCCTCGGAGACTCGGACACGGACTGGAACCTCCTCGGAGACTTGCACACGGACTGCACCCTCCTCGGAGACTTGGACACGGAGTGGAACCTCCTCGGAGACTTGGACACGGACTGGAAACACCTTGGAGACTTGGACACGGACTGGAATATCCTCAGAGACTTGGACACGGACTGGAAAGCTCCCCGGAGACTTGGACACGTTCTGGAAACACCTCGGAGACTTGGACACGGACTGGAAACACCTCGGAAATTTGGACACGGACTGGACTCACCTCCGAGACTTGGACACGGACCGGAAACTCCTCAGAGACTTGGACACGGACTGGAACCTCCTCAGAGACTTGGACACGTACTGGAACCTCCTCAGAGACTTGGACACGGACTGGAACCTCCTCGGAGACTTGGACACGGACCGGAAACTCCTCAGAGACTTGGACACGGACTGGAACCTCCTCAGAGACTTGGACACGGACTGGAACCTCCTCGGAGACTTGGACAAGGACTGGAACCTCCTCGGAGACTTGGACACGGACTGGAAACACCTCGGAGACATGGACACGGACTGGAAACACCTCGGAGACTCGGACACGGACTGGAACCTCCTCGGAGACATGGACACGGACTGGAAACAGCTCGGAGACTTGGACACGGACTGGAAACACCTCGGAGACATGGACACGGACTGGACTCACCTCGGAGACTTGGACACGGACTGGAACCTCCTCGGAGACTTGGACACGGACTGGAACCTCCTCAGAGACTTGGACACGGACTGGAAACACCTCGGAGACATGGACACGGACTGGAAACACCTCGGAGACATGGTCACGGACTGGAAACACCTCGGAGACTTGGACACGGACTGGAAACACCTCGGAGACTTGGATACGGACTGGAAAGACCTCGGAGACTTGGACATGGACTGGAACCTCCTCGGAGACTCGGACACGAACTGGAACCTACTCGGAGACTTGGACAGGGACTGGAACCTCCTCGGAGACTTGGACACGGACTGGAACCTCCTCGGTGACTTGGACACGGACTGGAAACACCTCGGAGACTTGGAAACGGACTGGAAACACCTCGGAGACTTGGACACGGACTGGAAGCACACGGAGACTTGGACACGGAATGGAAACTCCTCGGAGACTTGGACACGGACTGGAAACACCTTGGAGACTTGGACACGGACTGGAAACACCTCGGAGACTTGGACACGGACTGGAAACACCTCGGAGACTTGGACACGGACTGGAAACACCCGGAGACTTGGTCACGGAATGGAAACGCCTCGGAGACTTGGACACGGACTGGAACCTCCTCGGAGACATGGACACGGACTGGAAACACCTCGGAGACTTGGACACGGACTGGAAACACCTCGGAGACATGGACACGGACTGGAAACACCTCGGAGACTCGGACACGGACTGGAACCTCCTCGGAGACATGGACACGGACTGGAAACACCTCGGAGACTTGGACACGGACTGGAAACACCTCGGAGACATGGACACGGACTGGACTCACCTCGGAGACTTGGACACGGACAGGAACCTCCTCGGAGACTTGGAAACGGACTGGAACCTCCTCAGAGACTTGGACACGGACTGGAAACACCTCGGAGACTTGGACACGGACTGGAACCTCCTCAGAGACTTGGACACGGACTGTAAACCTCCTCGGAGAAGTGGACTCGGACTGGAAACACCTCGGAGACTTGGACACGGACTGGAACCTCCTCAGAGACTTGGACACGGACTGTAAACACCTCGGAGACTCGGACACGGACTGGAAACACCTCGGAGACTTGGACACGGAATGGAAACACCTCGGACACTTGGACACGGACTGTAAACACCTCGGAGACTCGGACACGGACTGGAAACACCTCGGAGACTTGGACACGGACTGGAAACACCTCGGAGACTTGGACACGGACTGGAAACACCTCGGAGACTTGGTCACGGACTGGAAACACCTCGGAGACTTGGACACGGACTGGAACCTCCTCAAAGACTTGGACACCGACTGGAACCTCCTCGGTGACTTGGACACGGACTGGAAACACCTCGGAGACTTGGACACGGACTGGAAACACCTCGGAGACTTGGACACGGACTGGAAGCACACGGAGACTTGGACACGGAATGGAAACTCCTCGGAGACTTGGACACGGTCTGGAAACACCTTGGAGACTTGGACACGGACTGGAAACACCTCGGAGACATGGACACGGACTGGAAACACCTCGGAGACTTGGACACGGACTGGAAACACCCGGAGACTTGGACACGGAATGGAAACGCCTCGGAGACTTGGACACGGACTGGAAACACCTTGGAGACTTGGACACGGACTGGAAATACCTCGGAGACTTGGACACGGACTGGAAACAACTCGGAGACTTGGACACGGACTGGAAACAACTGGAGACTTGGACACGGAATGGAAACTCCCGGAGAATTGGACTCGGACTAGAACCTCCTCGGAGAAGTGGACACGGACTGGAAACACCTCGGAGACTTGGACACGGACTGGAAACACCTCGGAGAGTTGGACTAGGACTGGAAACACCTCGGTGACTTGGACCCGGACTGGAAACACCTCGGAGACTTGGACACCGACTGGAAACACCTCGGAGACTGGGACTCGGACTGGAAACACCTCGGAGACTCGGACACGGACTGGAAACACCTCGGAGATTTGGACTCGGACTGGGAACACCTCGGAGACTCAGACACGGACTGGAAACACCTCGGAGACTTGGACACGTACTGGAACCTCCTCGGAGACTCGGACACGGACTGGAACCTCCTCGGAGACTTGCACACGGACTGCACCCTCCTCGGAGACTTGGACACGGAGTGGAACCTCCTCGGAGACTTGGACACGGACTGGAAACACCTTGGAGACTTGGACACGGACTGGAATATCCTCAGAGACTTGGACACGGACTGGAAAGCTCCCCGGAGACTTGGACACGGACTGGAAACACCTCGGAGACTTGGACACGGACTGGAAACACCTCGGAAATTTGGACACGGACTGGACTCACCTCCGAGACTTGGACACGGACCGGAAACTCCTCAGAGACTTGGACACGGACTGGAACCTCCTCAGAGACTTGGACACGTACTGGAACCTCCTCAGAGACTTGGACACGGACTGGAACCTCCTCGGAGACTTGGACACGGACCGGAAACTCCTCAGAGACTTGGACACGGACTGGAACCTCCTCAGAGACTTGGACACGGACTGGAACCTCCTCGGAGACTTGGACAAGGACTGGAACCTCCTCGGAGACTTGGACACGGACTGGAAACACCTCGGAGACATGGACACGGACTGGAAACACCTCGGAGACTCGGACACGGACTGGAACCTCCTCGGAGACATGGACACGGACTGGAAACAGCTCGGAGACTTGGACACGGACTGGAAACACCTCGGAGACATGGACACGGACTGGACTCACCTCGGAGACTTGGACACGGACTGGAACCTCCTCGGAGACTTGGACACGGACTGGAACCTCCTCAGAGACTTGGACACGGACTGGAAACACCTCGGAGACATGGACACGGACTGGAAACACCTCGGAGACTTGGACACGGACTGGAAACACCTCGGAGACATGGTCACGGACTGGAAACACCTCGGAGACTTGGACACGGACTGGAAACACCTCGGAGACTTGGATACGGACTGGAAAGACCTCGGAGACTTGGACATGGACTGGAACCTCCTCGGAGACTCGGACACGAACTGGAACCTACTCGGAGACTTGGACAGGGACTGGAACCTCCTCGGAGACTTGGACACGGACTGGAACCTCCTCGGTGACTTGGACACGGACTGGAAACACCTCGGAGACTTGGAAACGGACTGGAAACACCTCGGAGACTTGGACACGGACTGGAAGCACACGGAGACTTGGACACGGAATGGAAACTCCTCGGAGACTTGGACACGGACTGGAAACACCTTGGAGACTTGGACACGGACTGGAAACACCTCGGAGACTTGGACACGGACTGGAAACACCTCGGAGACTTGGACACGGACTGGAAACACCCGGAGACTTGGTCACGGAATGGAAACGCCTCGGAGACTTGGACACGGACTGGAAACACCTTGGAGACTTGGACACGGACTGGAAATACCTCGGAGACTTGGACACGGACTGGAACCTCCTCGGAGACATGGACACGGACTGGAAACACCTCGGAGACTTGGACACGGACTGGAAACACCTCGGAGACATGGACACGGACTGGAAACACCTCGGAGACTCGGACACGGACTGGAACCTCCTCGGAGACATGGACACGGACTGGAAACACCTCGGAGACTTGGACACGGACTGGAAACACCTCGGAGACATGGACACGGACTGGACTCACCTCGGAGACTTGGACACGGACAGGAACCTCCTCGGAGACTTGGAAACGGACTGGAACCTCCTCAGAGACTTGGACACGGACTGGAAACACCTCGGAGACATGGACACGGACTGGAAACACCTCGGAGACTTGGACACGGACTGGAAACACCTCGGAGACTTGGACACCGACTGGAAACACCTCGGAGACTTGGACTCGGACTGGAAACACCTCGGAGACTCGGACACGGACTGGAAACACCTCGGAGATTTGGACTCGGACTGGGAACACCTCGGAGACTCCGACACGGACTGGAAACACCTCGGAGACTTGGACACGTACTGGAACCTCCTCGGAGACTCGGACACGGACTGGAACCTCCTCGGAGACTTGCACACGGACTGCACCCTCCTCGGAGACTTGGACACGGAGTGGAACCTCCTCGGAGACTTGGACACGGACTGGAAACACCTTGGAGACTTGGACACGGACTGGAATATCCTCAGAGACTTGGACACGGACTGGAAAGCTCCCCGGAGACTTGGACACGGACTGGAAACACCTCGGAGACTTGGACACGGACTGGAAACACCTCGGAAATTTGGACACGGACTGGACTCACCTCCGAGACTTGGACACGGACCGGAAACTCCTCAGAGACTTGGACACGGACTGGAACCTCCTCAGAGACTTGGACACGTACTGGAACCTCCTCAGAGACTTGGACAGGGACTGGAACCTCCTCGGAGACTTGGACACGGACTGGAACCTCCTCGGTGACTTGGACACGGACTGGAAACACCTCGGAGACTTGGAAACGGACTGGAAACACCTCGGAGACTTGGACACGGACTGGAAGCACACGGAGACTTGGACACGGAATGGAAACTCCTCGGAGACTTGGACACGGACTGGAAACACCTTGGAGACTTGGACACGGACTGGAAACACCTCGGAGACTTGGACACGGACTGGAAACACCTCGGAGACTTGGACACGGACTGGAAACACCCGGAGACTTGGTCACGGAATGGAAACGCCTCGGAGACTTGGACACGGACTGGAAACACCTTGGAGACTTGGACACGGACTGGAAATACCTCGGAGACTTGGACACGGACTGGAACCTCCTCGGAGACATGGACACGGACTGGAAACACCTCGGAGACTTGGACACGGACTGGAAACACCTCGGAGACATGGACACGGACTGGAAACACCTCGGAGACTCGGACACGGACTGGAACCTCCTCGGAGACATGGACACGGACTGGAAACACCTCGGAGACTTGGACACGGACTGGAAACACCTCGGAGACATGGACACGGACTGGACTCACCTCGGAGACTTGGACACGGACAGGAACCTCCTCGGAGACTTGGAAACGGACTGGAACCTCCTCAGAGACTTGGACACGGATTGGAAACACCTCGGAGACATGGACACGGACTGGAAACACCTCGGAGACTTGGACACGGACTGGAAACACCTCGGAGACTTGGACACCGACTGGAAACACCTCGGAGACTTGGACTCGGACTGGAAACACCTCGGAGACTCGGACACGGACTGGAAACACCTCGGAGATTTGGACTCGGACTGGGAACACCTCGGAGACTCAGACACGGACTGGAAACACCTCGGAGACTTGGACACGTACTGGAACCTCCTCGGAGACTCGGACACGGACTGGAACCTCCTCGGAGACTTGCACACGGACTGCACCCTCCTCGGAGACTTGGACACGGAGTGGAACCTCCTCGGAGACTTGGACACGGACTGGAAACACCTTGGAGACTTGGACACGGACTGGAATATCCTCAGAGACTTGGACACGGACTGGAAAGCTCCCCGGAGACTTGGACACGGACTGGAAACACCTCGGAGACTTGGACACGGACTGGAAACACCTCGGAAATTTGGACACGGACTGGACTCACCTCCGAGACTTGGACACGGACCGGAAACTCCTCAGAGACTTGGACACGGACTGGAACCTCCTCAGAGACTTGGACACGTACTGGAACCTCCTCAGAGACTTGGACACGGACTGGAACCTCCTCGGAGACTTGGACACGGACCGGAAACTCCTCAGAGACTTGGACAAGGACTGGAACCTCCTCAGAGACTTGGACACGGACTGGAACCTCCTCGGAGACTTGGACAAGGACTGGAACCTCCTCGGAGACTTGGACACGGACTGGAAACACCTCGGAGACATGGACACGGACTGGAAACACCTCGGAGACTCGGACACGGACTGGAACCTCCTCGGAGACATGGACACGGACTGGAAACAGCTCGGAGATTTGGACACGGACTGGAAACACCTCGGAGACATGGACACGGACTGGACTCACCTCGGAGACTTGGACACGGACTGGAACCTCCTCGGAGACTTGGACACGAACTGGAACCTCCTTAGAGACTTGGACACGGACTGGAAACACCTCGGAGACATGGACACGGACTGGAAACACCTCGGAGACTTGGACACGGACTGGAAACACCTCGGAGACATGGTCACGGACTGGAAACACCTCGGAGACTTGGACACGGACTGGAAACACCTCGGAGACTTGGATACGGACTGGAAAGACCTCGGAGACTTGGACATGGACTGGAACCTCCTCGGAGACTCGGACACGGACTGGAACCTACTCGGAGACTTGGACAGGGACTGGAACCTCCTCGGAGACTTGGACACGGACTGGAACCTCCTCGGTGACTTGGACACGGACTGGAAACACCTCGGAGACTTGGAAACGGACTGGAAACACCTCGGAGACTTGGACACGGACTGGAAGCACACGGAGACTTGGACACGGAATGGAAACTCCTCGGAGACTTGGACACGGACTGGAAACACCTTGGAGACTTGGACACGGACTGGAAACACCTCGGAGACTTGGACACGGACTGGAAACACCTCGGAGACTTGGACACGGACTGGAAACACCCGGAGACTTGGTCACGGAATGGAAACGCCTCGGAGACTTGGACACGGACTGGAAACACCTTGGAGACTTGGACACGGACTGGAAATACCTCGGAGACTTGGACACGGACTGGAACCTCCTCGGAGACATGGACACGGACTGGAAACACCTCGGAGACTTGGACACGGACTGGAAACACCTCGGAGACATGGACACGGACTGGAAACACCTCGGAGACTCGGACACGGACTGGAACCTCCTCGGAGACATGGACACGGACTGGAAACACCTCGGAGTCTTGGACACGGACTGGAAACACCTCGGAGACATGGACACGGACTGGACTCACCTCGGAGACTTGGACACGGACAGGAACCTCCTCGGAGACTTGGAAACGGACTGGAACCTCCTCAGAGACTTGGACACGGACTGGAAACACCTCGGAGACATGGACACGGACTGGAAACACCTCGGAGACTTGGACACGGACTGGAAACACCTCGGAGACTTGGTCACGGACTGGAAACACCTCGGAGACTTGGACACGGACTGGAAACACCTCGGAGACTTGGATACGGACTGGAAAGACCTCGGAGACTTGGACATGGACTGGAACCTCCTCGGAGACTCGGACACGGACTGGAACCTACTCGGAGACTTGGACAGGGACTGGAACCTCCTCGGAGACTTGGACACGGACTGGAACCTCCTCGGTGACTTGGACACGGACTGGAAACACCTCGGAGACATGGAAACGGACTGGAAACACCTCGGAGACTTGGACACGGACTGGAAGCACACGGAGACTTGGACACGGAATGGAAACTCCTCGGAGACTTGGACACGGACTGGAAACACCTTGGAGACTTGGACACGGACTGGAAACACCTCGGAGACTTGGACACGGACTGGAAACACCTCGGACACTTGGACACGGACTGGAAACACCCGGAGACTTGGTCACGGAATGGAAACGCCTCGGAGACTTGGACACGGACTGGAAACACCTTGGAGACTTGGACACGGACTGGAAATACCTCGGAGACTTGGACACGGACTGGAACCTCCTCGGAGACATGGACACGGACTTGAAACACCTCGGAGACTTGGACACGGACTGGAAACACCTCGGAGACTTGGACACAGACTGGAAACACCTCGGAGAGTTGGACTAGGACTGGAAACACCTCGGAGACTTGGACCCGGACTGGAAACACCTCGGAGACTTGGACACCGACTGGAAACACCTCGGAGACTTGGACTCGGACTGGAAACACCTCGGATACTCGGACACGGACTGGAAACACCTCGGAGACTTGGTCACGGACTGGAAACACCTCGGAGACTTGGACACGGACTGGAACCTCCTCAAAGACTTGGACACCGACTGGAACCTCCTCGGTGACTTGGACACGGACTGGAAACACCTCGGAGACTTGGACACGGACTGGAAACACCTCGGAGACTTGGACACGGACGGGAAGCACACGGAGACTTGGACACGGAATGGAAACTCCTCGGAGACTTGGACACGGACTGGAAACACCTTGGAGACTTGGACACGGACTGGAAACACATCGGAGACATGGACACGGACTGGAAACACCTCGGAGACTTGGACACGGACTGGAAACACCCGGAGACTTGGACACGGAATGGAAACGCCTCGGAGACTTGGACACGGACTGGAAACACCTTGGAGACTTGGACACGGACTGGAAATACCTCGGAGACTTGGACACGGACTGGAAACACCTCGGAGACTTGGAAACGGACTGGAAACTCCTCGGAGACTTGGACACGGAATGGAAACACCTCGGAGACTTGGACACCGACTGGAAAATCCTCGGAGACTTGGACACCGACTGGAAACACCTCGGAGACTTGGACACCGACTGGAAACACCTCGGAGACTTGGACACGGACTGGAAACCCCTCGGAGACTTGGTCACGGACTGGAAACACCTCGGAGACTTGGACACGGACTGGAAACACCTCGGAGACTTGGATACGGACTGGAAAGACCTCGGAGACTTGGACATGGACTGGAACCTCCTCGGAGACTCGGACACGGACTGGAACCTACTCGGAGACTTGGACAGGGACTGGAACCTCCTCGGAGACTTGGACACGGACTGGAACCTCCTCGGTGACTTGGACACGGACTGGAAACACCTCGGAGACTTGGAAACGGACTGGAAACACCTCGGAGACTTGGACACGGACTGGAAGCACACGGAGACTTGGACACGGAATGGAAACTCCTCGGAGACTTGGACACGGACTGGAAACACCTTGGAGACTTGGACACGGACTGGAAACACCTCGGAGACTTGGACACGGACTGGAAACACCCGGAGACTTGGTCACGGAATGGAAACGCCTCGGAGACTTGGACACGGACTGGAAACACCTTGGAGACTTGGACACGGACTGGAAATACCTCGGAGACTTGGACACGGACTGGAACCTCCGCGGAGACATGGACACGGACTGGAAACACCTCGGAGACTTGGACACGGACTGGAAACACCTCGGAGACATGGACACGGACTGGAAACACCTCGGAGACTCGGACACGGACTGGAACCTCCTCGGAGACATGGACACGGACTGGAAACACCTCGGAGACTTGGACACGGACTGGAAACACCTCGGAGACATGGACACGGACTGGACTCACCTCGGAGACTTGGACACGGACTGGAACCTCCTCGGAGACTTGGACACGGACTGGAACCTCCTCAGAGACTTGGACACGGACTGGAAACACCTCGGAGACATGGACACGGACTGGAAACACCTCGGAGACTTGGACACGGACTGGAAACACCTCGGAGACATGGTCACGGACTGGAAACACCTCGGAGACTTGGACACGGACTGGAAACACCTCGGAGACTTGGATACGGACTGGAAAGACCTCGGAGACTTGGACATGGACTGGAACCTCCTCGGAGACTTGGACACGGACTGGAACCTCCTCGGTGACTTGGACACGGACTGGAAACACCTCGGAGACTTGGAAACGGACTGGAAACACCTCGGAGACTTGGACACGGACTGGAAGCACACGGAGACTTGGACACGGAATGGAAACTCCTCGGAGACTTGGACACGGACTGGAAACACCTTGGAGACTTGGACACGGACTGGAAACACCTCGGAGACTTGGACACGGACTGGAAACACCTCGGAGACTTGGATACGGACTGGAAAGACCTCGGAGACTTGGACATGGACTGGAACCTCCTCGGAGACTCGGACACGGACTGGAACCTACTCGGAGACTTGGACAGGGACTGGAACCTCCTCGGAGACTTGGACACGGACTGGAACCTCCTCGGTGACTTGGACACGGACTGGAAACACCTCGGAGACTTGGAAACGGACTGGAAACACCTCGGAGACTTGGACACGGACTGGAAGCACACGGAGACTTGGACACGGAATGGAAACTCCTCGGAGACTTGGACACGGACTGGAAACACCTTGGAGACTTGGACACGGACTGGAAACACCTCGGAGACTTGGACACGGACTGGAAACACCTCGGAGACTTGGACACGGACTGGAAACACCCGGAGACTTGGTCACGGAATGGAAACGCCTCGGAGACTTGGACACGGACTGGAAACACCTTGGAGACTTGGACACGGACTGGAAATACCTCGGAGACTTGGACACGGACTGGAACCTCCGCGGAGACATGGACACGGACTGGAAACACCTCGGAGACTTGGACACGGACTGGAAACACCTCGGAGACATGGACACGGACTGGAAACACCTCGGAGACTCGGACACGGACTGGAACCTCCTCGGAGACATGGACACGGACTGGAAACACCTCGGAGACTTGGACACGGACTGGAAACACCTCGGAGACATGGACACGGACTGGACTCACCTCGGAGACTTGGACACGGACTGGAACCTCCTCGGAGACTTGGACACGGACTGGAACCTCCTCAGAGACTTGGACACGGACTGGAAACACCTCGGAGACATGGACACGGACTGGAAACACCTCGGAGACTTGGACACGGACTGGAAACACCTCGGAGACATGGTCACGGACTGGAAACACCTCGGAGACTTGGACACGGACTGGAAACACCTCGGAGACTTGGATACGGACTGGAAAGACCTCGGAGACTTGGACATGGACTGGAACCTCCTCGGAGACTTGGACACGGACTGGAACCTCCTCGGTGACTTGGACACGGACTGGAAACACCTCGGAGACTTGGAAACGGACTGGAAACACCTCGGAGACTTGGACACGGACTGGAAGCACACGGAGACTTGGACACGGAATGGAAACTCCTCGGAGACTTGGACACGGACAGGAAACACCTTGGAGACTTGGACACGGACTGGAAACACCTCGGAGACTTGGACACGGACTGGAAACACCTCGGAGACTTGGACACGGACTGGAAACACCCGGAGACTTGGTCACGGAATGGAAACGCCTCGGAGACTTGGACACGGACTGGAAACACCTTGGAGACTTGGACACGGACTGGAAATACCTCGGAGACTTGGACACGGACTGGAACCTCCTCGGAGACATGGACACGGACTGGAAACACCTCGGAGACTTGGACACGGACTGGAAACACCTCGGAGACTTGGACACGGACTGGAAACACCTCGGAGAGTTGGACTAGGACTGGAAACACCTCGGAGACTTGGACCCGGACTGGAAACACCTCGGAGACTTGGACACCGACTGGAAACACCTCGGAGACTTGGACTCGGACTGGAAACACCTCGGAGACTCGGACACGGACTGGAAACACCTCGGAGACTTGGTCACGGACTGGAAACACCTCGGAGACTTGGACACGGACTGGAACCTCCTCAAAGACTTGGACACCGACTGGAACCTCCTCGGTGACTTGGACACGGACTGGAAACACCTCGGAGACTTGGACACGGACTGGAAACACCTCGGAGACTTGGACACGGACGGGAAGCACACGGAGACTTGGACACGGAATGGAAACTCCTCGGAGACTTGGACACGGACTGGAAACACCTTGGAGACTTGGACACGGACTGGAAACACCTCGGAGACATGGACACGGACTGGAAACACCTCGGAGACTTGGACACGGACTGGAAACACCCGGAGACTTGGACACGGAATGGAAACGCCTCGGAGACTTGGACACGGACTGGAAACACCTCGGAGACTTGGACACCGACTGGAAACACCTCGGAGACTTGGACACCGACTGGAAACACCTCGGAGACTTGGACACGGACTGGAAACACCTCGGAGACTTGGACACCGACTGGAAACACCTCGGAGACTTGGACACGAACTGGAAACACCTCGGAGACTTGGACACGGACTGGAAACACCTGGGAGACTTGGACACGGACTGTAACCTCCTCGGTGACTTGGACACGGACTGGAAACACCTCGGAGACTGTGGACACGGACTGGAACCTCCTCGGAGACTTTGACACGGACTGGAATCTCCTCGGAGACTTGGACACGGACTGTAAACCTCCTCGGAGAAGTGGACACGGACTGGAAACACCTCGGAGACTTGGACACGGACTGGAACCTCCTCGGAGACTTGGACACGGACTGTAAACCTCCTCGGAGAAGTGGACACGGACTGGAAACACCTCGGAGACTTGGACACGGACTGGAACCTCCTCAGAGACTTGGACACGGACTGTAAACCTCCTCGGAGAAGTGGACGCGGACTGGAAACACCTCGGAGACTTGGACACGGACTGGAACCTCCTCAGAGACTTGGACACGGACTGTAAACCTCCTCGGAGAAGTGGACTCGGACTGGAAACACCTCGGAGACTCGGACACGGACTGGAAACACCTCGGAGACTTGGACACGGACTGGAAACACCTCGGAGACTTGGAAACGGACTGGAAACTCCTCGGAGACTTGGACACGGAATGGAAACACCTCGGAGACTTGGACACCGACTGGAAAATCCTCGGAGACTTGGACACCGACTGGAAACACCTCGGAGACTTGGACACCGACTGGAAACACCTCGGAGACTTGGACACCGACTGGAAACACCTCGGAGACTTGGACACGGACTGGAAACACCTCGGAGACTTGGACACCGACTGGAAACACCTCGGAGACTTGGACACCGACTGGAAACACCTCGGAGACTTGGACACGGACTGGAAACACCTCGGAGACTTGGACACCGACTGGAAACACCTCGGAGACTTGGACACGAACTGGAAACACCTCGGAGACTTGGACACGGACTGGAAACACCTGGCAGACTTGGACACGGACTGTAACCTCCTCGGTGACTTGGACACGGACTGGAAACACCTCGGAGACTTGGACACGGACTGGAAACACCTCGGAGACTTGGACACGGACTGGAAACACCCGGAGACTTGGTCACGGAATGGAAACGCCTCGGAGACTTGGACACGGACTGGAAACACCTTGGAGACTTGGACACGGACTGGAAATACCTCGGAGACTTGGACACGGACTGGAAACACCTCGGAGACTTGGAAACGGACTGGAAACTCCTCGGAGACTTGGACACGGAATGGAAACACCTCGGAGACTTGGACACCGACTGGAAAATCCTCGGAGACTTGGACACCGACTGGAAACACCTCGGAGACTTGGACACCGACTGGAAACACCTCGGAGACTTGGACACGGACTGGAACATCCTCGGAGACTTGGACACGGACTGGAACCTCCTCAGAGACTTGGACACGGACTGGAAACACCTCGGAGACATGGACACGGACTGGAAACACCTCGGAGACTTGGACACGGACTGGAAACACCTCGGAGACATGGTCACGGACTGGAAACACCTCGGAGACTTGGACACGGACTGGAAACACCTCGGAGACTTGGATACGGACTGGAAAGACCTCGGAGACTTGGACATGGACTGGAACCTCCTCGGAGACTTGGACACGGACTGGAACCTCCTCGGTGACTTGGACACGGACTGGAAACACCTCGGAGACTTGGAAACGGACTGGAAACACCTCGGAGACTTGGACACGGACTGGAAGCACACGGAGACTTCGACACGGAATGGAAACTCCTCGGAGACTTGGACACGGACTGGAAACACCTTGGAGACTTGGACACGGACTGGAAACACCTCGGAGACTTGGACACGGACTGGAAACACCTCGGTGACTTGGATACGGACTGGAAAGACCTCGGAGACTTGGACATGGACTGGAACCTCCTCGGAGACTCGGACACGGACTGGAACCTACTCGGAGACTTGGACAGGGACTGGAACCTCCTCGGAGACTTGGACACGGACTGGAACCTCCTCGGTGACTTGGACACGGACTGGAAACACCTCGGAGACTTGGAAACGGACTGGAAACACCTCGGAGACTTGGACACGGACTGGAAGCACACGGAGACTTGGACACGGAATGGAAACTCCTCGGAGACTTGGACACGGACTGGAAACACCTTGGAGACTTGGACACGGACTGGAAACACCTCGGAGACTTGGACACGGACTGGAAACACCTCGGAGACTTGGACACGGACTGGAAACACCCGGAGACTTGGTCACGGAATGGAAACGCCTCGGAGACTTGGACACGGACTGGAAACACCTTGGAGACTTGGACACGGACTGGAAATACCTCGGAGACTTGGACACGGACTGGAACCTCCGCGGAGACATGGACACGGACTGGAAACACCTCGGAGACTTGGACACGGACTGGAAACACCTCGGAGACATGGACACGGACTGGAAACACCTCGGAGACTCGGACACGGACTGGAACCTCCTCGGAGACATGGACACGGACTGGAAACACCTCGGAGACTTGGACACGGACTGGAAACACCTCGGAGACATGGACACGGACTGGACTCACCTCGGAGACTTGGACACGGACTGGAACCTCCTCGGAGACTTGGACACGGACTGGAACCTCCTCAGAGACTTGGACACGGACTGGAAACACCTCGGAGACATGGACACGGACTGGAAACACCTCGGAGACTTGGACACGGACTGGAAACACCTCGGAGACATGGTCACGGACTGGAAACACCTCGGAGACTTGGACACGGACTGGAAACACCTCGGAGACTTGGATACGGACTGGAAAGACCTCGGAGACTTGGACATGGACTGGAACCTCCTCGGAGACTTGGACACGGACTGGAACCTCCTCGGTGACTTGGACACGGACTGGAAACACCTCGGAGACTTGGAAACGGACTGGAAACACCTCGGAGACTTGGACACGGACTGGAAGCACACCGAGACTTGGACACGGAATGGAAACTCCTCGGAGACTTGGACACGGACTGGAAACACCTTGGAGACTTGGACACGGACTGGAAACACCTCGGAGACTTGGACACGGACTGGAAACACCTCGGAGACTTGGACACGGACTGGAAACACCCGGAGACTTGGTCACGGAATGGAAACGCCTCGGAGACTTGGACACGGACTGGAAACACCTTGGAGACTTGGACACGGACTGGAAATACCTCGGAGACTTGGACACGGACTGGAACCTCCTCGGAGACATGGACACGGACTGGAAACACCTCGGAGACTTGGACACGGACTGGAAACACCTCGGAGACATGGTCACGGACTGGAAACACCTCGGAGACTTGGACACGGACTGGAAACACCTCGGAGACTTGGATACGGACTGGAAAGACCTCGGAGACTTGGACACGGACTGGAAACACCTCGGAGACATGGTCACGGACTGGAAACACCTCGGAGACTTGGACACGGACTGGAAACACCTCGGAGACTTGGATACGGACTGGAAAGACCTCGGAGAATTGGACATGGACTGGAACCTCCTCGGAGACTCGGACACGGACTGGAACCTACTCGGGGACTTGGACAGGGACTGGAACCTCCTCGGAGACTTGGACACGGACTGGAACCTCCTCGGTGACTTGGACACGGACTGGAAACACCTCGGAGACTTGGACACGGACTGTAAAAACCTCGGAGACTTGGACCCGGACTGGAAACACCTCGGAGACTCGGACACGGACTGGAACCTCCTCGGTGACTTGGACACGGACTGGAAACACCTCGGAGACTTGGAAACGGACTGGAAACACCTCGGAGACTTGGACACGGACTGGAAGCACACGGAGACTTGGACACGGAATGGAAACTCCTCGGAGACTTGGACACGGACTGGAAACACCTTGGAGACTTGGACACGGACTGGAAACACCTCGGAGACTTGGACACGGACTGGAAACACCTCGGAGACTTGGACACGGACTGGAAACACCCGGAGACTTGGTCACGGAATGGAAACGCCTCGGAGACTTGGACACGGACTGGAAACACCTTGGAGACTTGGACACGGACTGGAAATACCTCGGAGACTTGGACACGGACTGGAACCTCCGCGGAGACATGGACACGGACTGGAAACACCTCGGAGACTTGGACACGGACTGGAAACACCTCGGAGACATGGACACGGACTGGAAACACCTCGGAGACTCGGACACGGACTGGAACCTCCTCGGAGACATGGACACGGACTGGAAACACCTCGGAGACTTGGACACGGACTGGAAACACCTCGGAGACATGGACACGGACTGGACTCACCTCGGAGACTTGGACACGGACTGGAACCTCCTCGGAGACTTGGACACGGACTGGAACCTCCTCAGAGACTTGGACACGGACTGGAAACACCTCGGAGACATGGACACGGACTGGAAACACCTCGGAGACTTGGACACGGACTGGAAACACCCGGAGACTTGGACACGGAATGGAAACGCCTCGGAGACTTGGACACGGACTGGAAACACCTCGGAGACTTGGACACCGACTGGAAACACCTCGGAGACTTGGACACCGACTGGAAACACCTCGGAGACTTGGACACGGACTGGAAACACCTCGGAGACTTGGACACCGACTGGAAACACCTCGGAGACTTGGACACGAACTGGAAACACCTCGGAGACTTGGACACGGACTGGAAACACCTGGGAGACTTGGACACGGACTGTAACCTCCTCGGTGACTTGGACACGGACTGGAAACACCTCGGAGACTGTGGACACGGACTGGAACCTCCTCGGAGACTTTGACACGGACTGGAATCTCCTCGGAGACTTGGACACGGACTGTAAACCTCCTCGGAGAAGTGGACACGGACTGGAAACACCTCGGAGACTTGGACACGGACTGGAACCTCCTCGGAGACTTGGACACGGACTGTAAACCTCCTCGGAGAAGTGGACACGGACTGGAAACACCTCGGAGACTTGGACACGGACTGGAACCTCCTCAGAGACTTGGACACGGACTGTAAACCTCCTCGGAGAAGTGGACGCGGACTGGAAACACCTCGGAGACTTGGACACGGACTGGAACCTCCTCAGAGACTTGGACACGGACTGTAAACCTCCTCGGAGAAGTGGACTCGGACTGGAAACACCTCGGAGACTCGGACACGGACTGGAAACACCTCGGAGACTTGGACACGGACTGTAAACACCTCGGAGACTCGGACACGGACTGGAAACACCTCGGAGACTTGGACACGGAATGGAAACACCTCGGACACTTGGACACGGACTGTAAACACCTCGGAGACTCGGACACGGACTGGAAACACCTCGGAGACTTGGACACGGACTGGAAACACCTCGGAGACTTGGACACGGACTGGAAACACCTCGGAGACTTGGACAAGGACTGGAAACACCTTGGAGACTTGGACACGGACTGGAAACACCTCGGAGACTTGGACACGGACTGGAAACACCTCGGAGACTTGGACACGGACTGGAAACACCCGGAGACTTGGTCACGGAATGGAAACGCCTCGGAGACTTGGACACGGACTGGAAACACCTTGGAGACTTGGACACGGACTGGAAATACCTCGGAGACTTGGACACGGACTGGAAACACCTCGGAGACTTGGAAACGGACTGGAAACTCCTCGGAGACTTGGACACGGAATGGAAACACCTCGGAGACTTGGACACCGACTGGAAAATCCTCGGAGACTTGGACACCGACTGGAAACACCTCGGAGACTTGGACACCGACTGGAAACACCTCGGAGACTTGGACACCGACTGGAAACACCTCGGAGACTTGGACACGGACTGGAAACACCTCGGAGACTTGGACACCGACTGGAAACACCTCGGAGACTTGGACACCGACTGGAAACACCTCGGAGACTTGGACACGGACTGGAAACACCTCGGAGACTTGGACACCGACTGGAAACACCTCGGAGACTTGGACACGAACTGGAAACACCTCGGAGACTTGGACACGGACTGGAAACACCTGGGAGACTTGGACACGGACTGTAACCTCCTCGGTGACTTGGACACGGACTGGAAACACCTCGGAGACTGTGGACACGGACTGGAACCTCCTCGGAGACTTTGACACGGACTGGAATCTCCTCGGAGACTTGGACACGGACTGTAAACCTCCTCGGAGAAGTGGACACGGACTGGAAACACCTCGGAGACTTGGACACGGACTGGAACCTCCTCGGAGACTTGGACACGGACTGTAAACCTCCTCGGAGAAGTGGACACGGACTGGAAACACCTCGGAGACTTGGACACGGACTGGAACCTCCTCAGAGACTTGGACACGGACTGTAAACCTCCTCGGAGAAGTGGACGCGGACTGGAAACACCTCGGAGACTTTGACACGGACTGGAACCTCCTCAGAGACTTGGACACGGACTGTAAACCTCCTCGGAGAAGTGGACTCGGACTGGAAACACCTCGGAGACTCGGACACGGACTGGAAACACCTCGGAGACTTGGACACGGACTGTAAACACCTCGGAGACTCGGACACGGACTGGAAACACCTCGGAGACTTGGACACGGAATGGAAACACCTCGGACACTTGGACACGGACTGTAAACACCTCGGAGACTCGGACACGGACTGGAAACACCTCGGAGAATTGGACACGGACTGGAAACACCTCGGAGACTTGGACACGGACTGGAAACACCTCGGAGACTTGGACAAGGACTGGAAACACCTTGGAGACTTGGACACGGACTGGAAACACCTCGGAGACTTGGACACGGACTGGAAACACCTCGGAGACTTGGACACGGACTGGAAACACCCGGAGACTTGGTCACGGAATGGAAACGCCTCGGAGACTTGGACACGGACTGGAAACACCTTGGAGACTTGGACACGGACTGGAAATACCTCGGAGACTTGGACACGGACTGGAACCTCCGCGGAGACATGGACACGGACTGGAAACACCTCGGAGACTTGGACACGGACTGGAAACAGCTCGGAGACATGGACACGGACTGGAAACACCTCGGAGACTCGGACACGGACTGGAACCTCCTCGGAGACATGGACACGGACTGGAAACACCTCGGAGACTTGGACACGGACTGGAAACACCTCGGAGACATGGACACGGACTGGACTCACCTCGGAGACTTGGACACGGACTGGAACCTCCTCGGAGACTTGGACACGGACTGGAACCTCCTCAGAGACTTGGACACGGACTGGAAACACCTCGGAGACATGGACACGGACTGGAAACACCTCGGAGACTTGGACACGGACTGGAAACACCTCGGAGACATGGTCACGGACTGGAAACACCTCGGAGACTTGGACACGGACTGGAAACACCTCGGAGACTTGGATACGGACTGGAAAGACCTCGGAGAATTGGACATGGACTGGAACCTCCTCGGAGACTCGGACACGGACTGGAACCTACTCGGGGACTTGGACAGGGACTGGAACCTCCTCGGAGACTTGGACACGGACTGGAACCTCCTCGGTGACTTGGACACGGACTGGAAACACCTCGGAGACTTGGAAACGGACTGGAAACACCTCGGAGACTTGGACACGGACTGGAAGCACACGGAGACTTGGACACGGAATGGAAACTCCTCGGAGACTTGGACACGGACTGGAAACACCTTGGAGACTTGGACACGGACTGGAAACACCTCGGAGACTTGGACACGGACTGGAAACACCTCGGAGACTTGGACACGGACTGGAAACACCCGGAGACTTGGTCACGGAATGGAAACGCCTCGGAGACTTGGACACGGACTGGAAACACCTTGGAGACTTGGACACGGACTGGAAATACCTCGGAGACTTGGACACGGACTGGAACCTCCTCGGAGACATGGACACGGACTGGAAACACCTCGGAGACTTGGACACGGACTGGAAACACCTCGGAGACTTGGACACGGACTGGAAACACCTCGGAGAGTTGGACTAGGAATGGAAACACCTCGGAGACTTGGAACCGGACTGGAAACACCTCGGAGACTTGGACACCGACTGGAAACACCTCGGAGACTTGGACACCGACTGGAAACACCTCGGAGACTTGGACACGGACTGGAAACACCTCGGAGACTTGGACACCGACTGGAAACACCTCGGAGACTTGGACACGAACTGGAAACACCTCGGAGACTTGGACACGGACTGGAAACACCTGGGAGACTTGGACACGGACTGTAACCTCCTCGGTGACTTGGACACGGACTGGAAACACCTCGGAGACTGTGGACACGGACTGGAACCTCCTCGGAGACTTTGACACGGACTGGAATCTCCTCGGAGACTTGGACACGGACTGTAAACCTCCTCGGAGAAGTGGACACGGACTGGAAACACCTCGGAGACTTGGACACGGACTGGAACCTCCTCGGAGACTTGGACACGGACTGTAAACCTCCTCGGAGAAGTGGACACGGACTGGAAACACCTCGGAGACTTGGACACGGACTGGAACCTCCTCAGAGACTTGGACACGGACTGTAAACCTCCTCGGAGAAGTGGACGCGGACTGGAAACACCTCGGAGACTTGGACACGGACTGGAACCTCCTCAGAGACTTGGACACGGACTGTAAACCTCCTCGGAGAAGTGGACTCGGACTGGAAACACCTCGGAGACTCGGACACGGACTGGAAACACCTCGGAGACTTGGACACGGACTGTAAACACCTCGGAGACTCGGACACGGACTGGAAACACCTCGGAGACTTGGACACGGAATGGAAACACCTCGGACACTTGGACACGGACTGTAAACACCTCGGAGACTCGGACACGGACTGGAAACACCTCGGAGACTTGGACACGGACTGGAAACACCTCGGAGACTTGGACACGGACTGGAAACACCTCGGAGACTTGGTCACGGACTGGAAACACCTCGGAGACTTGGACACGGACTGGAACCTCCTCGGAGACATGGACACGGACTGGAAACACCTCGGAGACTTGGACACCGACTGGAAACACCTCGGAGACTTGGACTCGGACTGGAAACACCTCGGAGACTTGGACACCGACTGGAACCTCCTCGGAGACATGGACACGGACTGGAAACACCTCGGAGACTTGGACACGGACTGGAAACACCTCGGAGACTTGGACACGGACTGGAAACACCTCGGAGAGTTGGACTAGGACTGGAAACACCTCGGAGACTTGGACCCGGACTGGAAACACCTCGGAGACTTGGACACCGACTGGAAACACATCGGAGACTTGGACTCGGACTGGAAACACCTCGGAGACTCGGACACGGACTGGAAACACCTCGGAGACTTGGTCACGGACTGGAAACACCTCGGAGACTTGGACACGGACTGGAACCTCCTCAAAGACTTGGACACCGACTGGAACCTCCTCGGTGACTTGGACACGGACTGGAAACACCTCGGAGACTTGGACACGGACTGGAAACACCTCGGAGACTTGGACACGGACGGGAAGCACACGGAGACTTGGACACGGAATGGAAACTCCTCGGAGACTTGGACACGGACTGGAAACACCTTGGAGACTTGGACACGGACTGGAAACACCTCGGAGACATGGACACGGACTGGAAACACCTCGGAGACTTGGACACGGACTGGAAACACCCGGAGACTTGGACACGGAATGGAAACGCCTCGGAGACTTGGACACGGACTGGAAACACCTTGGAGACTTGGACACGGACTGGAAATACCTCGGAGACTTGGACACGGACTGGAAACACCTCGGAGACTTGGAAACGGACTGGAAACTCCTCAGAGACTTGGACACGGAATGGAAACACCTCGGAGACTTGGACACCGACTGGAAAATCCTCGGAGACTTGGACACCGACTGGAAACACCTCGGAGACTTGGACACCGACTGGAAACACCTCGGAGACTTGGACACCGACTGGAAACACCTCGGAGACTTGGACACGGACTGGAAACACCTCGGAGACTTGGACACCGACTGGAAACACCTCGGAGACTTGGACACCGACTGGAAACACCTCGGAGACTTGGACACGGACTGGAAACACCTCGGAGACTTGGACACCGACTGGAAACACCTCGGAGACTTGGACACGAACTGGAAACACCTCGGAGACTTGGACACGGACTGGAAACACCTGGGAGACTTGGACACGGACTGTAACCTCCTCGGTGACTTGGACACGGACTGGAAACACCTCGGAGACTGTGGACACGGACTGGAACCTCCTCGGAGACTTTGACACGGACTGGAATCTCCTCGGAGACTTGGACACGGACTGTAAACCTCCTCGGAGAAGTGGACACGGACTGGAAACACCTCGGAGACTTGGACACGGACTGGAACCTCCTCGGAGACTTGGACACGGACTGTAAACCTCCTCGGAGAAGTGGACACGGACTGGAAACACCTCGGAGACTTGGACACGGACTGGAACCTCCTCAGAGACTTGGACACGGACTGTAAACCTCCTCGGAGAAGTGGACGCGGACTGGAAACACCTCGGAGACTTGGACACGGACTGGAACCTCCTCAGAGACTTGGACACGGACTGTAAACCTCCTCGGAGAAGTGGACTCGGACTGGAAACACCTCGGAGACTCGGACACGGACTGGAAACACCTCGGAGACTTGGACACGGACTGTAAACACCTCGGAGACTCGGACACGGACTGGAAACACCTCGGAGACTTGGACACGGAATGGAAACACCTCGGACACTTGGACACGGACTGTAAACACCTCGGAGACTCGGACACGGACTGGAAACACCTCGGAGACTTGGACACGGACTGGAAACACCTCGGAGACTTGGACACGGACTGGAAACACCTCGGAGACTTGGTCACGGACTGGAAACACCTCGGAGACTTGGACACGGACTGGAACCTCCTCAAAGACTTGGACACCGACTGGAACCTCCTCGGTGACTTGGACACGGACTGGAAACACCTCGGAGACTTGGACACGGACTGGAAACACCTCGGAGACTTGGACACGGACTGGAAGCACACGGAGACTTGGACACGGAATGGAAACTCCTCGGAGACTTGGACACGGACTGGAAACACCTTGGAGACTTGGACACGGACTGGAAACACCTCGGAGACATGGACACGGACTGGAAACACCTCGGAGACTTGGACACGGACTGGAAACACCCGGAGACTTGGACACCGAATGGAAACGCCTCGGAGACTTGGACACGGACTGGAAACACCTTGGAGACTTGGACACGGACTGGAAATACCTCGGAGACTTGGACACGGACTGGAAACACCTCGGAGACTTGGACACGGACTGGAAACAACTGGAGACTTGGACACGGAATGGAAACTCCCGGAGAATTGGACTCGGACTAGAACCTCCTCGGAGAAGTGGACACGGACTGGAAACACCTCGGAGACTTGGACACGGACTGGAAACACCTCGGAGAGTTGGACTAGGACTGGAAACACCTCGGAGACTTGGACCCGGACTGGAAACACCTCGGAGACTTGGACACCGACTGGAAACACCTCGGAGACTTGGACTCGGACTGGAAACACCTCGGAGACTCGGACACGGACTGGAAACACCTCGGAGACTTGGACTCGGACTGGGAACACCTGGGAGACTCGGACACGGACTGGAACCTCCTCGGAGACTTGGACACGGACTGTAAACCTCCTCGGAGAAGTGGACACGGACTGGAAACACCTCGGAGACTTGGACACGGACTGGAACCTCCTCAGAGACTTGGACACGGACTGTAAACCTCCTCGGAGAAGTGGACGCGGACTGGAAACACCTCGGAGACTTGGACACGGACTGGAACCTCCTCAGAGACTTGGACACGGACTGTAAACCTCCTCGGAGAAGTGGACTCGGACTGGAAACACCTCGGAGACTCGGACACGGACTGGAAACACCTCGGAGACTTGGACACGGACTGTAAACACCTCGGAGACTCGGACACGGACTGGAAACACCTCGGAGACTTGGACACGGAATGGAAACACCTCGGACACTTGGACACGGACTGTAAACACCTCGGAGACTCGGACACGGACTGGAAACACCTCGGAGACTTGGACACGGACTGGAAACACCTCGGAGACTTGGACACGGACTGGAAACACCTCGGAGACTTGGTCACGGACTGGAAACACCTCGGAGACTTGGACACGGACTGGAACCTCCTCAAAGACTTGGACACCGACTGGAACCTCCTCGGTGACTTGGACACGGACTGGAAACACCTCGGAGACTTGGACACGGACTGGAAACACCTCGGAGACTTGGACACGGACTGGAAGCACACGGAGACTTGGACACGGAATGGAAACTCCTCGGAGACTTGGACACGGACTGGAAACACCTTGGAGACTTGGACACGGACTGGAAACCCCTCGGAGACATGGACACGGACTGGAAACACCTCGGAGACTTGGACACGGACTGGAAACACCCGGAGACTTGGACACCGAATGGAAACGCCTCGGAGACTTGGACACGGACTGGAAACACCTTGGAGACTTGGACACGGACTGGAAATACCTCGGAGACTTGGACACGGACTGGAAACAACTCGGAGACTTGGACACGGACTGGAAACAACTGGAGACTTGGACACGGAATGGAAACTCCCGGAGAATTGGACTCGGACTAGAACCTCCTCGGAGAAGTGGACACGGACTGGAAACACCTCGGAGACTTGGACACGGACTGGAAACACCTCGGAGAGTTGGACTAGGACTGGAAACACCTCGGAGACTTGGACCCGGACTGGAAACACCTCGGAGACTTGGACACCGACTGGAAACACCTCGGAGACTTGGACTCGGACTGGAAACACCTCGGAGACTCGGACACGGACTGGAAACACCTCGGAGACTTGGACTCGGACTGGGAACACCTGGGAGACTCGGACACGGACTGGAAACACCTCGGAGACTTGGACACGTACTGGAACCTCCTCGGAGACTCGGACACGGACTGGAACCTCCTCGGAGACTTGCACACGGACTGCACCATCCTCGGAGACTTGGACACGGAGTTGAACCTCCTCGGAGACTTGGACACGGACTGGAAACACCTTGGAGACTTGGACACGGACTGGAATATCCTCAGAGACTTGGACACGGACTGGAAAGCTCCCCGGAGACTTGGACACGGACTGGAAACACCTCGGAGACTTGGACACGGACTGGAAACACCTCGGAAATTTGGACACGGACTGGACTCACCTCCGAGACTTGGACACGGACCGGAAACTCCTCAGAGACTTGGACACGGACTGGAACCTCCTCAGAGACTTGGACACGTACTGGAACCTCCTCGGAGACTTGGACACGGACTGGAACCTCCTCGGAGACTCGGACACGGACCGGAAACTCCTCAGAGACTTGGACACGGACTGGAACCTCCTCAGAGACTTGGACACGGACTGGAACCTCCTCGGAGTCTTGGACAAGGACTGGAACCTCCTCGGAGACTTGGACACGGACTGGAAACACCTCGGAGACATGGACACGGACTGGAAACACCTCGGAGACTCGGACACGGACTGGAACCTCCTCGGAGACATGGACACGGACTGGAAACACCTCGGAGACTTGGACACGGACTGGAAACACCTCGGAGACATGGACACGGACTGGACTCACCTCGGAGACTTGGACACGGACGGGAACCTCCTCGGAGACTTGGACACGGACTGGAACCTCCTCAGAGACTTGGACACGGACTGGAAACACCTCGGAGACATGGACACGGACTGGAAACACCTCGGAGACTTGGACACGGACTGGAAACACCTCGGAGACTTGGTCACGGACTGGAAACACCTCGGAGACTTGGACACGGACTGGAAACACCTCGGAGACTTGGATACGGCCTGGAAAGACCTCGGAGACTTGGACATGGACTGGAACCTCCTCGGAGACTCGGACACGGACTGGAACCTACTCGGAGACTTGGACAGGGACTGGAACCTCCTCGGAGACTTGGACACGGACTGGAACCTCCTCGGTGACTTGGACACGGACTGGAAACACCTCGGAGACTTGGAAACGGACTGGAAACACCTCGGAGACTTGGACACGGACTGGAAGCACACGGAGACTTGGACACGGAATGGAAACTCCTCGGAGACTTGGACACGGACTGGAAACACCTTGGAGACTTGGACACGGACTGGAAACACCTCGGAGACTTGGACACGGACTGGAAACACCTCGGAGACTTGGACACGGACTGGAAACACCCGGAGACTTGGTCACGGAATGGAAACGCCTCGGAGACTTGGACACGGACTGGAAACACCTTGGAGACTTGGACACGGACTGGAAATACCTCGGAGACTTGGACACGGACTGGAACCTCCTCGGAGACATGGACACGGACTGGAAACACCTCGGAGACTTGGACACGGACTGGAAACACCTCGGAGACTTGGACACGGACTGGACTCACCTCGGAGACTTGGACACGGACTGGAACCTCCTCGGAGACTTGAACACGGACTGGAAACTCCTCGGAGACTTGGACACGGAATGGAAACACCTCGGAGACTTGGACACCGACTGGAAAATCCTCGGAGACTTGGACACCGACTGGAAACACCTCGGAGACTTGGACACCGACTGGAAACACCTCGGAGACTTGGACACCGACTGGAAACACCTCGGAGACTTGGACACGGACTGGAAACACCTGGGAGACTTGGACACCGACTGGAAACACGTCGGAGACTTGGACACCGACTGGAAACACCTCGGAGACTTGGACACGGACTGGAAACACCTCGGAGACTTGGACACCGACTGGAAACACCTCGGAGACTTGGACACGGACTGGAAACACCTCGGAGACTTGGACACGGACTGGAAACACCTGGGAGACTTGGACACGGACTGTAACCTCCTCGGTGACTTGGACACGGACTGGAAACAACTCGGAGACTGTGGACACGGACTGGAACCTCCTCGGAGACTTTGACACGGACTGGAATCTCCTCGGAGACTTGGACACGGACTGTAAACCTCCTCGGAGAAGTGGACACGGACTGGAAACACCTCGGAGACTTGGACACGGACTGGAACCTCCTCGGAGACTTGGACACGGACAGTAAACCTCCTCGGAGAAGTGGACACGGACTGGAAACACCTCGGAGACTTGGACACGGACTGGAACCTCCTCAGAGACTTGGACACGGACTGTAAACCTCCTCGGAGAAGTGGACTCGGACAGGAAACACCTCGGAGACTTGGACACGAACTGGAACCTCCTCAGAGACTTGGACACGGACTGTAAACCTCCTCGGAGAAGTGGACTCGGACTGGAAACACCTCGGAGACTCGGACACGGACTGGAAACACCTCGGAGACTTGGACACGGACTGTAAACACCTCGGAGACTCGGACACGGACTGGAAACACCTCGGAGACTTGGACACGGAATGGAAACACCTCGGACACTTGGACACGGACTGTAAACACCTCGGAGAATCGGACACGGACTGGAAACACCTCGGAGACTTGGACACGGAATGGAAACACCTCGGACACTTGGACACGTACTGTAAACACCTCGGAGACTCGGACACGGACTGGAAACACCTCGGAGACTTGGACACGGAATGGAAACACCTCGGACACTTGGACACGGACTGGAACCTTCTCAGAGACTTGGACACGGACTGGAACCTCCTCGGAGACTTGGACACGGACTGGAACCTCCTCAGAGACTTGGACACGGACTGGAACCTCCTCAGAGACTAGGACACGGACTGGACTCACCTCGGAGACTTGTACACGGACTGGAAACACCTCGGAGACATGGACACGGACTGGACTCACCATGGAGTCTTGGACACGGACTGGATCCTCCTCGGTGACTTGGACACGGACTGGAACCTCCTCGGAGACTTGGACACGGACTGGACTCACCTTGGAGACTTGGACACGGACTGGAACCTCCTCAGAGACTTGGACACGGACTGGAACCTCCTCGGAGACTTGGAGAAGGACTGGAACCTCCTCGGAGACTTGGACACGGACTGGAAACACCTCGGAGACATGGACACGGACTGGAAACACCTCGGAGACTCGGACACGGACTGGAACCTCCTCGGAGACATGGACACGGAATGGAAAAACCTCGGAAACTTGGACACGGACTGGACTCACCTCGGAGACTTGGACACGGACTGGAACCTCCTCGGAGACTTGGACACGGACTGGAAACACCTCGGAGACTCGGACACGGACTGGAACCTCCTCGGAGACATGGACACGGACTGGAAACACCTCGGAGACTTGGACACGGACTGGAAACACCTCGGAGACATGGACACGGACTGGACTCACCTCGGAGACTTGGACACGGACGGGAACCTCCTCGGAGACTTGGACACGGACTGGAACCTCTTCAGAGACTTGGACACGGACTGGAAACACCTCGGAGACATGGACACGGACTGGAAACACCTCGGAGACTTGGACACGGACTGGAAACACCTCGGAGACTTGGTCACGGACTGGAAACACCTCGGAGACTTGGACACGGACTGGAAACACCTCGGAGACTTGGATACGGCCTGGAAAGACCTCGGAGACTTGGACATGGACTGGAACCTACTCGGAGACTTGGACAGGGACTGGAACCTCCTCGGAGACTTGGACACGGACTGGAACCTCCTCGGTGACTTGGACACGGACTGGAAACACCTCGGAGACTTGGAAACGGACTGGAAACAGCTCGGAGACTTGGACACGGACTGGAAGCACACGGAGACTTGGACACGGAATGGAAACTCCTCGGAGACTTGGACACGGACTGGAAACACCTTGGAGACTTGGACAGGGACTGGAACCTCCTCGGAGACTTGGACACGGACTGGAACCTCCTCGGTGACTTGGACACGGACTGGAAACACCTCGGAGACTTGGAAACGGACTGGAAACAGCTCGGAGACTTGGACACGGACTGGAAGCACACGGAGACTTGGACACGGAATGGAAACTCCTCGGAGACTTGGACACGGACTGGAAACACCTTGGAGACTTGGACACGGACTGGAAACACCTCGGAGACTTGGACACGGACTGGAAACACCTCGGAGACTTGGACACGGACTGGAAACACCCGGAGACTTGGTCACGGAATGGAAACGCCTCGGAGACTTGGACACGGACTGGAAACACCTTGGAGACTTGGACACGGACTGGAAATACCTCGGAGACTTGGACACGGACTGGAACCTCCTCGGAGACATGGACACGGACTGGAAACACCTCGGAGACTTGGACACGGACTGGAAACACCTCGGAGACTTGGACACGGACTGGACTCACCTCGGAGACTTGGACACGGACTGGAACCTCCTCGGAGACTTGAACACGGACTGGAAACTCCTCGGAGACTTGGACACGGAATGGAAACACCTCGGAGACTTGGACACCGACTGGAAAATCCTCGGAGACTTGGACACCGACTGGAAACACCTCGGAGACTTGGACACCGACTGGAAACACCTCGGAGACTTGGACACCGACTGGAAACACCTCGGAGACTTGGACACGGACTGGAAACACCTGGGAGACTTGGACACCGACTGGAAACACGTCGGAGACTTGGACACCGACTGGAAACACCTCGGAGACTTGGACACGGACTGGAAACACCTCGGAGACTTGGACACCGACTGGAAACACCTCGGAGACTTGGACACGGACTGGAAACACCTCGGAGACTTGGACACGGACTGGAAACACCTGGGAGACTTGGACACGGACTGTAACCTCCTCGGTGACTTGGACACGGACTGGAAACACCTCGGAGACTGTGGACACGGACTGGAACCTCCTCGGAGACTTTGACACGGACTGGAATCTCCTCGGAGACTTGGACACGGACTGTAAACCTCCTCGGAGAAGTGGACACGGACTGGAAACACCTCGGAGACTTGGACACGGACTGGAACCTCCTCGGAGACTTGGACACGGACTGTAAACCTCCTCGGAGAAGTGGACACGGACTGGAAACACCTCGGAGACTTGGACACGGACTGGAACCTCCTCAGAGACTTGGACACGGACTGTAAACCTCCTCGGAGAAGTGGACTCGGACTGGAAACACCTCGGAGACTTGGACACGAACTGGAACCTCCTCAGAGACTTGGACACGGACTGTAAACCTCCTCGGAGAAGTGGACTCGGACTGGAAACACCTCGGAGACTCGGACACGGACTGGAAACACCTCGGAGACTTGGACACGGACTGTAAACACCTCGGAGACTCGGACACGGACTGGAAACACCTCGGAGACTTGGACACGGAATGGAAACACCTCGGACACTTGGACACGGACTGTAAACACCTCGGAGACTCGGACACGGACTGGAAACACCTCGGAGACTTGGACACGGAATGGAAACACCTCGGACACTTGGACACGTACTGTAAACACCTCGGAGACACGGACACGGACTGGAAACACCTCGGAGACTTGGACACGGAATGGAAACACCTCGGACACTTGGACACGGACTGGAACCTCCTCAGAGACTTGGACACGGACTGGAACCTCCTCGGAGACTTGGACACGGACTGGAACCTCCTCAGAGACTTGGACACGGACTGGAACCTCCTCAGAGACTAGGACACGGACTGGACTCACCTCGGAGACTTGTACACGGACTGGAAACACCTCGGAGACATGGACACGGACTGGACTCACCATGGAGTCTTGGACACGGACTGGATCCTCCTCGGTGACTTGGACACGGACTGGAACCTCCTCGGAGACTTGGACACGGACTGGACTCACCTTGGAGACTTGGACACGGACTGGAACCTCCTCAGAGACTTGGACACGGACTGGAACCTCCTCGGAGACTTGGAGAAGGACTGGAACCTCCTCGGAGACTTGGACACGGACTGGAAACACCTCGGAGACATGGACACGGACTGGAAACACCTCGGAGACTCGGACACGGACTGGAACCTCCTCGGAGACATGGACACGGACTGGAAAAACCTCGGAAACTTGGACACGGACTGGACTCACCTCGGAGACTTGGACACGGACTGGAACCTCCTCGGAGACTTGGACACGGACTGGAACCTCCTCGGAGACTTGGACACGGACCGGAAACTCCTCAGAGACTTGGACACGGACTGGAACCTCCTCAGAGACTTGGACACGGACTGGAACCTCCTCGGAGACTTGGACAAGGACTGGAACCTCCTGGGAGACTTGGACACGGACTGGAAACACCTCGGAGACATGGACACGGACTGGAAACACCTCGGAGACTCGGACACGGACTGGAACCTCCTCGGAGACATGGACACGGACTGGAAACACCTCGGAGACTTGGACACGGACTGGAAACACCTCGGAGACATGGACACGGACTGGACTCACCTCGGAGACTTGGACACGGACTGGAACCTCCTCAGAGACTTGGACACGGACTGGAAACACCTCGGAGACATGGACACGGACTGGAAACACCTCGGAGACTTGGACACGGACTGGAAACACCTCGGAGACTTGGACACGGACTGGAAACACCTCGGAGACTTGGATACGGACTGGAAAGACCTCGGAGACTTGGACATGGACTGGAACCTCCTCGGAGACTCGGACACGGACTGGAACCTACTCGGAGACTTGGACAGGGACTGGAACCTCCTCGGAGACTTGGACACGGACTGGAACCTCCTCGGTGACTTGGACACGGACTGGAAACACCTCGGAGACTTGGAAACGGACTGGAAACACCTCGGAGACTTGGACACGGACTGGAAGCACACGGAGACTTGGACACGGAATGGAAATACCTCGGAGACTTGGACACGGACTGGAACCTCCTCGGAGACATGGACACGGACTGGAAACACCTCGGAGACTTGGACACGGACTGGAAACACCTCGGAGACTTGGACACGGACTGGACTCACCTCGGAGACTTGGACACGGACTGGAACCTCCTCGGAGACTTGAACACGGACTGGAAACTCCTCGGAGACTTGGACACGGAATGGAAACACCTCGGAGACTTGGACACCGACTGGAAAATCCTCGGAGACTTGGACACCGACTGGAAACACCTCGGAGACTTGGACACCGACTGGAAACACCTCGGAGACTTGGACACCGACTGGAAACACCTCGGAGACTTGGACACGGACTGGAAACACCTGGGAGACTTGGACACCGACTGGAAACACGTCGGAGACTTGGACACCGACTGGAAACACCTCGGAGACTTGGACACGGACTGGAAACACCTCGGAGACTTGGACACCGACTGGAAACACCTCGGAGACTTGGACACGGACTGGAAACACCTCGGAGACTTGGACACGGACTGGAAACACCTGGGAGACTTGGACACGGACTGTAACCTCCTCGGTGACTTGGACACGGACTGGAAACACCTCGGAGACTGTGGACACGGACTGGAACCTCCTCGGAGACTTTGACACGGACTGGAATCTCCTCGGAGACTTGGACACGGACTGTAAACCTCCTCGGAGAAGTGGACACGGACTGGAAACACCTCGGAGACTTGGACACGGACTGGAACCTCCTCGGAGACTTGGACACGGACTGTAAACCTCCTCGGAGAAGTGGACACGGACTGGAAACACCTCGGAGACTTGGACACGGACTGGAACCTCCTCAGAGACTTGGACACGGACTGTAAACCTCCTCGGAGAAGTGGACTCGGACTGGAAACACCTCGGAGACTTGGACACGAACTGGAACCTCCTCAGAGACTTGGACACGGACTGTAAACCTCCTCGGAGAAGTGGACTCGGACTGGAAACACCTCGGAGACTCGGACACGGACTGGAAACACCTCGGAGACTTGGACACGGACTGTAAACACCTCGGAGACTCGGACACGGACTGGAAACACCTCGGAGACTTGGACACGGAATGGAAACACCTCGGACACTTGGACACGGACTGTAAACACCTCGGAGACTCGGACACGGACTGGAAACACCTCGGAGACTTGGACACGGAATGGAAACACCTCGGACACTTGGACACGTACTGTAAACACCTCGGAGACACGGACACGGACTGGAAACACCTCGGAGACTTGGACACGGAATGGAAACACCTCGGACACTTGGACACGGACTGGAACCTCCTCAGAGACTTGGACACGGACTGGAACCTCCTCGGAGACTTGGACACGGACTGGAACCTCCTCAGAGACTTGGACACGGACTGGAACCTCCTCAGAGACTAGGACACGGACTGGACTCACCTCGGAGACTTGTACACGGACTGGAAACACCTCGGAGACATGGACACGGACTGGACTCACCATGGAGTCTTGGACACGGACTGGATCCTCCTCGGTGACTTGGACACGGACTGGAACCTCCTCGGAGACTTGGACACGGACTGGACTCACCTTGGAGACTTGGACACGGACTGGAACCTCCTCAGAGACTTGGACACGGACTGGAACCTCCTCGGAGACTTGGAGAAGGACTGGAACCTCCTCGGAGACTTGGACACGGACTGGAAACACCTCGGAGACATGGACACGGACTGGAAACACCTCGGAGACTCGGACACGGACTGGAACCTCCTCGGAGACATGGACACGGACTGGAAAAACCTCGGAAACTTGGACACGGACTGGACTCACCTCGGAGACTTGGACACGGACTGGAACCTCCTCGGAGACTTGGACACGGACTGGAACCTCCTCGGAGACTTGGACACGGACCGGAAACTCCTCAGAGACTTGGACACGGACTGGAACCTCCTCAGAGACTTGGACACGGACTGGAACCTCCTCGGAGACTTGGACAAGGACTGGAACCTCCTGGGAGACTTGGACACGGACTGGAAACACCTCGGAGACATGGACACGGACTGGAAACACCTCGGAGACTCGGACACGGACTGGAACCTCCTCGGAGACATGGACACGGACTGGAAACACCTCGGAGACTTGGACACGGACTGGAAACACCTCGGAGACATGGACACGGACTGGACTCACCTCGGAGACTTGGACACGGACTGGAACCTCCTCAGAGACTTGGACACGGACTGGAAACACCTCGGAGACATGGACACGGACTGGAAACACCTCGGAGACTTGGACACGGACTGGAAACACCTCGGAGACTTGGACACGGACTGGAAACACCTCGGAGACTTGGATACGGACTGGAAAGACCTCGGAGACTTGGACATGGACTGGAACCTCCTCGGAGACTCGGACACGGACTGGAACCTACTCGGAGACTTGGACAGGGACTGGAACCTCCTCGGAGACTTGGACACGGACTGGAACCTCCTCGGTGACTTGGACACGGACTGGAAACACCTCGGAGACTTGGAAACGGACTGGAAACACCTCGGAGACTTGGACACGGACTGGAAGCACACGGAGACTTGGACACGGAATGGAAACTCCTCGGAGACTTGGACACGGACTGGAAACACCTTGGAGACTTGGACACGGACTGGAAACACCTCGGAGACTTGGACACGGACTGGAAACACCCGGAGACTTGGTCACGGAATGGAAACGCCTCGGAGACTTGGACACGGACTGGAAACACCTTGGAGACTTGGACACGGACTGGAAATACCTCGGAGACTTGGACACGGACTGGAACCTCCTCGGAGACATGGACACGGACTGGAAACACCTCGGAGACTTGGACACGGACTGGAAACACCTCGGAGACATGGACACGGACTGGACTCACCTCGGAGACTTGGACACGGACTGGAACCTCCTCAGAGACTTGGACACGGACTGGAAACACCTCGGAGACATGGACACGGACTGGAAACACCTCGGAGACTTGGACACGGACTGGAAACACCTCGGAGACTTGGACACGGACTGGAAACACCTCGGAGACTTGGATACGGACTGGAAAGACCTCGGAGACTTGGACATGGACTGGAACCTCCTCGGAGACTCGGACACGGACTGGAACCTACTCGGAGACTTGGACAGGGACTGGAACCTCCTCGGAGACTTGGACACGGACTGGAACCTCCTCGGAGACTTGGACACGGACTGTAAACCTCCTCGGAGAAGTGGACACGGACTGGAAACACCTCGGAGACTTGGACACGGACTGGAACCTCCTCGGAGACTTGGACACGGACTGTAAACCTCCTCGGAGAAGTGGACACGGACTGGAAACACCTCGGAGACTTGGACACGGACTGGAACCTCCTCAGAGACTTGGACACGGACTGTAAACCTCCTCGGAGAAGTGGACTCGGACTGGAAACACCTCGGAGACTTGGACACGAACTGGAACCTCCTCAGAGACTTGGACACGGACTGTAAACCTCCTCGGAGAAGTGGACTCGGACTGGAAACACCTCGGAGACTCGGACACGGACTGGAAACACCTCGGAGACTTGGACACGGACTGTAAACACCTCGGAGACTCGGACACGGACTGGAAACACCTCGGAGACTTGGACACGGAATGGAAACACCTCGGACACTTGGACACGGACTGTAAACACCTCGGAGACTCGGACACGGACTGGAAACACCTCGGAGACTTGGACACGGAATGGAAACACCTCGGACACTTGGACACGTACTGTAAACACCTCGGAGACACGGACACGGACTGGAAACACCTCGGAGACTTGGACACGGAATGGAAACACCTCGGACACTTGGACACGGACTGGAACCTCCTCAGAGACTTGGACACGGACTGGAACCTCCTCGGAGACTTGGACACGGACTGGAACCTCCTCAGAGACTTGGACACGGACTGGAACCTCCTCAGAGACTAGGACACGGACTGGACTCACCTCGGAGACTTGTACACGGACTGGAAACACCTCGGAGACATGGACACGGACTGGACTCACCATGGAGTCTTGGACACGGACTGGATCCTCCTCGGTGACTTGGACACGGACTGGAACCTCCTCGGAGACTTGGACACGGACTGGACTCACCTTGGAGACTTGGACACGGACTGGAACCTCCTCAGAGACTTGGACACGGACTGGAACCTCCTCGGAGACTTGGAGAAGGACTGGAACCTCCTCGGAGACTTGGACACGGACTGGAAACACCTCGGAGACGTGGACACGGACTGGAAACACCTCGGAGACTCGGACACGGACTGGAACCTCCTCGGAGACATGGACACGGACTGGAAAAACCTCGGAAACTTGGACACGGACTGGACTCACCTCGGAGACTTGGACACGGACTGGAACCTCCTCGGAGACTTGGACACGGACTGGAACCTCCTCGGAGACTTGGACACGGACCGGAAACTCCTCAGAGACTTGGACACGGACTGGAACCTCCTCAGAGACTTGGACACGGACTGGAACCTCCTCGGAGACTTGGACAAGGACTGGAACCTCCTGGGAGACTTGGACACGGACTGGAAACACCTCGGAGACATGGACACGGACTGGAAACACCTCGGAGACTCGGACACGGACTGGAACCTCCTCGGAGACATGGACACGGACTGGAAACACCTCGGAGACTTGGACACGGACTGGAAACACCTCGGAGACATGGACACGGACTGGACTCACCTCGGAGACTTGGACACGGACTGGAACCTCCTCAGAGACTTGGACACGGACTGGAAACACCTCGGAGACATGGACACGGACTGGAAACACCTCGGAGACTTGGACACGGACTGGAAACACCTCGGAGACTTGGACACGGACTGGAAACACCTCGGAGACTTGGATACGGACTGGAAAGACCTCGGAGACTTGGACATGGACTGGAACCTCCTCGGAGACTCGGACACGGACTGGAACCTACTCGGAGACTTGGACAGGGACTGGAACCTCCTCGGAGACTTGGACACGGACTGGAACCTCCTCGGTGACTTGGACACGGACTGGAAACACCTCGGAGACTTGGAAACGGACTGGAAACACCTCGGAGACTTGGACACGGACTGGAAGCACACGGAGACTTGGACACGGAATGGAAACTCCTCGGAGACTTGGACACGGACTGGAAACACCTTGGAGACTTGGACACGGACTGGAAACACCTCGGAGACTTGGACACGGACTGGAAACACCCGGAGACTTGGTCACGGAATGGAAACGCCTCGGAGACTTGGACACGGACTGGAAACACCTTGGAGACTTGGACACGGACTGGAAATACCTCGGAGACTTGGACACGGACTGGAACCTCCTCGGAGACATGGACACGGACTGGAAACACCTCGGAGACTTGGACACGGACTGGAAACACCTCGGAGACATGGACACGGACTGGACTCACCTCGGAGACTTGGACACGGACTGGAACCTCCTCAGAGACTTGGACACGGACTGGAAACACCTCGGAGACATGGACACGGACTGGAAACACCTCGGAGACTTGGACACGGACTGGAAACACCTCGGAGACTTGGACACGGACTGGAAACACCTCGGAGACTTGGATACGGACTGGAAAGACCTCGGAGACTTGGACATGGACTGGAACCTCCTCGGAGACTCGGACACGGACTGGAACCTACTCGGAGACTTGGACAGGGACTGGAACCTCCTCGGAGACTTGGACACGGACTGGAACCTCCTCGGTGACTTGGACACGGACTGGAAACACCTCGGAGACTTGGAAACGGACTGGAAACACCTCGGAGACTTGGACACGGACTGGAAGCACACGGAGACTTGGACACGGAATGGAAACTCCTCGGAGACTTGGACACGGACTGGAAACACCTTGGAGACTTGGACACGGACTGGAAACACCTCGGAGACTTGGACACGGACTGGAAACACCCGGAGACTTGGTCACGGAATGGAAACGCCTCGGAGACTTGGACACGGACTGGAAACACCTTGGAGACTTGGACACGGACTGGAAATACCTCGGAGACTTGGACACGGACTGGAACCTCCTCGGAGACATGGACACGGACTGGAAACACCTCGGAGACTTGGACACGGACTGGAAACACCTCGGAGACTTGGACACGGACTGGACTCACCTCGGAGACTTGGACACGGACTGGAACCTCCTCGGAGACTTGAACACGGACTGGAAACTCCTCGGAGACTTGGACACGGAATGGAAACACCTCGGAGACTTGGACACCGACTGGAAAATCCTCGGAGACTTGGACACCGACTGGAAACACCTCGGAGACTTGGACACCGACTGGAAACACCTCGGAGACTTGGACACCGACTGGAAACACCTCGGAGACTTGGACACGGACTGGAAACACCTCGGAGACTTGGACACCGACTGGAAACACCTCGGAGACTTGGACACCGACTGGAAACACCTCGGAGACTTGGACACGGACTGGAAACACCTCGGAGACTTGGACACCGACTGGAAACACCTCGGAGACTTGGACACGGACTGGAAACACCTCGGAGACTTGGACACGGACTGGAAACACCTGGGAGACTTGGACACGGACTGTAACCTCCTCGGTGACTTGGACACGGACTGGAAACACCTCGGAGACTGTGGACACGGACTGGAACCTCCTCGGAGACTTTGACACGGACTGGAATCTCCTCGGAGACTTGGACACGGACTGTAAACCTCCTCGGAGAAGTGGACACGGACTGGAAACACCTCGGAGACTTGGACACGGACTGGAACCTCCTCGGAGACTTGGACACGGACTGTAAACCTCCTCGGAGAAGTGGACACGGACTGGAAACACCTCGGAGACTTGGACACGGACTGGAACCTCCTCAGAGACTTGGACACGGACTGTAAACCTCCTCGGAGAAGTGGACTCGGACTGGAAACACCTCGGAGACTTGGACACGGACTGGAACCTCCTCAGAGACTTGGACACGGACTGTAAACCTCCTCGGAGAAGTGGACTCGGACTGGAAACACCTCGGAGACTCGGACACGGACTGGAAACACCTCGGAGACTTGGACACGGACTGTAAACAACTCGGAGACTCGGACACGGACTGGAAACACCTCGGAGACTTGGACACGGAATGGAAACACCTCGGACACTTCGACACGGACTGTAAACACCTCGGAGACTTGGACACGGACTGGAACCTCCTCGGAGACTTGGACACGGACTGGAACCTCCTCAGAGACTTGGACACGGACTGGAACCTCCTCAGAGACTAGGACACGGACTGGACTCACCTCGGAGACTTGTACACGGACTGGAAACACCTCGGAGACATGGACACGGACTGGACTCACCCTGGAGTCTTGGACACGGACTGGATCCTCCTCCGAGACTTGGACACGGACTGGAACCTCCTCGGAGACTTGGACACGGACTGGACTCACCTTGGAGACTTGGACACGGACTGGAACCTCCTCAGAGACTTGGACACGGACTGGAACCTCCTCGGAGACTTGGACAAGGACTGGAACCTCCTCGGAGACTTGGACACGGACTGGAAACACCTCGGAGACATGGACACGGACTGGAAACACCTCGGAGACTCGGACACGGACTGGAACCTCCTCGGAGACATGGACACGGACTGGAAACACCTCGGAAACTTGGACACGGACTGGACTCACCTCGGAGACTTGGACACGGACTGGAACCTCCTCGGAGACTTGGACACGGACTGGAACCTCCTCAGAGACTTGGACACGGACTGGAAACACCTCGGAGACATGGACACGGACTGGAAACACCTCGGAGACTTGGACACGGACTGGAAACACCTCGGAGACTTGGTCACGGACTGGAAACACCTCGGAGACTTGGACACGGACTGGAACCTCCTCAAAGACTTGAACACGGACTGGAACCTCCTCGGTGACTTGGACACGGACTGGAAACACCTCGGAGACTTGGACACGGACTGGAAACACCTCGGAGACTTGGACACGGACTGGAAGCACACGGAGACTTGGACACGGAATGGAAACTCCTCGGAGACTTGGACACGGACTGGAAACACCTTGGAGACTTGGACACGGACTGGAAACACCTCGGAGACATGGACACGGACTGGAAACACCTCGGAGACTTGGACACGGACTGGAAACACCCGGAGACTTGGACACGGAATGGAAACGCCACGGAGACTTGGACACGGACTGGAAACACCTTGGAGACTTGGACACGGACTGGAAATACCTCGGAGACTTGGACACGGACTGGAAACACCTCGGAGACTTGGACACGGACTGGAAACACCTCGGAGAGTTGGACTAGGACTGGAAACACCTCGGAGACTTGGACCCGGACTGGAAACACCTCGGAGACTTGGACACCGACTGGAAACACCTCGGAGACTTGGACTCGGACTGGAAACACCTCGGAGACTCGGACACGGACTGGAAACACCTCGGAGACTCGGACACGGACTGGAAACACCTCGGAGACTTGGACACGTACTGGAACCTCCTCGGAGACTCGGACACGGACTGGAACCTCCTCAGAGACTTGGACACGGACTGGAACCTCCTCGGAGACTTGGACAAGGACTGGAACCTCCTCGGAGACTTGTACACGGACTGGAAACACCTCGGAGACATGGACACGGACTGGACTCACCATGGAGTCTTGGACACGGACTGGATCCTCCTCGGTGACTTGGACACGGACTGTAAACCTCCTCGGAGAAGTGGACACGGACTGGAAACACCTCGGAGACTTGGACACGGACTGGAACCTCCTCAGAGACTTGGACACGGACTGTAAACCTCCTCGGAGAAGTGGACGCGGACTGGAAACACCTCGGAGACTTGGACACGGACTGGAACCTCCTCAGAGACTTGGACACGGACTGTAAACCTGCTCGGAGAAGTGGACTCGGACTGGAAACACCTCGGAGACTCAGACACGGACTGGAAACACCTCGGAGACTTGGACACGGACTGTAAACACCTCGGAGACTCGGACACGGACTGGAAACACCTCGGAGACTTGGACACGGAATGGAAACACCTCGGACACTTGGACACGGACTGTAAACACCTCGGAGACTCGGACACGGACTGGAAACACCTCGGAGACTTGGACACGGACTGGAAACACCTCGGAGACTTGGACACGGACTGGAAACACCTCGGAGACTTGGTCACGGACTGGAAACACCTCGGAGACTTGGACACGGACTGGAACCTCCTCAAAGACTTGGACACCGACTGGAACCTCCTCGGTGACTTGGACACGGACTGGAAACACCTCGGAGACTTGGACACGGACTGGAAACACCTCGGAGACTTGGACACGGACTGGAAGCACACGGAGACTTGGACACGGAATGGAAACTCCTCGGAGACTTGGACACGGACTGGAAACACCTTGGAGACTTGGACACGGACTGGAAACACCTCGGAGACATGGACACGGACTGGAAACACCTCGGAGACTTGGACACGGACTGGAAACACCCGGAGACTTGGACACCGAATGGAAACGCCTCGGAGACTTGGACACGGACTGGAAACACCTTGGAGACTTGGACACGGACTGGAAATACCTCGGAGACTTGGACACGGACTGGAAACACCTCGGAGACTTGGACACGGACTGGAAACAACTGGAGACTTGGACACGGAATGGAAACTCCCGGAGAATTGGACTCGGACTAGAACCTCCTCGGAGAAGTGGACACGGACTGGAAACACCTCGGAGACTTGGACACGGACTGGAAACACCTCGGAGAGTTGGACTAGGACTGGAAACACCTCGGAGACTTGGACCCGGACTGGAAACACCTCGGAGACTTGGACACCGACTGGAAACACCTCGGAGACTTGGACTCGGACGGGAAACACCTCGGAGACTCGGACACGGACTGGAAACACCTCGGAGACTTGGACTCGGACTGGGAACACCTCGGAGACTCGGACACGGACTGGAAACACCTCGGAGACTTGGACACGTACTGGAACCTCCTCGGAGACTCGGACACGGACTGGAACCTCCTCGGAGACTTGCACACGGACTGCACCCTCCTCGGAGACTTGGACACGGAGTGGAACCTCCTCGGAGACTTGGACACGGACTGGAAACACCTTGGAGACTTGGACACGGACTGGAATATCCTCAGAGACTTGGACACGGACTGGAAAGCTCCCCGGAGACTTGGACACGGACTGGAAACACCTCGGAGACTTGGACACGGACTGGAAACACCTCGGAAATTTGGACACGGACTGGACTCACCTCCGAGACTTGGACACGGACCGGAAACTCCTCAGAGACTTGGACACGGACTGGAACCTCCTCAGAGACTTGGACACGTACTGGAACCTCCTCGGAGACTTGGACACGGACTGGAACCTCCTCGGAGACTTGGACACGGACCGGAAACTCCTCAGAGACTTGGACACGGACTGGAACCTCCTCAGAGACTTGGACACGGACTGGAACCTCCTCGGAGACTTGGACAAGGACTGGAACCTCCTCGGAGACTTGGACACGGACTGGAAACACCTCGGAGACATGGACACGGACTGGAAACACCTCGGAGACTCGGACACGGACTGGAACCTCCTCGGAGACATGGACACGGACTGGAAACACCTCGGAGACTTGGACACGGACTGGAAACACCTCGGAGACATGGACACGGACTGGACTCACCTCGGAGACTTGGACACGGACGGGAACCTCCTCGGAGACTTGGACACGGACTGGAACCTCCTCAGAGACTTGGACACGGACTGGAAACACCTCGGAGACATGGACACGGACTGGAAACACCTCGGAGACTTGGACACGGACTGGAAACACCTCGGAGACTTGGTCACGGACTGGAAACACCTCGGAGACTTGGACACGGACTGGAAACACCTCGGAGACTTGGATACGGCCTGGAAAGACCTCGGAGACTTGGACATGGACTGGAACCTCCTCGGAGACTCGGACACGGACTGGAACCTACTCGGAGACTTGGACAGTGACTGGAACCTCCTCGGAGACTTGGACACGGACTGGAACCTCCTCGGTGACTTGGACACGGACTGGAAACACCTCGGAGACTTGGAAACGGACTGGAAACACCTCGGAGACTTGGACGGACTGGAAGCACACGGAGACTTGGACACGGAATGGAAACTCCTCGGAGACTTGGACAGGGACTGGAAACACCTTGGAGACTTGGACACGGACTGGAAACACCTCGGAGACTTGGACACGGACTGGAAACACCTCGGAGACTTGGACACGGACTGGAACCTCCTCGGAGACATGGACACGGACTGGAAACACCTCGGAGACTTAGACACGGACTGGAAACTCCTCGGAGACTTGGACACGGACTGGACTCACCTCGGAGACTTGGACACGGACTGGAACCTCCTCGGAGACTTGAACACGGACTGGAAACTCCTCGGAGACTTGGACACGGAATGTAAACACCTCGGAGACTTGGACACCGACTGGAAAATCCTCGGAGACTTGGACACCGACTGGAAACACCTCGGAGACTTGGACACCGACTGGAAACACCTCGGAGACTTGGACACGGACTGGAAACACCTGGGAGACTTGGACACCGACTGGAAACACGTCGGAGACTTGGACACCGACTGGAAACACCTCGGAGACTTGGACACGGACTGGAAACACCTCGGAGACTTGGACACCGACTGGAAACACCTCGGAGACTTGGACACGGACTGGAAACACCTCGGAGACTTGGACACGGACTGGAAACACCTGGGAGACTTGGACACGGACTGTAACCTCCTCGGTGACTTGGACACGGACTGAAAACAACTCGGAGACTGTGGACACGGACTGGAAACTCCTCGGAGACTTTGACACGGACTGGAATCTCCTCGGAGACTTGGACACGGACTGTAAACCTCCTCGGAGAAGTGGACACGGACTGGAAACACCTCGGAGACTTGGACACGGACTGGAACCTCCTCGGAGACTTGGACACGGACTGTAAACCTCCTCGGAGAAGTGGACACGGACTGGAAACACCTCGGAGACTTGGACACGGACTGGAACCTCCTCAGAGACTTGGACACGGACTGTAAACCTCCTCGGAGAAGTGGACTCGGACTGGAAACACCTCGGAGACTTGGACACGAACTGGAACCTCCTCAGAGACTTGGACACGGACTGTAAACCTCCTCGGAGAAGTGGACTCGGACTGGAAACACCTCGGAGACTCGGACACGGACTGGAAACACCTCGGAGACTTGGACACGGACTGTAAACACCTCGGAGACTCGGACACGGACTGGAAACACCTCGGAGACTTGGACACGGAATGGAAACACCTCGGACACTTGGACACGGACTGTAAACACCTCGGAGAATCGGACACGGACTGGAAACACCTCGGAGACTTGGACACGGAATGGAAACACCTCGGACACTTGGACACGTACTGTAAACACCTCGGAGACTCGGACACGGACTGGAAACACCTCGGAGACTTGGACACGGAATGGAAACACCTCGGACACTTGGACACGGACTGGAACCTCCTCAGAGACTTGGACACGGACTGGAACCTCCTCGGAGACTTGGACACGGACTGGAACCTCCTCAGAGACTTGGACACGGACTGGAACCTCCTCAGAGACTAGGACACGGACTGGACTCACCTCGGAGACTTGTACACGGACTGGAAACACCTCGGAGACATGGACACGGACTGGACTCACCATGGAGTCTTGGACACGGACTGGATCCTCCTCGGTGACTTGGACACGGACTGGAACCTCCTCGGAGACTTGGACACGGACTGGACTCACCTTGGAGACTTGGACACGGACTGGAACCTCCTCAGAGACTTGGACACGGACTGGAACCTCCTCGGAGACTTGGAGAAGGACTGGAACCTCCTCGGAGACTTGGACACGGACTGGAAACACCTCGGAGACATGGACACGGACTGGAAACACCTCGGAGACTCGGACACGGACTGGAACCTCCTCGGAGACATGGACACGGACTGGAAAAACCTCGGAAACTTGGACACGGACTGGACTCACCTCGGAGACTTGGACACGGACTGGAACCTCCTCGGAGACTTGGACACGGACTGGAAACACCTCGGAGACTCGGACACGGACTGGAACCTCCTCGGAGACATGGACACGGACTGGAAACACCTCGGAGACTTGGACACGGACTGGAAACACCTCGGAGACATGGACACGGACTGGACTCACCTCGGAGACTTGGACACGGACGGGAACCTCCTCGGAGACTTGGACACGGACTGGAACCTCCTCAGAGACTTGGACACGGACTGGAAACACCTCGGAGACATGGACACGGACTGGAAACACCTCGGAGACTTGGACACGGACTGGAAACACCTCGGAGACTTGGTCACGGACTGGAAACACCTCGGAGACTTGGACACGGACTGGAAACACCTCGGAGACTTGGATACGGCCTGGAAAGACCTCGGAGACTTGGACATGGACTGGAACCTCCTCGGAGACTCGGACACGGACTGGAACCTACTCGGAGACTTGGACAGGGACTGGAACCTCCTCGGAGACTTGGACACGGACTGGAACCTCCTCGGTGACTTGGACACGGACTGGAAACACCTCGGAGACTTGGAAACGGACTGGAAACACCTCGGAGACTTGGACACGGACTGGAAGCACACGGAGACTTGGACACGGAATGGAAACTCCTCGGAGACTTGGACACGGACTGGAAACACCTTGGAGACTTGGACACGGACTGGAAACACCTCGGAGACTTGGACACGGACTGGAAACACCTCGGAGACTTGGACACGGACTGGAAACACCCGGAGACTTGGTCACGGAATGGAAACGCCTCGGAGACTTGGACACGGACTGGAAACACCTTGGAGACTTGGACACGGACTGGAAATACCTCGGAGACTTGGACACGGACTGGAACCTCCTCGGAGACATGGACACGGACTGGAAACACCTCGGAGACTTGGACACGGACTGGAAACACCTCGGAGACTTGGACACGGACTGGACTCACCTCGGAGACTTGGACACGGACTGGAACCTCCTCGGAGACTTGAACACGGACTGGAAACTCCTCGGAGACTTGGACACGGAATGGAAACACCTCGGAGACTTGGACACCGACTGGAAAATCCTCGGAGACTTGGACACCGACTGGAAACACCTCGGAGACTTGGACACCGACTGGAAACACCTCGGAGACTTGGACACCGACTGGAAACACCTCGGAGACTTGGACACGGACTGGAAACACCTGGGAGACTTGGACACCGACTGGAAACACGTCGGAGACTTGGACACCGACTGGAAACACCTCGGAGACTTGGACACGGACTGGAAACACCTCGGAGACTTGGACACCGACTGGAAACACCTCGGAGACTTGGACACGGACTGGAAACACCTCGGAGACTTGGACACGGACTGGAAACACCTGGGAGACTTGGACACGGACTGTAACCTTCTCGGTGACTTGGACACGGACTGGAAACACCTCGGAGACTGTGGACACGGACTGGAACCTCCTCGGAGACTTTGACACGGACTGGAATCTCCTCGGAGACTTGGACACGGACTGTAAACCTCCTCGGAGAAGTGGACACGGACTGGAAACACCTCGGAGACTTGGACACGGACTGGAACCTCCTCGGAGACTTGGACACGGACTGTAAACCTCCTCGGAGAAGTGGACACGGACTGGAAACACCTCGGAGACTTGGACACGGACTGGAACCTCCTCAGAGACTTGGACACGGACTGTAAACCTCCTCGGAGAAGTGGACTCGGACTGGAAACACCTCGGAGACTTGGACACGAACTGGAACCTCCTCAGAGACTTGGACACGGACTGTAAACCTCCTCGGAGAAGTGGACTCGGACTGGAAACACCTCGGAGACTCGGACACGGACTGGAAACACCTCGGAGACTTGGACACGGACTGTAAACACCTCGGAGACTCGGACACGGACTGGAAACACCTCGGAGACTTGGACACGGAATGGAAACACCTCGGACACTTGGACACGGACTGTAAACACCTCGGAGACTCGGACACGGACTGGAAACACCTCGGAGACTTGGACACGGAATGGAAACACCTCGGACACTTGGACACGTACTGTAAACACCTCGGAGACTCGGACACGGACTGGAAACACCTCGGAGACTTGGACACGGAATGGAAACACCTCGGACACTTGGACACGGACTGGAACCTCCTCAGAGACTTGTACACTGACTGGAACCTCCTCGGAGACTTGGACACGGACTGGAACCTCCTCAGAGACTTGGACACGGACTGGAACCTCCTCAGAGACTAGGACACGGACTGGACTCACCTCGGAGACTTGTACACGGACTGGAAACACCTCGGAGACATGGACACGGACTGGACTCACCATGGAGTCTTGGACACGGACTGGATCCTCCTCGGTGACTTGGACACGGACTGGAACCTCCTCGGAGACTTGGACACAGACTGGACTCACCTTGGAGACTTGGACACGGACTGGAACCTCCTCAGAGACTTGGACACGGACTGGAACCTCCTCGGAGACTTGGAGAAGGACTGGAACCTCCTCGGAGACTTGGACACGGACTGGAAACACCTCGGAGACATGGACACGGACTGGAAACACCTCGGAGACTCGGACACGGACTGGAACCTCCTCGGAGACATGGACACGGACTGGAAAAACCTCGGAAACTTGGACACGGACTGGACTCACCTCGGAGACTTGGACACGGACTGGAACCTCCTCGGAGACTTGGACACGGATTGGAACCTCCTCGGAGACTTGGACACGGACCGGAAACTCCTCAGAGACTTGGACACGGACTGGAACCTCCTCAGAGACTTGGACACGGACTGGAACCTCCTCGGAGACTTGGACAAGGACTGGAACCTCCTGGGAGACTTGGACACGGACTGGAAACACCTCGGAGACATGGACACGGACTGGAAACACCTCGGAGACTCGGACACGGACTGGAACCTCCTCGGAGACATGGACACGGAATGGAAACACCTCGGAGACTTGGACACGGACTGGAAACACCTCGGAGACATGGACACGGACTGGACTCACCTCGGAGACTTGGACACGGACTGGAACCTCCTCGGAGACTTGGACACGGACTGGAACCTCCTCAGAGACTTGGACACGGACTGGAAACACCTCGGAGACATGGACACGGACTGGAAACACCTCGGAGACTTGGACACGGACTGGAAACACCTCGGAGACTTGGACACGGACTGGAAACACCTCGGAGACTTGGATACGGACTGGAAAGACCTCGGAGACTTGGACATGGACTGGAACCTCCTCGGAGACTCGGACACGGACTGGAACCTACTCGGAGACTTGGACAGGGACTGGAACCTCCTCGGAGACTTGGACACGGACTGGAACCTCCTCGGTGACTTGGACACGGACTGGAAACACCTCGGAGACTTGGAAACGGACTGGAAACACCTCGGATACTTGGACACGGACTGGAAGCACACGGAGACTTGGACACGGAATGGAAACTCCTCGGAGACTTGGACACGGACTGGAAACACCTTGGAGACTTGGACACGGACTGGAAACACCTCGGAGACTTGGACACGGACTGGAAACACCCGGAGACTTGGTCACGGAATGGAAACGCCTCGGAGACTTGGACACGGACTGGAAACACCTTGGAGACTTGGACACGGACTGGAAATACCTCGGAGACTTGGACACGGACTGGAACCTCCTCGGAGACATGGACACGGACTGGAAACACCTCGGAGATTTGGACACGGACTGGAAACACCTCGGAGACTTGGACACGGACTGGACTCACCTCGGAGACTTGGACACGGACTGGAACCTCCTCGGAGACTTGAACACGGACTGGAAACTCCTCGGAGACTTGGACACGGAATGGAAACACCTCGGAGACTTGGACACCGACTGGAAAATCCTCGGAGACTTGGACACCGACTGGAAACACCTCGGAGACTTGGACACCGACTGGAAACACCTCGGAGACTTGGACACCGACTGGAAACACCTCGGAGACTTGGACACGGACTGGAAACACCTCGGAGACTTGGACACCGACTGGAAACACCTCGGAGACTTGGACACCGACTGGAAACACCTCGGAGACTTGGACACGGACTGGAAACACCTCGGAGACTTGGACACCGACTGGAAACACCTCGGAGACTTGGACACGGACTGGAAACACCTCGGAGACTTGGACAGGGACTGGAAACACCTGGGAGACTTGGACACGGACTGTAACCTCCTCGGTGACTTGGACACGGACTGGAAACACCTCGGAGACTGTGGACACGGACTGGAACCTCCTCGGAGACTTTGACACGGACTGGAATCTCCTCGGAGACTTGGACACGGACTGTAAACCTCCTCGGAGAAGTGGACACGGACTGGAAACACCTCGGAGACTTGGACACGGACTGGAACCTCCTCGGAGACTTGGACACGGACTGTAAACCTCCTCGGAGAAGTGGACACGGACTGGAAACACCTCGGAGACTTGGACACGGACTGGAACCTCCTCAGAGACTTGGACACGGACTGTAAACCTCCTCGGAGAAGTGGACTCGGACTGGAAACACCTCGGAGACTTGGACACGGACTGGAACCTCCTCAGAGACTTGGACACGGACTGTAAACCTCCTCGGAGAAGTGGACTCGGACTGGAAACACCTCGGAGACTCGGACACGGACTGGAAACACCTCGGAGACTTGGACACGGACTGTAAACAACTCGGAGACTCGGACACGGACTGGAAACACCTCGGAGACTTGGACACGGAATGGAAACACCTCGGACACTTCGACACGGACTGTAAACACCTCGGAGACTTGGACACGGACTGGAACCTCCTCGGAGACTTGGACACGGACTGGAACCTCCTCAGAGACTTGGACACGGACTGGAACCTCCTCAGAGACTAGGACACGGACTGGACTCACCTCGGAGACTTGTACACGGACTGGAAACACCTCGGAGACATGGACCCGGACTGGACTCACCATGGAGTCTTGGACACGGACTGGATCCTCCTCGGAGACTTGGACACGGACTGGAACCTCCTCGGAGACTTGGACACGGACTGGACTCACCTTGGAGACTTGGACACGGACTGGAACCTCCTCAGAGACTTGGACACGGACTGGAACCTCCTCGGAGACTTGGACAAGGACTGGAACCTCCTCGGAGACTTGGACACGGACTGGAAACACCTCGGAGACATGGACACGGACTGGAAACACCTCGGAGACTCGGACACGGACTGGAACCTCCTCGGAGACATGGACACGGACTGGAAACACCTCGGAAACTTGGACACGGACTGGACTCACCTCGGAGACTTGGACACGGACTGGAACCTCCTCGGAGACTTGGACACGGACTGGAACCTCCTCAGAGACTTGGACACGGACTGGAAACACCTCGGAGACATGGACACGGACTGGAAACACCTCGGAGACTTGGACACGGACTGGAAACACCTCGGAGACTTGGACACGGACTGGAAGCACACGGAGACTTGGACACGGAATGGAAACTCCTCGGAGACTTGGACACGGACTGGAAACACCTTGGAGACTTGGACACGGACTGGAAACACCTCGGAGACATGGACACGGACTGGAAACACCTCGGAGACTTGGACACGGACTGGAAACACCCGGAGACTTGGACACGGAATGGAAACGCCTCGGAGACTTGGACACGGACTGGAAACACCTTGGAGACTTGGACACGGACTGGAAATACTTCGGAGACTTGGACACGGACTGGAAACACCTCGGAGACTTGGACACGGACTGGAAACACCTCGGAGAGTTGGACTAGGACTGGAAACACCTCGGAGACTTGGACCCGGACTGGAAACACCTCGGAGACTTGGACACCGACTGGAAACACCTCGGAGACTTGGACTCGGACTGGAAACACCTCGGAGACTCGGACACGGACTGGAAACACCTCGGAGACTTGGACTCGGACTGGGAACACCTCGGAGACTCGGACACGGACTGGAAACACCTCGGAGACTTGGACACGTACTGGAACCTCCTCGGAGACTCGGACACGGACTGGAACCTCCTCGGAGACTTGCACACGGACTGGACCCTCCTCGGAGACTTGGACACGGAGTGGAACCTCCTCGGAGACTTGGACACGGACTGGAAACACCTTGGAGACTTGGACACGGACTGGAATATCCTCAGAGACTTGGACACGGACTGGAAAGCTCCCCGGAGACTTGGACACGGACTGGAAACACCTCGGAGACTTGGACACGGACTGGAAACACCTCGGAAATTTGGACACGGACTGGACTCACCTCCGAGACTTGGACACGTACTGGAACCTCCTCAGAGACTTGGACACGTACTGGAACCTCCTCAGAGACTTGGACACGGACTGGAACCTCCTCGGAGACTTGGACACGGACCGGAAACTCCTCAGAGACTTGGACACGGACTGGAACCTCCTCAGAGACTTGGACACGGACTGGAAGCTCCTCGGAGACTTGGACACGGACCGGAAACTCCTCAGAGACTTGGACACGGACTGGAACCTCCTCGGAGACTTGGACACGGACCGGAAACTCCTCAGAGACTTGGACACGGACTGGAACCTCCTCGGAGACATGGACACGGACTGGACTCACCTCCGAGACTTGGACACGGACCGGAAACTTCTCAGAGACTTGGACACGGACTGGAACCTCCTCGGAGACTTGGCCACGGACTGGAACCTCCTCAGAGACTTGGACACGGACTGGAAACTCCTCGGAGACTTGGAGATGGACTGGAAACTCCTCGGAGACTTGGACATGGACTGGAATCACCTCGGAGACTTGGACAGGGACTGGAACCTCCTCAGAGACTTGGACACGGACTGGAAACTCCTCGGAGACTTGGAGATGGACTGGAAACTCCTCGGAGACTTGGACATTGACTGGAAACACCTCGGAGACTTGGACACGGACTGGAAACTCCTCGCAGACTTGGACACGGACTGGAACCTCCTCGCAGACTTGGACACGGACTGGAACCTCCTCAGAGACTTGGACCCAGACTGGACTCTCCTTGGAGCCTTGGACATGAGCACAGGAACACTGAGCCTTGGAGCCCTCCTTGGGAACAGGACGTAGGGCCGGGGTTTATGCAGAGTCAGGACCCCTCCTTAGGGACAGGACGTAGGGCTGGGACTCATACACAGACTGGGACACATAAACACAGGGACTCAAAGAGATTGTTCCAAGCTCAATGATAGATAGTTCCTTCTGTTGGTGTGGCAAGGCTTCGGTCTCACTCCGGTGGCTGAACTTGACAGCGATACAGGCAAGGCTTCAGGCGTATGTTGCAGGCAGGGGAAGGGAAGGGAACAGTCCAGCCTCAGGGTAACAGCAAAGACAGCATGACTTACCCAACAGAGGCAAGGACAGGGAGGGACTGATCCAACCGCAGGGTAACGGCAGAGACAGCCTGACTTACCCCACACAGGCAAGGACAGGATACTGACGAGACAACCAGCACCTACACTCGAACCCAGGGCCACCTATATTCCCGGCCCCAAGACGAGAATCAGGTGCCTGTGAATAAGCCCAAATGGAAAAAGGGATAGCCGGAAGACCCAGAGTCTGGATTCCATGGACTGGATGGTGAACTGGAATGCGGACTTCACGGACCGGACCATGACAGTCCATGGGGCAGCCCACTGGCGTTTCCCTGCTTCCAGTGTCCACAAACCCACAAGTTACTAACCATAACCTGTACTTATTTGATCTGTGGGTGGAAAGCAGAACAGCCGGAAGAAACACACATGGTCATGGGGAGAATATACAAACTTACAGCCGGTAGCAGAGTTTGAACCCTAATTTCTGACTCTCTAAAGTGTTATGCTACTTTGCCGTCCTCATAATGCGACAACTGCCTAGTGAAGATGTAATTGGGAACAATGGGATTATTATCCAAATCTAGTGAACTCATAGTTGAACTGGGAGGGCTGTGATATGCTGAGTGAAGATGAGGCGCTGGCCCTTTCTCCTCACCATCGAGCACATCTACATGAAGTGCTGTCACAGGAAAGCAGCGTCCATCATCAGGGACCCCCACCACCCAGGACACGCTCCCCTCTTGCTGCTGTCATCAGGAGGAAGGAACAGGAGCCTGATGACTCACACCACCAACTCCAGGAACAATTATTATTCCTCAGCCATCAGGATCTTGAACCAAAGTGATGACTTCACTTACTCCATCATTGAAATGTTCTCACAACCAGTGGACTCACTTTCAAGGACTCTTCATCTCATGTTCTTCACATTTATTGCTTATTTATTTATTACTATTATTTCTTTCTTTTTGTTTTTGCAAAGATTGCTGTTTTTTGCACACTTGTTGAACCCAGGTTGGGTGGTCTTACATTGATTGTGTTATAGTTATTATTCTAGAGACTTATTGAGTAACAACACACACACACGAAATGCTGATGGAACACAGCAGGTCAGGCAGCATCTATAAGGAGACGCACTGTCGATGTTTTGAGCCGAGACCCTTCGTCAGGATTCACCAGCATTTTGTGTGTATTGTTTGAATTTCCAGCATCTGCAGATTTCCTCATGTTTGACTTATTGAGTATGCCTGCAATAAAATGAATCTCAGGGTTGTACATGGTGACATAGATGTGCTTTGATAATAAATTTACTTTGAACTTTGAGATTCACAGAGATTAATGAAAAGTCTGAGAGGGAGTGGGGTGGAAGATTAAGGGGGCAAGTGAGTTGGAGTTTGTGCATTGAACGGGGATATTCAGAACACACCGTCCGCCCAACTAATTTTCTCAGTTCTTCAGCACAGTCCAGGCCCTTCACCCCACGATATTGTACCGGCCATTATACCTACTCCAACCCTCCCTCCATCTATCATCAATGTGTCTATTGAACAGTGTCTTAAATGTCCCTAATGTATCAGCACCTGGCAGTGTGTCTTATACATCTACCACTCCCTGTGTAAAAAACCTACCTCTGACCTCCCCCTTGTATTTTCCTCCAAGGTTGTCTCTGTTCTTGTTTTCCATTATGGCTTGGCACTTTCTTATAAAAATTGTGTCGTTAAGTTTAGGTATTTCTTGTGATTGCTGCTTATCTGATGTTATGAGCCTGTGATGCTGCTGCAAGTAAATTTTTCATTGTGCCTGTTCATACACATCTGTAAGCAGATGAAATAAAGTCTACCTATACCCCTCACTGGCTCAGTAAAGCAGCCAGCACAATCAAAGACCCCTTCCAACCCGGGCGATCCCTCCTCCCCACTTCCTTTGAGCAAAAGATACAAGCACATTGGACCAGGCTCAAAGACAGCTTCTACCCCTCTGTTATTAAATAGTTCCCTAAGTTAGATTCTTGACCTCACGATCTACCTTGTTACAATTGTGCACCTTATTGTCTACTTGCACTTTCTCTGTAATTGTTACACTTTATTCTGCATTGTTATTGTTCTACCTCAGTGCACTGTGTAATAATCTGATCTGTATGAACAGTGTGCAGGACAAGATCTTCACTGTATCTGGCTATGTGTGATAACAACAAACTAACCTCTCTCTCCCCTAAGACTTCTGCACAGCACTGTATAATTTTATTTATTGAACTGTACTGCTACCACAATATAAATTCATAAGTTATGTAAGTGATAATAAGCCTGATTCTGATATGAGTCCCTACTGTTGACTGAGAGTGGGAACAGGACAGGGAGAGGGGAATCATGGTTGGGAAAAGGGAATGGGAGAGGGAAGGGTGCAGGAAGCAGCAGAGAAGCATTCTGTAATGATCACTAAACCAACTATTTGGAATCAAATGACCTTGCCTGGTGTCTCAGTGCTGGGTGTGTCTGCACCCACACCACCACCCACCCCTGGTGCTCCTTCTCTGCCACCTGTCTCACACCCCTCCCATGGCACTTAACCCTCACCATTCCCAACATCCTTCGTTCCCATCAGATCTGCAATCTTGCTCTCCACTTCAAATTGACAAATAAAGTACTGTGCAAATGTCTTTGGCACCCTAGCTAAATATATGTGTGTCCAAAGACTTTTGTACGTATTTAGTATTGTATTAGAGGCAGTATATTTTGGGGGTTGTCTGCAATCTGCATTTGTTCATTGTGGCCACCAGGTGGCGTTTCAAGCTAATATTTGACGGGACAAGTTAATCAGAATCAGAATCAGGTTTATTATCACCAGCATGTGAGGTGAAATTTGTAAGTTCAATGCAATACATAATCTAGCAGAGAGAGAGAAAGATAAGATAGAAAATAATAATAATAAATAAAATAAAACATTATAAATAAACCAGTAAATCAAAATAGATTATTAAAAATGTGCAAACACAGAAATACAGAACTGTATATAAAAAAAGTGAGGTAGTGTCCAAAGCTTCAAAATCCATTTAGGAATTGGATGGCAGAGGGGAAGAAGCTGTTCCTGAATCACTGAGTGTGTGCCTTCAGGCTTCTGTACCTTCTCCCTGATGGTAACAGTGAGAAAACTGCATGCCCTGAGTGCTGGAGGTCTTTAACAATTGACGCTGCCTTTCTGAGACATTGCTTCCTAAAGATGTCCTGGTTACTTTGTAGGCTAGTGTTCAAGATGGAGTTGACTAGATTTACAACCCTCTGCAGCTTCTTTTGGTCCTGTGCAGTACTTCAACAGCTCTCAACAGAGGAGAGCATCCTGTCTGGTTGCATCACCGTCTGGCGTTGGGGAGCACCGCACAGGATGGGAAAAAGCTGCAGAGGTTTGTAAACTCAGCCAGCTCCATCATGGGCACTAGCCACCTCAATCACCATTGAGGAAATCGTCAAAAGATGATGGCTCAAGAAGGCATTATGGAAGACGTGCTCTTTTCACATTGTGTGGCCTCCGGCGGTCGTGATCGACCATGGGTACTGCGCCTCTGGTAGTCACTGGGAGTGGCTTCTCCAGGGCGGAAAGTTGATATGGAGATCCACCTGTTGCCCATGCAGTGGGACCCCCCCCCTCCATGCTGATGACAGGTCCAAAGGAACAATGCAAGTCACTACAGTTTGGTGCCAGCAGCATTGCAGGAGTTGCCGTGCCGGTGCTGGGTACAGCAGTCAGCCGCCTTGAGGACTCTGACTCCGGATTTTTCCTCGGGGTTTACTCACAAAGCCTTTCCCGCAAGGCAGCGGAATGAGCTACCTCCTAGATACCTCTCCTAGATGAGCTACCATCCGTGGTTAATGAGCCCCATCTGCCCGGAGCAATTGGTTTTAAGGTGCCAGTGGCCCACCTTTGCCCCTTCTGTCAGTGAGAACAGCTCCGCCGGGCATAAGCACTATGCCAAACGTGAAGGCCAGGAGTTGGATTTGGTTGTCAGAGGCTGTTTGAGATGCACACCATGAAGAGCATTTGTTTAGCAGTGGGAGCTCGTCCCCACCACCACCCTTCGGCTATGACTACCCTTCTTTTCACATTACAACAACACATCAGGAAGAGTACAGGAGTTTAAAAGCACATGCTCATCATTTTAGGATCAGCTTCTTCCCCTCCACCAGCAGATGGTCTCTGAACCCATGAACACTACCTCAATAATACTTATGTTTCTCATTGTGACTTTAGTAATTATTATTTTAGCACTGTAATGTACTACTGTTGCAGAACAACAGATCTCACATCATCTGCCAGTGATACTAAACCTGATTCTGTTACAGGACCTTTTAAGCCCGGAAGACCAGACTAAGAAAACTTCTTTCCCGCTCCGAAAAGACTCCTGATAAGGTTCAACTGGGAAAAGTTTGAAGATCTGATAGGAATGTTGAACTTGAAGGGATTACCCTACTACTGTACATTCAAGTAGTAGGAGTATTATTTCACAAGGTTAAAGTTTCGTGGGCATCTGGACATTCCAGAGACCCCGCCAGCGGAGGGAGCAGAGAACTGCGAATCAAGTAAGAGTACAGAAGAGACTAGCAAGGTGGCCATTGTCGAGAGTAGGAGCGTCAGGCTTTGATTCAAGGCTGAGGCCAAAGAAACAGGTTAGTTTTTTTTCCTTTTGTTATTGCTGATTTGGTCGGTTGCCCATTGTACAGTGCAGGTTTAACAGTGGAATGCTCCTGTTGTGGGATGTGAGAATTCTCCCTGTTGACAACACTTCTGGGAAATACAGCCAACTCCAAATGCAGCTGGAGCTGGAGTTGGATGAACTCAGGACCATCCGGAAGGCCCAGCAATTGATAGACAAGACTTTTGAGCTGGTGGTTACACCCAGAGTGCAGAATTCGGTGAGTGGATGGGTGAACACCGAGAGAGGTAAAGGGAGAAGGAAGTCAGTGCAGGGCCCCCCGTGGCCACTCCCCTCAGCAACAGTTATACCCCTTTGGATACTGCTGAGGGGGGTGACCTATCTGGGCAAGGCAGCAGCAGCCAGACCAATAACACTGTGGTTGGCTCTGAGTCTCGGAAGGGAAGGGTGCAGTCAGGCGGAGCAACTGTCATTGGGGACTCAATAGTTAGGGGGACAGACAGGAGATTCTGCAGCAGCAAAAGAGACACCAAGGTAGTGTGTTGCCCCCTCGGTGTGAGGGTCCAGGAAGTCTCTGGGCAGATGCAGAATATTATTGAAGGAGAGGGTGAGCAGCCAGAGGTTACGGTACATGTTGGTACTAATGACATAGGTAAGAGTGGTCCTACGCGGTAAGTTTAGGGAGTTAGGAAGGAGGCCGAAGAGTAGGACCTCCATGCCGGTAATCTCTGGATTACTCCCAGTGCCACGAGCTAAGGAAGGTCAGAACCGGAAGACAGTGAGATGAATGAGTGGCTGAGGAGATGGTGCAGTGGGCAGGGTTTCAAGTTCTTAGATCATTGGAACCTTTTCTGGAGAAGGGGTGACCTGTACAAGTGGATGGGTTTCACTTGAAGTGGAGGAGAACCAATATCCTGGGAGGTGGGGTGAGGTTTGCTAATGCTATTGGGGATTTGCACGGGGGTGGGAATCGGTGAAGAGGCAGGGGATGGGGTGGAGTTTCTTAGATGTGTTCAGGAAGGTTTCCTGACGCATATGTAGATAAGCCAGGAGGAGAGGCTGTACTTGACCTGGTATTGGGAAATGAACCTGGTCAGGTGTCAGGTCTCTCGGTGGGAGGGCATTTTGGAGATAGTGATCACAACTCTATCTCCTTTACCACAGCACTGGAGAGAAATAGGATCAGTTAATTAGGGTAGGGGAAAAATATGATTCTATTAGGCAGGAACTTGGGAACATAAATTGGGAGCAGATGTTCTCAGGGAAATGCACAACAGAAATGTGGCAAATGTTCAGGGAACACTTGCATGGCGTCCTGCATAGATATATTCCACTGAGGCAGGGAAAGGAAGGTAGGGTAAAAGAACCATGGTGTACAAAGGATGTAGAAAATCCAGTTAAGAAGAAAAGCTTACAAAAGGTTCAAGAAACCTTTAGAGCTCTAGAAAATGACAAGGGTGCCAGGAAGGAGCTCAAGAATGAAATTAGGAGAGCTAGAAGGGGCCTAAGGAGGCCTTGGAGAGTAGGATTTAGGAAAACCCCAAGAAATTCTGCAAGTATGTGGAGCAAGAGGATGAGCCATGTGAGAATTGGTCCGATCAGGTGCCATGGCGAAATGCGTGCATGGAGTCAGAGGAGGTAGCGGAGGTACTTAATGAGTACTTTGCTTCAGTATTCACCAGTGAAAAGGACCTTGGCAATTGTGGGGATGACTTACAGTGGACTGAAACACTTGAACATATGGACATTAAGAAGGAAGAAATGCTGGAGCTTCTGAAAAGCATTAGGAAGTCACAGGAACCAGATGAGGGATAATGTGGGATTGCTGAGGCTCTGGGAATAGCGATGCTGCTGCCTGGATTGGAGAGTATGTCTTATGAGGAAAGGTTGAGTGAGGTAGGGTTTTTCTCTTTGGAGTGAAGGAGGATAAGAGATGAACTGATAGAGGTGTACAAGATGATAAGATCAAGTGGACAGCTATGAACCTTTCCTATGAGAGGGTATAATTTTTAGAAGATTGGAGGAAAGTGGGGGGGGGGGGGGTATGTCAGAGGTAGGTTTTTATATAGTGGTGGGTGCATGGAATGCCTCGCCGGGGTGGAAGTAGAGGCAGATACATCAGGAACATTCAGGAGACTCTTAGATAGGTACATAGATGATAGAAAAAAATGGAAAGCATTAGATTTATCTTGTAATAAAGGGTTAGCATAACATCGTGGATTGATGGGCTCTGTGCCGTTCTATGTCCTGAACCTGTCGCCTCTTTCACATTCCCTTCCCGGTGGGACTGCCATGTTCTCAGACTCCTAATTTATACATCTCTCAGTTCCTTCATTGCCACTTCACTATTTCATCTTGCCACACGGTCTCTACACCATTGTGTTGTTTTATCATCTTCAGTCCGTGAGATTCATACAACTTTCATTGCACCCGGGTGCATAATAATAATAAATCTAATCATCCCCTTCTCTACCAAATCTACTGCTGGAGCCTTCACACCTTCATGATTATTGATTTCTTCTGGTAAAATATTCCTCCACCTCAGTCTATCCTCTTACCTCTTCTCACCTCCCGCTGTATCCCCTCCTCCTATGGTCCACTCTCCTCTCCAGCCTTTTACTTTTCCAAAGGTTTCACCTTTCACCTTGTAGTCATCCTCCTCCTCCTCCCCCTACCGTTTTTCTGGTGTCTCCTCCCCTTCCTTTCCAGTCCTGAAGAAGGGTCTCAGTCTGTTTATTCATTTCCACAGCAGCCTGATCTGCTGAGTTCCTCCACCATTTTCTGCATAGCCTTCACATCTGCCTCGCAGCCCTCCTTTTCCATATCTGGCTGCTCTCCTAGTCCACTTCCTTCCAAAATCTTCACCCATAACCCCTCCCTCAGGTCCCATTCTCTCTCTGCCATCCCATACTGGACCCTAATCATACCTTTAGATCCAAATTTCCACATCTCATCACTCCCAATCTCCATCACCCTCCAATCCAGATTCTCTGTCATTCAATTCCCATTGCTCTTCCAACCTTGGCCCTCATTTTTCCTAAATCCCATTATTTGACCAAGCATCTGTCAGTTCTCTGCACATTGGGTATTTGACTGTCTTCTGTTTTTTAATGGATTTGTTTTCTGGCTGCCTGTAAGGAGCCGAATCTCAAGGTTGTACTTTGATAACCTGTTCTATCAACTTTAAAGTTAATGTCTTTGAGAATGTTTCCTGCATATCCTTAAGACATAATTTTCATTCAGTTGTCGGTCACAGCATTGATGGCAATAGACAGAGCCATCTGTTCCTTCCTGAGGAACTCCGAGGGTATTTCAAGAAATATTGAGATTTCAGGCTGAGATCATTCATCAGGATGGAAGCAGAAGAGGGGAGAAGTCAGAATAAGATATTGTGAAGAGGGGGCGTACAAGCTGGCAAGTGATAGGTGAGACCTGGGGAATGAAAAGATTAGTGGCTGGGGAGGGTAGATGAAGCAAGAAGCTGGGAGGTGATAGGTGGAAGAGGTAAAGGGTTGAAGGAGGAGGAATCTGATAGGAGAGGGCAGTGAACCATGGGAGGAAGGAAAGGAGAGGACCCAGAGGGAGGTGATGAGCAAGTGAGGTGAGATGATGAGAGAGGGGAACCGGAACTGGACTGGGGCATGGAAAAAGAGAGAAGGGGGTTTGGGAGGTAATTACCATGAGTTGAATAAATTGATGTTGGAGGAGCTTCCAACCTGATGGCCTGGAACACTGACTGTTTATTCCCCTCTAGAGATGCTGGCTGACCCGCTTCTCCAACATTGTGTGTGTGTTAATTGTTTAGGCACTTGGAGAGGTAAGGAGGGACACAGGTCTCATGTAGGCTAGTGGTCTTGGCTGAACCATGCACAAATTCGCAGCAGACAGAATGCTGGAGGAACTCAGCAGATCAGGCAACATCTGTGGAAATGAATAAACAGTTGACAGTTCATGCTGAAGGCCTTAATCTGAAGTCAGTAAGAAGGGGAGGGGAAGGGAAGGAGTACACAGTGGGGGTGATAGCTGGGAAGGTTTGCATGCTGAGAAGCTGGGAGGTGATATGTGGAAAAGGTAAAGGGCTGAAGGAGGAATCATAGGAGACAGTGGGCCATGGGAGAAAGGGGAAGAGGAGGGGAACCAGAGGGAGGTGATGGCAGGTGAGAGGGGAGCCAGAATGGGGAATGGGAAAAGAGAAAAGGGGTAAGGTGGGAGAAGTTACCTGAAATTAGGTAACTTGATGGGCCACCCAGATGGAATATGAGGTGTTCCTCCTCCAACCAGAGTGTAGCCACATTGTGACAACGAAGGACTGACATGTTGGAATGGGAAGTCAGATTAAAATGGGTGTGGTGTGGCGGTCTGACTCGATGTTACTCAGTGCATGAATTTTACAGGCAATATAACATCTGAAGTGGATGAAAATTCAACCAGGCTGATTGACAGGCTATCTACTAAACTATCTTCAACCTTTAAGTGGTAACAGTGTGTCGAAAGGACGGCTGGTTCTCGTCAGGGGGAAAATAAACGCGCAACTGGCCATGATTTTACATACATATATATATTTTTATTGGCAACATACAAAACTGTACAAAAGAGTTTTGACATTCCCTGGCAGTAAAGATCTGTCACAAAGGTGTCACGGGTGCTCCCGGATCAATCACTCTATTACACGAGGTGAGGCCCCTCCACCCAGAGCCACTGTCAGGGGTGAAAGACCGTTTGGGGCTGGTAAGACATAGGCCTGTGAAATAGTCCATCTGCGATCGATTAGTACCTGGCTTTGCAACCACACTGGGGCAAGGATAAATGAGATTAAATGACCGCTGAATGGCTCTAGTTCTGCCCCCACTTGGCAACACAGATAAAAAGTCCCCCATCTGCGATCGATTAGTACCTGGCTTTGCAACCACACTGGGGCAAGGATAAATGGGACTAAATGACCGCTGAACGGCTCTCGTTCTGCCCCCACTCAGTAACAGAGATAAAAAGAATTGATGCGCAGTCTGGCGAAGAACAGGTGACTTATGGACACCCCCTTCTGCTAGAGGGACACCTTGTTCCATGAGGGTGCCAACCTTGTTAAAGCAAATGTAAACAGAAGGAAAGGTTTTGCAAAGTTTACTTAAAACGTTCCAGCAGTGCTTTGGTGAAAGGGTCACTTGTGAGATAAACCATTCACCCATGGACAAGCGAGGGAACAAGTAGAAACCTTTCAATGCTTGGAGAGGTTTTGCTGGGGTGGGGGTGGGTAAGGGGGAGAAGGGGATCCTTTCACTAGAATAGATCCTGATTCAGTCCGAGTGGGGAAGCACGTGGAACTCCCACAGTGAGATGACCGGGGAGGCTGGAAAAATGGGGTGCGGGTGAGGGTAAGGTTAAGGATACATAACAATATACAGACACTGGTACATGGAGCATCATGCAAAATCCCACTAACTCAACGTGCCAGGGAGAAATGGTCAGTTAGACGTTTCTGGACCAGATGAAGATGCCTGCTGTTCACATTTCTCTCAATAGATGCTGCCTGTCCGGGGAGGTGGGGAGGTGGGTAGGACGGGAGAGAGAGGGGAGGACAGGGAAGGGGGGGCTGGGTAGGATGGGGAGGGAGGGGCAGTAACGGACTTGGTGTCACTGCATGTCCAGCACAGAAGTCTCGGGCTGCAAGCCGCTCCTGTTGCCTCCCGCAGCCGAGCACAGCCACAGCTTGATGCAGTTCTCGGCCCTGGTGTAACGGTGGGTCATCAGGACTCCGTCGCCTTCATCTTCACTTTCCGTTGGCTCTGGGAACTTGCGCTGGCCCGAGGCCGTGGCCAACAAGGGCAGGTAGGGGTGAAAGCTGTGGCGGGGGTTGGGGGGGCGGATTCAGAGGGCTTCAGTCAGCTTAATATACCAACTATCAAGTGCATTTATGTGGTGCCCAAATCATCCCCAGCTGCATCACCGATGTTTTGGCAGCACGACAGTGGGGGAGGTGATCGGGCAGAGTGAAGCTCAGGCAGGTTAAACTGCAGACAGGACAGAAATATAGAGGGCTCAAGGTGATTACAGAAATGGGGGCAGGTGTAGGGGCTGGAGGGAGTATAAAGACGGGAGGGGTTTACAGAGACAGGGAGAGCTGCAGGTGCCGGAGGGGATTACAAGAGATGGGAAGGGGGTTATGAAATAAGGAAGGGTGTAGCGGATGGAGGGGGTTACAGAGATGGGGAGGGGTGTAGGGGCTGGAAGGGGTTATTGAGACAGGGAGGGGTGTAGGGGATTACAGAGATGTGGAGGGGTGTAGGGGCTGGAAGGGGTTACAGAGATGGGGAGGGGTGTAGGGGATGGAGGGGGTTACAGAGATGTGGAGGGGTGTAGGGGCTGGAGGGGGATACAGAGATGGGGAGGGGTGTAGGGGATGGAGGGGTTACAGAGACAGGGAGGGGTGTAGGGGATGGAGGGGGTTACAGAGATGTGGAGGGGTGTAGGGGCTGGAGGGGGATACAGAGATGGGGAGGGGTGTAGGGGATGGAGGGGTTACAGAGACAGGGAGGGGTGTAGGGGATGGAGGGGGTTACAGAGATGTGGAGGGGTGTAGGGGCTGGAGGGGGATACAGAGATGGGGAGGGGTGTAGGGGATGGAGGGGTTACAGAGACAGGGAGGGGTGTAGGGGATGGAGGGGGTTACAGAGACAGGGAGGGGTGTAGGGGCTGGAGAGGGTTACAGAGACAGGAAGAGGTGCAGGGGTCAGTGGGGGGTACAGAGACAGGGAGGGATGTAGGGTGTAGTCTGAAATGCCAGATTAGTTTTTCTCATCAGAGACTGGGAAGATGGTGACAGATGAAACAGGAGGAGAGTCCTGGGTCGGCATTTGCGCAAGGTATAAGATGGCCAAGGAGTTGGATCTGTGTACTGGTGGGTTTTGATGTAGGGGGTAAGGACAGTTGGTGAAGGTGCCAGGAGCGGTGAGTGAAGTTTTGTGGTGCGATGCCTCAGGAATGGAGGTAGTGTGTCCGGGGTTCACTGGGGATCAAAAATGGCCTGTGAACGACCTCAGGTCTCTGAACCCACCTCACATTGGAAAATACCCTTCCCTGCTTCTTTCACACGTTTGTGATAATGTGCCTCTCCCTCCACCACCAACCTCCTGTCCATCTACCCCATCCCCACTGTCCACTCCAATCTTTTCTCTCAGCCTCTCCACCCTCCCCAATCTCTCCTCACTCACTGTATTCTTCAATGACTCTCTATCTACAATCTTTCTTCTACACACGATCTCTGACGATTTCCCCAATAAACCCTCCCATTTTTCCTGTTTCCAAGTACATTGTCCTCAGTACTGCAACGTCACCCCCATCCCTGGTTGGTGCTGGTGTCAGTGTCGGACTCACCCAACCCCGTTCACACAGTCTTGCTGTGTGTGGAACTGCAGGACTGGGTCGAGCACAGAGCCGTCTGGCGGCTGTGTGGCATCCCACACGGAAACCGAACCCTCCGTGTTGCCACTGACGATGTAGCGGCCGTAACTGCAGAGAGACCAAGATTTTCCAGATTAGATTGGCTTTCTCTGTCGCAAGTACACAAAGACAAACAGTGAAAAGCATTGTGTGCGTCAACGACCAACTCAGTTCGAAGATATGCTGGAGGCAGCCCACAGGAGTCACCGTGCTTCTGGCCCCATCATTCCATGTCCTCAGCTTACTATCCCTAACCCTCACCCGTAACGCGAGAGTCACAGGGTGGACGTACTAACTCCTTATGGACAGCAGTGGAAACTGAATCTACACTGTTGGTCAAACACGAGGAAATCTGCAGATGCTGGAAATTCAAACAACACAAAATGCTGGTGGAACACAGCAGGCCAGGCAGCTGGGAGAAGCACTGTTGACGTTTCGGGCCGAGACCCTTCCTCAGGACTAACTGAAAGGAAAGATACTCAGAGGAATTGTGAGAAGGGGTTAGCATTTTTGCAAGAGGCAGGGTGGGAAGAGGAATAGTCCAGGTAGCTGTGAGAGTCTGTAGGCTTATAGTAGATCCGTCTCCGCCGCATCTGCTCTCAGGATGAGGCTTTTCATTCCAGGACGAAGGAGATGTCTTCCTTTTTTAAACAAAGGGGCTTCCCTTCGTCCACCATCAACTCTGCTCTCAAACGCATCTCTCCCATTTCCCGCACATCTACCCTCACCCCATCCGCCTGCCACCCCACTCGGGATAGGGTTCCCCTTGTCCTCACCTACCACCCCACCAGCCTCCAGGTCCAACGTAGAATTTTCTGTAACTTCCGCCACCTCCAACAGGATCCCACTACCAAGCACATCTTTCCCTTCCCCCCTTTCTGCTTTCCACAGGGATCGCTCCCTACACGACTCCCATGTCCACTCGTCCCCCCCATCCCTTTCCACCGATCTCCCTCCTGGCACTTATTCTTGTAAGCGGAACAAGTGCTACACCTGCCCTTACACTTCCTCCCTCACCACCATTCAGGGCCCCAGACAGTCCTTCCAGGTGAGGCAACACTTCACCTGTGAGTCGGCTGGTGTGGTATACTGCGTCCGGTGCTCCCGGTGTGGCCTTTTATATATCGGTGAGACGCGACGCAGACTGGGAGACCGTTTCGCTGAACACCTAAGCTCTGTCCGCCAGAGAAAGCAGGATCTCCCAGTGGCCACACATTTTAATTCCATGTCCCATTCCCATTCTGATATGTCTATCCATGGCCTCCTCTACTGTCAAGATGAAACCACACTCAGGTTGGAGGAACAACACCTTATATTCCAGTTGGGTAGCCTCCAACCTGATGGCATGAACATTGACTTCTCTAACTTCCGTTAATGCCTATCCTCCCCTTCTTACCCCATCCTGATATAGTTTTCTCCCCCCCTTTTTTTCCTTCTTTCTGCCTATCACTCCTTGCCTGTTCTCCATCTCCCTCTGGTGCACCCCTCCCCCTTTCTTTCTCCCGAGGCCTCCTGTCCCATGACAGGTGTCCCTTCTCCAGCTCTGTATCACTTTCGCCAATCACCTTTCCAGCTCTCAGCTTCATCCCTCCCCCTCCGGTCTTCTCCTATCATTTCGCATTTCCCTCTCCCCCCACTACTTTCAAATCTCTTAGTATCTTTCCTTTCAGTTAGTCCTGACGAAGGGTCTCTGCCCGAAATGTCAACAGTGCTTCTCCCTATAGATCCTGCCCAGCCTGCTGTGTTCCACCAGCATTTTGTGTCTGTTGGTGCTGGAAAGCATTGCACTAACCGTAAAGTTACCATGCCACCTATTAGGCAGAGGCTGGAACCTTGTTTCGCAGTAGCAGACTCTGAAGATGTTGAACTCTTTAATGCAGGTGTGGAAGTGAAGCATACAGTGACCACACTGCCTCTGGTCAGGGGGCTGACCAGGCAATCCCTCTGTAGTCATACATGGCCACCTGGTTACAAACCGGCTGGGAACTTACTCAGTGTCGGAACAAACCAGAAAGGCCTCCTATGAAGCAAGTCTAATTTTATATTCAGAATTTGTTTTATGATATGGTCCTCCACTCCCTCTCTTCTGCTGGGAGATGTCTCTCCCCCCACCAGCCCTGGGGACTGTTGTAGATGACAGGGACCTAGGGGTACAAGCGCAGAGTCCCCAGGAAGTGGGAAACTCGAGGGGACTGAGTTGTGACACACTTGTCTTCATCGGTCAGGGCTGTTGGATTTGTAGGGGTTCCCAACCTGGGGTCCACAGACCCCTCAGTTAATGGTAGCGGGTCCATCACATAAAAAAGGGTTGTGAAGCCCTGAATTTGACAGTAGAGTCATCATTTTCCTTGTAAAGGAAAGGTCAAAGGGTAGTGGTCAGACCAAGAGTGGTTCACTGGTCCTCCAGGTTCGGGGGTTCAGCTCAGGGCTAACAACCCTGACTAGTAAAACAAAATTTGTACAGAAACAGCAATGAAAAAGTCTTCTACATCTGAGTGCAATGGTATTCCCCAGTCTCCAACCAGGACTGGTGTGACTGACAGTAGTGCAAGCTGAGAGGAAGCCCTGAACACTGCCGGAGATGGAGGACCTTCATTGTTGCCCTAAACGCCAGGAGTAAGTAAATAAGCTTCCCTATGCTTGCTTATAATCTTTATATAATCAACATTATGCATGTAATTGTTCAGTGAAATTTCCAGTAATTGTGGTATAGCTGTGTGTATTTTCTGTGGCAGGTGTCACACCACTCGAATGTGGCTACATCACAGGTTATTTAGTTATTTACTTGTTTAGAGAGACAGCTCGGTAACAAGCCCTTCTGGTCCAATGAGTCCCCACCTCCCAATTGATCTGATAACCTGAATGCTGGAGAAAACCCACGGGGTAACAGGGAGAACATACAGACCCCTTACAGACAGTTCAGTAACAGGCCCTTCCAGTCCAATGAGTCCCCACCTCCCATTTACACCCAATTAACCTGTCAACCTGCACGTCTTTGGAAACCTAAGCGGTCACGGGGAGAACGTACAGACAGCAGTGGGAATTAAATTCCTGTTGCTCACACTGTAATAGTGTTACACTAACTGCTGCACTACTATCAGTGATTCTGTGATCTTTTTACACGAGGTTGTTTGCTGATGTTCACGAAGATGTCACGTGATCATTGCAGCGTCAACTGCTGTCGATGCCTGAGCCACTCAAGTGGAGAAGTGTCGAAGGTATACTCACAGCTCCACGTCGAAGTACATTCGCTGGTTAGTGGTTGCTGAGCGCAACATGGAGAACAGCACTTTCCCAGGCTGTCGGATGTCCCAGCACAGGATTTCTGGATCCTTGGAGAAAGCACACCATTAGACAGAATCAAGCCATGGGAAAAGGTAGACGAGAGGCACCTGAGGTTTACGATTAGCCGGGGGCTGGGGAGCAAGAGAGACATAGGAGACTACACACGCTGGGAGCAACCCACAAAATGCTGGATGAACTCAGCGGGTCGGGCAACATCTGTGGAGGGAAATGGACAGTCAATGGTTCGGGTCAGGAAACCTATCTTCACATGAAGTGCCTCAACCCAAAACACCAACTGCCCGTTCCCCTCCAGACTGTGGATCTTACAATCAGGGTAAGATTGTCCTGAAGAAGGGTCTCTCTCCCCACCCCCTGAAACATCGACTCTTTATTCCCTTCCACTGATGCTGCTTGACCTGCTGAGTTCCTCCAGCATTTTGTATGTGTTACTCAAGATGAGATTATATTAATTCATCACATGTACATCGAAAAGCACAGTGAAATGTGGTGTTTGCATCAATGACCCACACGGTCTGGCATACCTACCACTTACTAACCCTAACCTGTACGTCTTTGGAATACAGGAGGAAACCAGAGCACCCAGAGGAAATGCATGCAGTCACAGGGAGAAGGTTCTACACAGAGTGGCGGGAATTGAACCGATTGATATATGCAACTGGCGCTGTAAAGGGTTACACTAACCACTACAATATGGTGCCACCCAACCCAACTGCGTTAGGACAGTAGTGAAATCTACCTGCGGCTTAAAGCTGCCCAGGCGCCTCTGCTTCACAGTGTAGGGAGCATTGTCCATTGTCTCAATGCTGGATCTTTGAGAAACTTGTTCCATTTCTTGGCGCTCTCTTTCAAGCCATCATTCGCTTCTGGACTGTCCTGTTTTATTGTCCTTTCAGGTAGATTAGACACCACAGAGCAGGTCTCAACAACGCCCCCAACGATTTTACCAATTAAGTTCACTCTACCTGCTTACGCTACCCATCATGCTCCTTGCACCTTATTGTATGCCTATCCTGCACTTCATATGCAGCTGTAACAAGATATTGGTATTAGCCTACTGTTGTCATATGAACTGAACGTTTTGTCATACATCCTGCTGCATCCAGGTGCTCCAGTTTTCCCCCAGAAGTCCAAGAATGGTTAATTGGTCATTGTAAATTGTTCTGTGATTAGGCTAGAATTAAATTGGGGGATTACTGGGCAGTGTGGCTCATCGGCCAGAAGGGCCTATTCCACACTATATCTTACCTCAGTTCATTCAGTCCAAATCATTACTAGATGCATTGTGGTAAAACAGCAATGCAGAATAAAGTGTAAAAGCTACCGAAAAGTGCAGTGCTGGTAAACGATGCTGGTAAGCAAGGTCACGATGAGGTAGAATGTGAGGTCAAAAGCCTCTCTTGACGTACAAGAGGTCCTTTCAAGAGTCTGATCAACAGTGGGATAAAAGCCTGGTGATACGAGCTTTCAGGTTTTTGTATCTTCTGCCCGATGGGAGGGGAAGGAGGGATCCTTGATTAGGCTGCTTATGCCTCCTCTTACAGCTTTCAATGGAAGTTGGATGCCTGACGTCTGTGAGTCTGGAAATCAAGGACTGAAGGCCCAGACGTCGCCTGTCCTGTGGGTTGGAGGCCTGTCTGTATGTGTGAATGTGGGTGGTTGGGTAGGAGGGTGTGAAAGGGGCTTGTTTTGCTGTTGTTAGTGCTATCTTAGTGCTTTAATGTGGACCAATCCAGCACATTGTTAGGATGTGTTGGTCATTGACACAAATAATTCAGTTCACTGTGCTGTACATGTGATAACTCTGAAGCAGAATCTTGTGCTATCACAAATCACTGATATGCAAGAGAAAGTACCACTTGACATGATTCATTATTGCAGTTTAACATTCTCATACTTGTGTCCCCTCAGGAAGATTATGCTTACCTTCCGGCCCCCGGAGTACAGCAGGTTCCCGTCGGGTGAAAACACCACGTGCGTCACCCCTCCCTGGTGGCCCTGCAGGATACTCAGCACAGTCCCCTCGTCTCGGGCGTACAGCCCCACCGTCTTCGAGTAGGAGGCACAGGCGTACAGGTCCTGCTCGGGGCTGAAGGCGATGCACGAGATGATGCCCGTTTGGCCCTGCTTCTTTGCTGCAAGGGAAAGGTGCTGGTGAGGAGCTGGTGTAAGGGTTGCTGTCACGCTCACTGCATTCTGCCAGAGGAATCATCCGGGTTTTATTCGGTCTTACTGTGAGCCAGCTTCGCTTGAGCCAATAAAATGAAGCGAGGTTTAAGTGGAGCAGCCATTGATGGAGTGGGCAGTGTTAGAGTGAGCAACTGAGACTGGCTCAAGAGGCAGGGACTACTTTGGGAATAAAAGCAGGATTGTTAACAATCCTGTAATAATTATCAAAATAAGTATTTAATTAATCCTGTTTTACTGTTGTGTCAATGGGATTTCTGCCTACGTCATGCAGGGAAGTTAAACAACTCCAATGTACAAAGGCTACAGAGAATGGCCGTACTCATCCAGTCCCATCACGGGTACAGAATCAGAATCAAGTTTATTATCACTGCTGAATATCACAAAATTTGTTGTTTTGTGGCAGCTGTACAGTGCAACACAAAAATTATTATATTTGGTTTCACACATTCAAAACATCCAAAAGGGTGGCATGGTAGCACAATGCTTTAGAGTGCAGCTGACCCCTGCCACTGCCTGTAAGGAGATTGTACGTTCTCCCCGTGAACACATGGGTTTCCTCTGGCTGCTCCTGTTTCCTCCCAAAGTGCAAAGACATATCGGATGGTAGGTTAATTAGTCAATATAAGTTGTCCTGAGATTAGGCTAGGATTAAAATCAGGGCAGCGCGGCTCGAAGGGCCTATTCCATGCTGTATCTCAGCCCCTCCTACAGCACAGCACAGGAAACACCTTCAGATTTTACGCTCATTGATCTTACAGAGGTGTAGAAAATCATGAGAGGGGCATTAGTATGGTGAATACCAAGTAAAGGAAATAAAGAAAACTAGAACAATTAAATATGAGGTGAGGGGGAAGGATTTAAAGCGACTCAAGGAGCAATTTCTTCAGCCAAGGGCTGGTCCCTAACTGGAATGAGCTTCCAGAGGAAGTGGTTGAGGGTAGGTATAATAACACATTTAAGATATGTTTGATGTTCAGATAGGAAAGGTTAAGAAGGATATGGGTCAAATATGAATGAGTGGGCATCTCGGTCAGCATGGGCCATCTGGGCTGGTGGGGGTGTGGGTGTGGGGCTGTTTCCATGCCGTCTCACTCTACATCTCCAGAGAGGGACGTGACTTCTAACTTCCAACTGTGAGGAATGGTCCAAGGGTATTACATACGGCGGGCATGCAGAACTGTGCAGCAATATGGTTTTAAACCTCCTACCAGAGGGGCAGGAAGATGCCAAAGAACGAACAGCATTATATAAAATAAAACCGCATCCGCACTCCCTTTATATCCGATAAATGTAGAGATCCCAATAACATACTCATGGTCGGCCTCTTCTCACATTCCCGGCCTGGGCGAGAAGTCTCAAAGATCCGCACCATCTTGTCGAAGCCACAGTAGAGCTGTGAGCCGTCGGGTGTGAAGCAGAGGGAGTGAGCAGCTGTCAGCTCATCCTGCAAACAGGGAACAGGCACTGAACGTACACTGGAGAATGGATACTCTGCAGCAGTCAAGTTATCAGTCCTACAACCCCCGAGATCACCTCCCTCCCTCCAACCCCCAAGATCACCTCCCTCCCCACAACCCCGAGATCACCTCCCTCCCTCCAACCCCCGAGATCACCTCCCTCCCTCCAACCCCGAGATCACCTCCATCCCTCCAACCCCCGAGATCACCTCCCTTCCCACAACCCCGCGATCACCTCCCTCCCTCCAACCCTGAGATCACCTCCCTCCCTCCAACCCCGAGATCACCTCCCTCCCTCCAACCCCCAAGATCACCTCCCTCCCCACAACCCCGAGATCACCTCCCTCCCTCCAACCCCCGAGATCACCTCCCTCCCTCCAACCCCGAGATCACCTCCATCCCTCCAACCCCGAGATCACCTCCATCCCTCCAACCCCGAGATCACCTCCCTTCCCACAACCCCGAGATCACCTCCCTCCCTCCAACCCTGAGATCACCTCCCTCCCTCCAACCCCCAAGATCACCTCCCTCCCCACAACCCCGAGATCACCTCCCTCCCCACAACCCCGAGATCACCTCCCTCCCTCCAACCCCGAGATCACCTCCCTCCCTCCAACCCCCAAGATCACCTCCCTCCCCACAACCCCGAGATCACCTCCCTCCCTCCAACCCCCGAGATCACCTCCCTCCCTCCAACCCCCGAGATCACCTCCCTCCCTCCAACCCCCGAGATCACCTCCCTCCCTCCAACCCCGAGATCACCTCCCTCCCTCCAACCCCCGAGATCACCTCCCTCCCTCCAACCCCGAGATCACCTCCCTCCCTCCAACCCCCGAGATCACCTCCCTCCCTCCAACCCCCGAGATCACCTCCCTCCCTCCAACCCCCAAGATCACCTCCCTCCCCACAACCCCGAGATCACCTCCCTCCCTCCAACCCCCGAGATCACCTCCCTCCCTCCAACCCCGAGATCACCTCCATCCCTCCAACCCCCGAGATCACCTCCCTTCCCACAACCCCGCGATCACCTCCCTCCCTCCAACCCTGAGATCACCTCCCTCCCTCCAACCCCCGAGAACACCTCCCTCCCTCCAACCCCACAACCCCGAGATCACCTCCCTCCCAACCCCGAGATCACCTCCCTCCCTCCAACCCCGAGATCACCTCCCTCCCTCCAACCCGAGATCACCTCCCTCCCTCCAACCCGAGATCACCTCCCTCACTCCAACCCCACAACCCCGAGATCACCTCCCTCCCTCCAACCCCCGAGATCACCTCCCTCCCCAGAACCCCGAATTAACCTCCCTCCCTCCAACCCCGAGATCACCTCCCTCCCCACAACCCCGAGATCACCTCCCTCCCTCCAACCCCCGAGATCACCTCCCTCCCTCCAACCCCCGAGATCACCTCCCTCCCTCCAACCCCCGAGATCACCTCCCTCCTCCAACCCCCGAGATCATCTCCCTCCCCACAACCCCGAGATCACCTCCCTCCCTCCAACCCCGAGATCACCTCCCTCCCTCCAACCCCCGAGATCACCTCCCTTCACACAACCCCGAGATCACATCCCTCCCTCCAACCCCTAGATCACCTCCCTCCCACTCCGAGATCACCTCCCTCCCTCCAACCCCCGAGATCAACTCCCTCCCTCCAACCCCACAACCCTGAGATCACCTCCCTCCCCACAACCCCGAGATCACATCCCTCCCTCCCACCCCGAGATCACCTCCCTCCCTCCCACCCCGAGATCACCTCCCTCCCCACAACCGAGATCACATCCCTCCCCCCAACCCCGAGATCACCTCCCTCGCTCCAACCCCGAGATCACCTCCCTCCCTCCCACCCCGAGATCACCTCCCTTCCCACAACCCTGAGATCACATCCCTCCCTCCAACCCCGAGATCACCTCCCTCCCTACAATCCTCTGAGAACTGCACCCTCCCACAACCCCGAGATCACACCCCCCCCATACATCTCGGAGATCTTTACTCTCCCACAACCCTGAGATCAGCTCCCTGCCTACAACAACTCCCAGATCTCCACCATACTTACAAACCTGAGATCTCCAACATCATTACCCCTGTAACCTTCTGAAATCCTCTGAAATCTTCATGCTCCCTACAACCGTCTGAGATCAAAATCCACTCCAGAACCTTCGGGGATCACCATCCTCCCTACCCCTGGAATCCCAGATCTCCACTGTCCTTACAGCCCTGAGAACTGCATTCCCCCTAACCTAACCTGGTGCACCCTCCACGATCACCCCCCTGACTTCTGCAACCTCCCCTATCCTCTTAGCCCTGAGCTGAGCCTGCTGATGTTATATGAATTAACACCACTCTGTTTTGCGTGACAGTACAGCAGCCAGAGATCTGGCTGACATCTTCCTCATGCAGAACTTACCCACTCTCCCTCAGAGAGGCTAATGTCAGAGATGGACAGCACAGAGACAGGCCCTTCAGCCCATTAGTCTGTGCAAACCCAATTACCCTACATTCTCATCACCTCTCTTGTCCACAGAACTACCGCTCACTGACTAGGTGGAATTACTGCAGCCAGTTTTGGAAAGTGGGATGAATGGAGCACCCCGGGGTATACCCAGGCAGTCACAGGATGAATGCAAACTCCACACCGACAGTGCCTGAAGTCGAGATAGACCCAGTCTCCCATAGGGTAAGGGAGCTGCTCCACAAGGTGTGCTGTAAATAATTGCTATTTCTCTGCAGCACGGTCCAATGCCAAATGACTAGCAGCAATGGCAGCTTGCCTGCACTCCCCACTCCACAATAAGACCAAGTAAAGGTCATGACAGGAAGGCAAGAGGATGGGGTTGAGGGGAAAAGTAAATCAGCCATAATCAAACGGCGCAGCAGACTCTATGGGCCAAATGGGCTAATTCTGCTCCTCGGTCTTATACACTTATCATCTAACAAGACACAGCAACAGAGTTAGGTCATTCGGCCCATCGATCTATTCCGCCATTTAATCAAGGCTGATTTTTTATTCCTTTCAACCCCATTCTCCTGCCTTCTCCCCATAAGTGTTGATTCCCCCTACCAATCAAGAACTTATCAATGTTTGCTTTAAGTAGACTCAATAATGTGGCCTCCACAGCTCTCTGTGGCAATGAATTCCACAGATTCATCGGCCTCTGGCTAAAGAAATTCCCCCTCATCTCTGTTCAAAAGGGGCATCCTTCTATTCTGAGGCTGTGCCCTCTGGCCCTAGACTTCCACACCACTGGAAACATCCTCAGCACATCCACTCTATCCAGGCCTTTCAATATTTGGTAGATTTCACTGAGATCTCTCCCCTCCCCCACACAATTCTTCAAAACCCAAAGTCATCAAGGTACCACATACCCAGAACAGAGGCATGGTCCCAGAAATGTTAACACCACACACCAGATTGGATGCCCCACTGGGTTAAACCCCACGGGCTGCTGGGGACTTACCAAGTGGTTGTACGGCCGGAAGGTGGCCCGCAGGTCTCCATAGAAGGCGTCCCAGATGTGGATGGGATTCTCACGGCTGCTGCTGGCCAGGCTGTGAAGGGAACGGTGGTGCCAGTGTTTAAAGACTGAACCCTTATAAGCATAGTACACACACTGGTGGGTGGAGGTTAGGAGAATAAGCAACCTCGGAAATGCACAATCAAATGGGCAGATGAAGTGTTGGTGCAAGTGTGCAATACTCTCTTTCACTGACCGAGGTGGAAAGAAGCAGGCATTTCCTGCTCAGTTCGTACACCAGCAGTTATGGTCACCAGTCTACAGTAAGGACATGGCAGTGGACATGTACATCAAAACATAGAGAGAAATGTATTATTCCCATCAACAACCAACATAGGTGATGGGGGCAAAGTGTCAGCATGCTTCCGCTGCCAACACAGCCTGCCCACTAACTCACTAAGCCTTTAACGTGGAAGGAAACTCCAGTGAAAATCCAAGCAGTCACAGGGAGAACATACAAAGTCCTTACAGACAGCTGGCGTCGGAAAGCGTTATGCTAACCGCCACGCTATCATGTGCGGTTTATGAGGATGTTTATTGGGATCTTACTTCTGGCTGGGTGAGATGGCACTTGGAGTTTCATGCAACAGTTTTGATCCCCCGTTACAGGAAAGTGCACAGACGACTTATGAGGAAGTTGCTAGGACTCAAGTACATGAGTTATAAGGAGAGGTTACCAAGGCTAGATCTTTATTCCCTGGAATGTAGGAGATTGAAGGGTGGACTTACCACTCGTTCACTATGTGCCACATTGTATGACGTGGGCGATCATGGTCTTTCCATGACCAGGATTGTTCTTGGCAAATTTTAGCTAAGACACCTGCTTAGCCCTCATCAGGGTCACGCGAAACCATGGGAGCAGGTGGTGGGTGGTCATATGAGCAGTTGGTGCACACCCCAAGTCCTGGTCATGCAATCACTGACGCCAGGCAGACAATCTCTGAAGAGTATTGATAATGGCTGTGGTCATCTGTCTTGTAAAGACACTGTCCAAAAGGTGGTAATGACAAACCACTTCTGCAGGAAAATTCTCCAAGAACAATCATGGTCGCCATGTTGGCCCACGTCATATGACACGACACATGATGATGTGGGAGGGAAGAGTTAGACTGATCTTCTAAGTTCAGCACAACATCGTACTGTTCTATAATGGCACGGCAGAGCTCATTTCCTGAAAGAGGACTGTAGTCAAGAACTTGTTACATTTAAAATACTACCTTGAACAGCAGCTGAAGAACAGGGTTAGGGACAGGCAGCCGGGGAGTGGGTGTGACCAGAACAGGTGGGCGAGTCTAGGATTACGGGGCACAGCCTCAATACAGAGGGACGTCCATTTAGAAAGAGATGAGGAAAAATTTCTTCAACCAGAGGCTGGTGAATCTGTGGATTTCATTGCCGCAGGCAGCTGTGGAGGCCAGGGCACTGGGCACAGAGGTCGATGGGTTCTTGATTAGTCAGGACATTGAAAGGTTATGGGGAAAAGGTAGGAGAATGGAGTTTAGAGAGAAAACGATCAGCCATGATGAAATGGCGGAGAATACTTGATGGGCCAAATAGCCTAATTCTGTTCCAATGTTTTATGGTATTATGTTCCATTCCTACTGCTGCCTATAAGGAGTTTTGTGTGTTCTCTCTGTGACTGTGTGCGCTTTCTCTGGCTGGTCCGGTTTGCTCCCACATTCCAAAGACAAATGTGTTGGTAGTTTAATTGGTCACATGGGTGTAATTGGGCAGCGTGGGCTTCTTTGTCCGGGGGGAGGGGGGGGGGGGGTGCTGTTACCATGCTATATCTCTAAATAAAATAGAGAACAAGACCATGAATAAAACTTACAAGCACGTTTCGGCAGCCATGGAGGACATGAGCGGGTACCAACAATAATCATATATGGTATCTCCCTCGGACATCCGCAGTACAGGACTCTGCAAACACAGGTAGTAACAGCAAAAACCATGAATTAGACACGAGGTGGATATGGTTCTTCCTTGCTCCTAAAGCTTCAAGTTGGTGCCACCCGGAAATCTGACTGAAATGAGTGAGGGAAGAGGTAATCTGCAAAAATAATTTGCTGGGCTAATGAGTAGGGGTTGATGGAACCAATCAGATAACGCTTCAAAGAGCCATCACAAGCCTTATGGGCTGAACGAGCTGGATTTGCATCTTGAAGCAGTTTCTGCAGAATGAAACATCTTTGGGCACATTAGGGAGTGTTCTGGAGTTACATGAATATAGCAGGCAATAATTTAAACAAGAACCAGACTTCAGTTCTTCTTCGAAATTGCAAGCAGTCTGAAGTTAAAGGGACAGCTTTACAAAGAGGGGTGTCTATAAAAGCACAGCTGGGAAGATGGCTGTTAAGAAAGATGGTTTACAAAGTGAATGTATGAGACATTCTCATATGCATCAGCGAAATGTAAAACATTGGGGTCGTGTTAACTGGCTTGAATCAAACCAAGCAACACTGGCTGAGTTACTTACACCATTGTGACGAGTTCAAGCCGGAGACAAGACAGATGTTGTCACTTAGCTCATCTAAAATGGTCACAGGTATAACTGGTGGAATTGTTGTACACTCAGAGTTTGTCCTGACAACATTAATTTTGGGTGTCTGAGATCTCTGCCCCCAGAAGCTTTTTAAAGTTTTCAATTTTTTAAAATTTATCGATTAATTGAGATACAGCATAGAATACTTTCCTGGCCCTTTGATCTGCATGGCCCAGCAATCACCTGATTGAACCCTAGCCTAATCACGGGACAATGTACAATGACCAATTAACCTACCAACTGGTACATTTTTGGACTGTGAGAAGAAACCCACAAGTCACAGGGAGAGTGTACAATTCCTTAAAGGCAGCAGCAGGAATTGAAATCAGGTTGCTGATATGGTAAAATGTTGTGCTAACCACTACACTACCGTGCCACCCCTTTTAGACCATCTGTGTGAATTACTTGTCCGGAAAAGTTGTTTAACATTCAGAGGTGTCTCCAACTGTAGATATGTTCAAAGTAAATTTTATTATCAGAATACATATGTCACTACCTATAACCCTGAGATTCTTTTTCCTGTGGACATACTCAGCAAACCTATAGAACAGCAACTATAACAGGATCCAGGAAAGATCAAGTAGAGTATTGAAGACAACAAACAGTACAATTGCAAATATAAATAAATAGCAATAAGTAACAATGGCATGAAATAACAAGATAAAGTCCTTAAAGTAACATCATTGTTTTTTGGAACATCTCAACAGGTGAGAGTCATTTTCCTCTTTGGTTCAAGAGCCTGATGGTTGAGGGGTATTAACTGTTCTTGAACCTGGTGGTGCGAGTTCTGGGGCTCTTGTACCCTCTACCTGATGGCAACAGCGAGAAAAGAGCATGGCCTGGGTGGCGAGGATCTTTGATGATGCATGCTACTTTCCTACGACAGTGCTTCATGTAGATGTGCTCAATGATTGGGAGAGCTTTACCCATGGTGGACTGGGTCAAATCCACCCTCCTTTGTTGGATTTTCCATTCAAAGGCAGATGGAACTTTTAGAAAGGAATGTCACCCCAAAATAAACAATATTCTTGCAGCTATTGAATTGTATTGAATCATCTAATGTTACTTTTGATTTTAATAATATGAAAATGTGATATACTTTTGGGTTTTTGAGACTCAATGCTGAGGATTTCCAGAAGAATAGCTGCTTGCCGTGATGAATAAAGACTTTTATGTATATCACCAGCCTCAGTGTCTCTCCTGTGACTTTGATCACAGTCACAAGTTGAATGGGCTGGATTTGCATCCTGCAGCAGTTCCTGCAGAGTGAAATGTCCCAAGGCACAGGAGGGCGATAAGACCACATTCTCCACTAACCTAGTGAGGAGTTATGCGCAGTCAAACAGGTGGATCTCGGGGAGTGTCCCACGGAGGTTTTGACCAATGATGGAGTGACTCAGTGGAGGGGAAAGCGAGAGAAAGGGAAACGTACCATTTCAGGCAGGACGCTCCACGTCATCTCGTACAGCTCAGTGGGGAGGTTGAAGATTCTCAGCACGTTGTCAGCGCTGTTGGTCAGAATGCAAGAACCATCCGGGGCCCTAAGGACAAGAGAACATGGTCAGTAACAGAGGCTTCCACTTACCCCGGTTAGGCAGAACAGCCCCACACCAAGCTGCAGGAATTCAAGTGTGGTCCACTCGGGGTAAAACTGGGCTGAGAGAAATCAACACTCCTCTCCAATTCCAACCTCACCCCATCCGAATGCTCTGCTCTCCACTCCCTCTGCACCAATCCTAACCTCACCATCAAACCCGCAGATGAGGGGGGGTGCTACAGTAGCCTGGCAGACTGCCCTCTACCTTGCTGAGGCCCAGTGACAACTCAGACACCTCCTCTTACTTACCCCTCAAACAGAAACCCACTAAAGGGCACCAGGCCATTGTTTCCCACACCATCACTGACCTATTAGCTGTGGGGATCCCATCCACCGCCACCAAACTCATAGTTCCCGCATCCCACACCTCCCATTTCTACCGCCTACCCAAGATCCAAACCCGCTTATCCAGGTAAACCCATTATTTCAGCTTGTTCCTGCCCCACTGAACTTATATCTGCGTACCTCAACTCTGTTTTATCCCCCATAGTTCAGTCCCTTACTACCTACATCCATGACACTTCACACACTATGGATCTTTTCAAAGATTTCAAGTTCCCTGGCTCCCATCATCTTACTTCCACTAAGGATGTCCAGTCCCTATACACCTCCATCCCCCATCAGGAAGGCCTCAAAGTTTCTTTCTGGACACCAGACCTAACCAGCAACCCTCTACCACCACTCTCCTCCATCAGCTTAATTTGTCCTCACTCTAAATAATTTCTCCTTTGACTCCTCCACTTCCTTCAAACTAAAGGTGTAGCCACAGGCACTTGCATTGGCCCCAGCCATGCCTGCCTTTTTCTTGGCTACGTGGAACAGATCATGTTCTAAGCCTACACTGGCGACTGTCCCTCACTTTTCCTACACTAAATTGACGACTACATTGGTGCTGCTTCCTGAACCCACGTTGAGCTCATTAAATTTGCCTCCAAATTCCACCCTGCCCTCAAATTTACCTGGTCCATTTCCTACATCTCCCTCCCCTTTCTCAATCTGTCTCTATCTATTGATGTCCATTATAAACCCACAGACTCTCCCAGCTACCTCCACTATACCTCCTCCCGCCCTGTAACTTGTAAAAAAAACTCCACACCCTTCTCTCAATTCCTCCATTTCTGCTGCATCACCCTCAGGATGAGGCTTTTCATTCCAAAATGAAAGAGATGTCCTTTTTCAAAGAGCTTCCCTTCCTCCACCAACACTGTCCTCAACTGCATCACTTCTACTTCACACACATCTGCTCTTACCCCATCCTCCCGTCACCCTACCAGGGATGGGCTTCCTCTTGTCCTCACCTACCACACTACCAGCCTCCGAGACCAGCACATAATTCTCCGAAACTTCCGCCACCTCCAATGGGATCCCACCACCAAGCACATCTTCCACCCACCTCCCATCTTCTTCCCACAGGGATCACTCCCTATGTGACTCCCTTGTCCATTCATCGCTCCTCACTGATCTCCCTCCTGGCACTTCTCCTTGCAAGCGGAACAAGTGCTACAGCTGCCCCTACACCTCCTCTCTCACTACCATTCAGGGTCCCAAACAGTCCTTCCAGGTGAGACGACACTTCACCTGTGAGCCAGTTGGGGTTATTTATTGTATCATGTTCCCAGTGAGACCTGATGTAGACTGTGAGACCATTTCACCGAGCACTCCCAGTGACCACCTATTTTAATTTTACTTCCCAGTCCAATATGTCAATCCTTGGTTTGAGGCTATACTCAGGTTGGAGGAACAACAGTTTATTTTCTGTCTGGGCAGCCTCCAGCCTGATGGCATGAACATCAATTTCTCAAACTTCCATTCACCAGTCCCTGTTCCCCCTTTCCCTCTCTTACCTTATCTCCTTGCCTGCCCATCATCTCCCTCTGGTGCTCCTTCCCTGTTTTCTTTCTTCCATGGCCTTCTATCCCCACCTATCAGACCCCTAATACACCAGTCCTGTATCTCTTTCACCAAGCAACCTTCCCAGCTATTTACTTCAGTCCCTCCCTCTCTTTTAAATCTATTCCTCATCTTTTTTTCTCTCCAGTCCTGCCGAAGAGTCTTGGCCTGAAATGTTGACTGTACTTTTTTCCATGGATACCGCCTGGCCTGCTGAGTTCCTCCAGCATTTGTTATGTGTTGCTTGGATCTCCAGCATCCACAGATCCTTGCTTGTGAGAGAATTCTGCTTTACCAACAATGACCACTTAGAACAGGAAACAGAAAACAATGGAGATGTTCAGATCAGGCAGCACCACTCTCTGGATAACAAAATTCCTCCTCATCTCTATTGATGAACTCCAACCAGACCATTGACTTCAGAGGACAACAAAGATGGAGGTCATCGATGGCCTATGCTCCACTGGGAGCTAAGGACCCAAGTAAATAAATATTGTAATGCTGCAACAGTGATCATAAACCTGATTCTGATCAAATGATGGTCAGATTGGGCATCTTACCTGTGAACTCTATCCAATATGCTTCCCCCAATTCAGTATTATTTTTAGTTTAACCAGTAAAGTGGACCTGAGGAAAGCCTAGAACTAAAATTTGTTAAGATTTGTTGAAATCTGCTGTCGGAACTCAGCAGGTCAAACAGCATCTATGCAGAGGAATGAAGAGTCTTTGTTTTGTGCTGAGAACCTCCATCAGGACTGGAAAGGAAGGGGGAAGGGGGAAGAAGCCATGATAATGTGGCAGGGGGTGGAGGGGGAAGGAGTACAAGCTGGCAAGTGATAGGATTCGTTCCTGGTTAACTGGATAAACATTTGCTGACGTAAACTGGCCACTTTTAACCATTCTTGATAAACTATGGAGTTTCAAACTGTTTCACAGCAAATTTCGATGCTCAATTACTGAAACACTGGAACACATACACACACACACACACAGCAGAATCTGCAGATGCTGGAAATCTTGATGAACACACTCAAAGAGCTGCAGGAACTCAGCAGGTCAAGCAGCATGTATGCAGCGGAATAAACAGTTGATGCTTTGTGCTAAGGTCTGGAAAGGAAGGGGGAAGAAGCCAGAATAATATGGTGGGGTGGGGGGGTGTTGGGAGGGTGGAAGGAGTACAAGTTGGCAGGTGATAGGTGAGACCAGGTAAGGGGTGGGGTGAGGGGTGATGAAGCAAGAAGCTGGGAGGTGATAAGTGGAGGAGTAAAGTGCTGAAGGAGGAGGAATCTGATAAGAGAAGGAAGTTGACCATGGAAGCAAGGAGGAGGACATCCAGAGGGAGGACACGGACAGAAAGGGAACCAGAATGAAGAATGGAAAATGGGGGGGGGGTAAGGTAGGTGGGTGCAAGGGGATACGTGGAAGAGGTAAAAGGAGTCTGTGGGAGCTTACTGTGCATAGCAAGCTTTCACAGAGGCCATTGTAAGGAGGGGACTGAGATATGGGTACATACCTCAGTGACCACTTTATTAGGTACAGTGGCATGCAAAGGTTTGGGCACCCCCGGTCAAAATTTCTGATACTGTGAATAGCTAAGTGAGTAAAAGATGACCTGATTTCCAAAAGGCACAAAGTTAAATATGACACATTTAATATTTTAAGCAAGATTACTTTCCATCTTTTACAGTTTCAAAATAACAAAAAAGGAAAAGGGCCCAAAGCAAAAGTTTGGGCACTCTGCATGGTCAGTGACACTTGTTTGGCAAGTATCACAACTTGTTTGGTGGATTTTCGCCCATTCTTCTTTGCAAAAGGCTTCTAGTTCTGTGAGATTCTTGGGCTGTCTTGCATGCACTGCTCTTTTGAGGCTATCCACAGATTTTCAATGATGTTTAGGTCGGGAGACTGTGAGGGCCATGGTAAAACCTTCAGCTTGTGCCTCTTGAGGTAGACCATTGTAGATTTTGAGGTGTGCTTAGGACCATTATCCTGTTGTAGAAGCCATCCTCTTCATCTTCAGCTTTTTTTTTTTACAGACGGTGTGATGTTTGCTTCCAGAATTTGCTGGTATTTAATTGAATTCATTCTTCCCTCTACCAGTGAAATGTTCCCCATGCCACTGGCTGCAACACAAGCCCAATGCATGATCGGTGCTGTGCTTAGCAGTTGGAGAGGTGTGCTTTTCATGAAATTCTGCACACTTTTTTCTCCAAACATACCTTGCTCATTACGACCATTACATCGCTCTATTTTAACTTCATCAGTCCACAGGACTTGTTTCCAAAATGCATCAGGCTTGTTTAGATGTCCCTTTGCAAACTTCTGATACTGAATTTTGTGGTGAGGATGCAGGAAAGGTTTTCTTCTGATGACTCTTCCATGAAGGTCATATTTGTGCAGGTGTCGCTGCACAGTAGAACAGCGCACCACCACTCCAGAGTCTGCTAAGTCTTCCTGAAGGCCTTTTGCAGTCAACCGGGGGTTCTGATTTGCCTTTCTAGCAATCTTACAAGCAGTTCTCTCCAAAAGTTTTCTTGGTCTTCAAGACCTCAACTTGACCTCCACCGTTCCTGTTAACTGCCATTTCTTAATTACATTATGAACTGAGGAAACGGCTACCTGAAAACCCTTTGCTATCTTCTTATAGCCTTCTTCTGCTTTGTGGGCATCATTTTATTTTAATTTTCAGAGTGCTAGGCAGCTGCTTAGAGCAGCCCATGCCTGCTGATTGTTGGGACAAGGTTTGAGGAGTCAGGGTATTTATAAAGCTTTGAAATTTGCATCACCTGGCCTTTTCTAAGGATGACTGAACAAGCCATAACCCTAACAAGCTAATTAAGGTCTGAGACCTTGGTAAAAGTTATCTGAGAGCTCAAATCTCTTGGGGTGCCCAAACTTTTGCATGGTGCTCCTTTCCTTTTTTTCCACTTTAAAATTGTACAAAACAAAAAAAAATACACTAATCTTGTGTAAAATATTGAAAAGAATGCTTCATCTTTAACTTTATGACTTCTGGCAGTCAGTTCATCTTCTACTCACTTAACTATTTACAGTAACAGAAATTTTGACCAGGGGTGCCCAAACTGTTGCATGCCACTGGACAGGAGTGTAACCTGGTGTGGTCTTCTGTTGCTGTAGCCCATCCACCTCAGGGGTCAACGTGTTGTGTTGTTACATGTGGTTGTCTGAGTTACTGTCGCCTTCCTGTCAGCTTGAAGCAGTCATGACTATTCTCCTCTGACCTCCTTCATTAACAAGGGACTTTTGCTCATAGAACTGCTCCGCACTGGATGATTTCTTGTTTCTTGTGCCACTCTCTGTAAACCCTAGAGACTGGTGTGTGTGAAAATCCCAGGAGATCAGCACTTTCTGAGATACCCAAACCAACCTGTCTGGCATCTCTGGTCGAAGTCACTTAGATCACATCATCCCCCTTCTGATGTCCGGTCTGAACATCTGAAACTCTTGACCATGTCCGCATGCTTTTATGCACTGAATTGATTGGCTGATCAGATATCTGCATTAACGGACCGCTGTGCAGATATACCTAATGAAGTGGCCACAGAGTGTAGTTTGGAGAGGTGGACTGGATTGGGGGGGGGGGGGGGGGAGAGAATGACCTTATAGGGTGGAGTTTCCTCTCAGCCGCTTACCACTTGCATCCTTTCAGGAAGTTTTCCGCCACGCCAGTGTACTCTTCCCAGGCGCCCACCAGGAACCGGGGCTCACCGCTAAAATCGTATTCAACCTGGCTGAATGCAGCAGAAACAATGAACTCAGTCACACTCCACTCGGTGAGAATACTTCCGGTAAACCACACCCCCACTCCCCAACCTGCCCCTGCTATCCATGGAGCTGTCTGTATGAAGTACAGTCAATTAAATCACCCAGAACTATGACGTTGCTTTGCCAACCGACGGTGTCTGAGGAGAACATCATGGGAATTACTGGTGGGCAGCAGACTCACCCAAGGTAGATGGTTGTGGGTTCGAAGCCTACCCCAACACCTGGAAGGCATGAGTACTGAAAATGCTCACCGAGTCAGGCAACATCTATGGAGAGAGAAACACAGTTAGTGTGTCAAGCTGATGACCTCTGGTTTCCTCTCCACAGACACTGCCTGAGGTGCTGAGCATTATTTTATACAGGTGCCCCCCGCTTTCTGAACGCTTGCTTTGTGCAACTTCGCCTTTATGAAAGACTTACATTAGTATCTGTTTTTGCTAACTGAAAGAGGACTCCTGCTTTTATGGAAAAAGTCGCCCGTTTTAAACTTGTGTTTACCCTGAGAAAGACAACCATGACTGTGAAACCTTGCGCGGGCAGCTGTGTGCGCATGCGTGTACGTGCCAATTTTTTTCTACAAATCGGTTTTGGCTCAATCTTCCTGATTCTGTTAAGTGAAACTAAGTATATACAATATTTCTACTTTCTATAGGCTGTGAATTTATCACATCATTCCTGCTTTTACTATATATTATATTATATATTGGTGTTATTTTAGGTTTTATGTGCTATTTGGTATGATTTGGTAGGTGATTTTTTTGGGTCTGGAAACGCTCAAAAATTTTTCCCATATAAATTAATGGCAATTGCTTCTTCGCTTTACATCATTTCAACTTATAAACGTTTTCATAGGAACGCTCTTCCTTTGGATAGCAGGAGGAACCTCCCACACGTGAAGTGTTTATGCTTTGGAATTAATCCAGGCCGATACCCCTGGTGGAATGCTGTACCTCCAGAGGCACTTCTTTTGGATGGGAATTTGTCAGCTGATGTGACCCCAAGATAGGCCGGGGGAGCTCTCCAACCAGAGACAACAGCCCCTCCCCCGGAGCAGGGATGAACAAAACAAGGTGGCATAGATTTGGTGTGGGGGGGGGGGGGGAGGAATCTGACAGTCAACATTGGCGGACATTTAAGACACTCTTAGACAGGCACATGGATCATAGAAAAATGGAGGGCTATGAAGTAAGAAAAGGTTAGATTGATCTTAGAGTAGGTTAAAAGGATGGTACAACACTGTGGGTCAAACGATCTATATTGTTTCTATGTTCTGTTTTCTCAAGATTTATTTATGTACTTTTCTTTTTTGAGATACAGTCGGAATAGGCCACTCCACCTCTTCAACCCACGCCACCCAGCAACCCCCGGTTTAATCCAAGCCTGATCACAGGACAATTTACGATCTACCATGGACTATGGAAGGAAACTGGAATACCTGGAGGAAGCCCATGTGGTCACAGGGAGAACATACAAACTCCTTGCAGGTAGCGGCAGGAACTGAACTCGGGTCACTGGTACTGTAAGATACTGTGCTAACCACTACCCTACCATGGTGGTGAGTACACAGAGTGAGCTCCCAAAGTAAGTGGCTTTGGCAGGTACAACACTATCACTTAAGTAGCACTTGGAGGGGTACATGTAGGGGGTGATCTCGGAGGGAAATGGGCTGAACAAATGAAATTGGGAGGAACAGGGTGCACTGTGATCAGTGTGGACAAGTTGGACCGAACTGCCTGTATACATGCTGTACTTGTCTGACGCCCTAATATCTCACCCCTTCGTTAACTGAAGCCCATGACCTGATCCTTAAAGTGGTGCCTGTGCGAGTTTGCCATGTGCAGACACATGCAAAGCCCCAAAGACTACATTTTAGGGTCACAAATCTCTAATATTTCAATAAGTGTGCATCAAAATTCGCTGTAAAACATTTTGGGACTCTGAAGTTATTAAAGGGCAGTATAAAGTGCCGAGTTTACCTCAACAAATGTTTCCCTCTCCCCCCCCTCCACGCAAGTAACCTAAAACAATTTACATTCCTAAACTTTCTCTTGGGCTCACTAAAAATAAAAATTGCCAGCTTAACCATTTCCAATTTTGCCAGAGCACTCACATGTAGGAACAGAATTAGGCCATTCGACCCATCATTTGATCATGGCTGATATGTTATCCTTCTCAACCCCATTCTCCTGCCTTCCCTCTGTAACCTTCGACACCATGATGAATCAAGAACCTGTGGCGACCCACTTTCTGCGCAGGCGAACTGGCTCACAAATAGCCAGTGCGCGGGGAGAGACTTTGGTAATGTACCTCTGATGTCATTTCCGCCCAGAGAGGGCGGGCGCTAGGGATTAAATGCCAGCACCGCGAAGTTTGAATAAACTAGTCTCGAAACGACTTACCGACTGTGTGTCGTTATTTCAGCGCTGTGTGAAGCACATCGCTACATTGGTGACCCCGACGGTCCAAACGGGATTTGGACCAAAGATGACTGACTCTTCATCTGTTCATGCAGTTTCGCTAAAACTGCCGATTTTCTGGAAGCTGCGACCTCGAGTATGGTTTAGCCAAGCAGAAGCCCAGTTCCAGATTTAGCAGATATCCTCTGATTCCACGCGTTACTACCATGTGGTGAATGTCCTTGACCAGGAGATGGCCGCCCAGGTTGCAGATTTCATACAGTCGCCCCAGGAAGAAGGCAAATATGAAGCATTCAAAGCACTGCTTATTGGGACCTTTGGCCTCTCATGGCGTGAGCAGGGTGCCCGCCTGCTTCACCTGGACGGTTTGGGAGACAGACTGCCGTCAGCATTGATGAACGAGATGCTGGCCCTGGCTGATGGACACAAGCCCTGCCTCATGTACGAGCAAGCGTTCCTAGAGCAACTGCCCGAGGACATACATCTGCTGCTGGCTGACGCAGATTTCAGCGACCCCCAAAATGTGGTGGCCCAAGTAGACATACTGTGGAAAGCCAAGAGGGAAAGTGTGGCGTCTGTCAGTCAGATTACCAGGCCACGTGCCCAACAGCGGGCCAGACCAGGCCCGGCAGGGGAGCACACACAACCCAGAGGCAGGAGTGAGGAGGCCAGTGAACAGTGGTGTATCTACACCAGCGGTGGGGCACAGAAGCCTGCCGTTGTCACCCGCCCTGCAAAGGCCAGCAGCCGCTAATGACTATGGCGGATGGCCACCAGGTCAGCCTCTTGTACGTCTGGGACAAACAGTCGGGACGCCGCTTCTTGGTCAACACCGGAGCGGAGATCAGTGTCTTGCCCCCGACGGGGTACAACACCCGCAACAGGAAGCCAGGACCCACCCTGAGGGCCGCAAATGGCAGCACGATACGGATCTACGGCACCCGCACAGTGTAGCTGCAGTTTGGCGCCAGCCAGTTCATATGGGACTTCACACTGGCCACGGTGGCCCAACCACTCCTGGGGGCGGACTTCTTGCGAGCTCACAGCTTGCTGGTCGACTTGCAAGAGAAAAGACTGGTACATGCCGAGACTTTCCAGACATTCTCCCTGGGTGAAGCCAAGTTGCCAGCCCCACACCTGGACTCCATCACGCTGTCAGACAACAAATTCACCAGAATCCTGGCGGACTTTCCATCGATTCTGGCACCGCAGTTCACGGCAACCATGCCCAGACACAGGGTTCAGCACCACATTCCAACCCAGGGACCACCCCTCCACGTCCGTGCACGAAGGCTCCCCCTGGAAAAGCTCCGCCTGGCGAAGGAGAAGTTCAAGAAAATGGAGGAACTGGGGATCGCACGGAGGTACAACAGTCCATGGGCCTCCCCCCTGCACATGGTGCCCAAAGCAGCCGGGGTTTGGAGACCATGCGGCGACTACCGCAGACTGAACGAGGCTACAACTTCAGACCGGTACCCCGTGACTTTGCAGGACTTTGCAGCAAACCTGCATGGGGCAAGAATATTTTCCAAAGTAGACCTCATCTGGGGTACCATCAAATCCCGATGCACCCTGAAGACATCCCCAAAACAGCACTCATCACCCCGTTCGGCCTGTTCGAGTTCCTCCGAATGCCGTTCGGCCTGAAGAATGCCACACAGACGTCCCAGCGGTTAATGGACGTGGTGGGACGCGACCTGGACTTTGTGTTCATCTATTTGGACGACATCCTTATATCCAGCAGTAGTCGCCAGAAGCATCTGTCCCACCTCCGCCAGCTCTACTCCTGCCTGAGTGATTTCGGCCTCACGATCAACCCGGCCAAATGCCAGTTCGGTCTCGATACCATCAACTTCCCGGGCCACAGGATTACCAAAGACGGGGCAACACCTCTGCCCGCCAAGGTAGACGCGATTCACCACTTTGCTCGGCCCAACACGGTCAAAGGCCTGCAGGAGTTCGTTGGTATGGTGAACTTCTACCACCGTTTCCTCCCCTCAGCAGCCCGTATCATGCGCCCTTTGTACACCCTGATGTTGGGTAAAGGCAAGGACATTACTTGGGACGAGGAGGCTGCGGCCGCTTTCGTTAAAGCCAAGGAAGCCTTGGCAGATGCTGTGATGCTGGTGCACCCCAGAACAGACTTTCTGACCGCACTCACGGTGGACGCATCCAACACAGCAGTTGGTGGGGTGCTGGAGCAGCTCATCGAGGGGCGCTGGCAACCCCTGGCGTTCTTCAGCAAGCACCTACAACCACCCGAACTCAGGTACAGTGCTTTCGACCAGGAGCTGTTGGCACTGTATCTGGCAATCCGGCATTTCAGGTAGAAGGCAGGCCATTCACCGCATTCACGAACCACAAATCGCTGACCTTCGTGTTCACGAAGGTGTCCGATCCCTGGTCGGCTCGCCAGCAGTTACATCTGTCCTACATATCCGAGTACACGGCAGACATCCAACGTGTCTTGGGAAAGGACGATGTTGTGGCGGATGCACTCTCCAGACCAGCTGTCCAGGCCCTGTCCCTGGGGGTGGACTATGCAGCACTGGCGGAGGCGCAGCTGGCAGACGATGAGATGCCCAGCTACAGGACCGCAGTCTGGGGTTTACATCTGCAGTACTTTCTCGTAGGCCCAGGTGAGAGGACCCTCCTGTGTGAAGTGGCTACCGGCTAATCTCGCCCCATTGTCCCAGCAGCCTGGAGGTGGCGAGTTTTTGACTCCATACACTGTTTGGCGCACCCATCTATCAGGGCAACCATCTGGCTGGTCTCCAGCAAGTTCGCGTGGCACGGACTTCACAAGCAGGTCGGTGAATGGGCAGGAACGTGCGCGCAGTACCAAACAGCCAAGGTGCAGCAGCACACTAAAGCCCCACCGCAGCAGTTTGAACCCACCCACCGGAGGTTCGACCACATTCATGTGGATATTGTGGGCCCCCTACCAGTGTTCCGAGGAGCACGGTTCCTCCTAACTACGGTAGACCGGATCACGAGGTGGCCAGAGGCGGTCTTGCTCACCGATACATCTGCCGATTCCTGCGCCCAAGCACTGGCTGCAGCCTGGGTAACACATTTCGGGGTACTGGCCCACATTACCTCCAAAAGAGGCGCCCAGTTCATGGCCAATCTGTTGGGAACGCAGCTACACCACACTACTGCCTACCACCCACAGTCAAACAGACTAGTGGAACGCTTCCACCGTCACTTGAAGTCGGCTCTCATGGCCCGCCCGAGAGGACCTAACTGGGTGGACAAGCTTCCTTGGGTCCTGTTTGGAATTCGCACAGCACCCAAAGAGGATCTGCATGCCTTGTCGGCCGAGTTGGTGTACGGCGCACCCCTGGCCGTCCCAGGAGAGTTCATACCAGCCCCAAGGGGGCAAGGGGAAGAACCCGCAGCAGTCCTGGACAGACTATGCGAAAGGCTCGGCAACCTGGCCCCCATGCCGACTTCACAGCACAGACGGACCCCGACCCATGTACCCAAAGACCTGCAGGACTGTAAGTTTGTGTTTGTACGAAGGGGCGGACACCGGGCGCTGCTACAGCGGCCGCACGAGGGGCCGTTCAAGGCGATCAGGAACAATGGGTCCACATACGTTCTGGACATTGGGGGGAGAGAGGAGGTTTTCACGGTGGACCGACTCAAACCAGCCCAGGTGGACTAGGCGCAGCCGGTTGAGGTTCAGGCACTGCGGTGCAGAGGCAGACCTCCCAAACTGAGGCTGATCCACACTGTGGACATTGGGGGGTGTATCGCCGGTTCTGGAGGGGTGGGGGGGGTTTATGTGACGACCCACTTTCTGCGCAGGCGAACCAGCTCACAAATAGCCAGCGCGCAGGGAGAGACTTTGGTAATGCACCTTTGACGCCATTTCCGCCCAGAGAGGGCGGGCGCTAGGGATTAAATGCCAGCGCAACGAAGTTTGAATAAACTAGTCTTGAAACGACTTACCGACTGCGTGTCATCTCTAGCTCTGTACATCGCTACAAACCTATCAACCTCTGCTTTAAATACACCCACTGACTTGGCCTCCACAGCCACCTGAGGCAATGAATTCCACAGATTCACCACCCTGTCTACAGAAATCCCTCATCCGTCCATCTATTCTGAGGCTATGCCCTCTGGTCCGAGACACCTCACAGAAGGAAACATCCTCTGAATGTCCACTGAAAGTTCAAAGTACATCTATTATCAAAGTAGGTATACTATATACAACCCTGAGATTTGTCTCCTTTCAGGCAAACACGAAACAAAGAAACCAAAGAAAAATAAACTGTCAAACACCCAATTTGCAGAAAAAAAACAAATTGTGCAAACAATAAATAAGCAAGTGACATTCAGAACTGAAGTTCACGAAAGTGAGTCCACAGCCACAAAGCCAGTCACAGTCAATCCGTTAGTTGCAGGCCACAGCCTTAGTTCTGTGCAGAGATGAATACACCTTCCAGAGCAGTGAGCTGAACACCGGCCCGGACTTCGCCTCCAGCCCCAACACCCTAACCTTTTCAAATCTGGTCTGCTACTTAAATCGGCCAATCCTCTGATCATTCCTTGCTCTCGGACCTGGGTCCTGTTGGCTCGATCCAGCCCATTCTCGACCTTTCCCATCTGACCTGGCGCTTAATTCAACCAAACAGTGGGTTCTTCCTCGCTCTCCATCCAGGGCCCTTCCGCCTAACTGGCTTGCCTCAGTCTCCAAAGTCTGCTCTAGCAATGGCCAAACACTGAGTCATTCCCCACTCTCGGGCCCAAGCCTGGGCCGTTGCCTCGATCCGGCCCATCTGCACGACGACGAAAATGTTCTGCACTTCCAGATTCCAGTTCACACTGCAAAAATGCCATGTCATACAGGTGATTTAAAACTCAACTCGAAAGGTAAGTTAGAGGCCATTGCTTGCAGTGATTGCTTTTTTGAGGAAAAAGTGTGCTTAATGAAGTAATAGTTGTGTTCTCTGCCAGCAAGTCGTCACTGTGTTTCACTAGCACCATCTTAAACCATCTACCTAAGGAAGCCTTTCAATATTTGGTAGGTTTCAATGAGATCCTCTCTCATACTCCAGCAAGTATAGACATAGAGCCATTAAATGGAAGGGAAGGAGACAACTGGCAGCATTCTACAATTATTCACTGGGTCTCGAGTAGAGAACTGCCTGAGTACTTCAAGATGGAGCCAAGGGTGATAAGATCATATTACGAGGAGTGAGCAGACATAGAAACTAATACACAATACAGGCCCTTTGGCCCACAAAACTGTGCTGAACATGTCCTTACCTTAGAACTACTTACACTTACCCTTAGCCCTCTGTTTTTCTAAGCTTCATGTAGCCATCCAAGGAGTCTCTTAAAAGACCCTATCGTTTCCGCCCCCACCACTATAACCAGCAGCCCTTTCCACGCACTCACCACTCTCTGCGTAAAAAAACTTACCCCTGACATCTCCTCTGTACCTTCTTCCAAGCAGCTTAAAACTGTGCCCTCTTGTGTTGGCCATTTCAGCCTTGGGAAAAAGCCTTTGACTATGCACGTGATCAATGCCTCATTATCTTGCACACCTCTTTCAGGTCATCTCTCATCCTTTTGCTTCAAGGACAAAAGGCCAAGTTCACTCAAGCTATTGTCATAAGGCATGCTCCCTGATCAAGGTAAATCTCCCTTGCACCCTTTCTATGGTTTCCATATCCTTCCTGTAGTGAGGCGATCAGAACTGAGCACAGTATTCCAAGTGGGGTCTGACCAGGGTCCAATATAGCTGCAACATTACCTGTCGGCTCTTAAACTCAATCCCACGATTGATGAAGGTGAATGCACCATATGCCTTCTTAACCACAGAGTCAACCTGCGTAGCAGCTTTAAGTGTCTGATGGACTCAGACCCCAAGATCCCTCTGATCCTCCACACTGCCAAGAGTCTTGCCATTAATGCTTAATTCTGCCATCATATTTGACGTAATAAAATGAACCACTTCACACTTATCTGGGTTGAACTCCATCTGCCACTTCTCAACCCAGTTTTGCATCCTATCAATGTCCCATTTTAACCTCTGACAGCCCTCCACACTGTCCACAACACCCCCACCTTTGTGTCATTAGCAAATTTACTAACCCATTCCTCCACTTCCTCATCCAGGTCATTTATAAAAATCACAAAGAGTGGGGGGGGGGGGTCCCAAAACAGATCCCTGAGGCACACCACTGCTCACCAGCCTCCATGCAGAATATGACCCACTTACAAACACTCTTTGCCTTCTGAGGGCAAGAAGTTCTGGATACACAAAGCAATGTCCCCTTGGATCCCATGCCTCCTTACTTTCTCAATAAGCCTTGCATGGGGTACTTTATCAAATGCCTTGCTGAAATCCATATACACTACATCTACTGCTCTTCCTTCATCAATGTGTTTAGTCACATCCTCAAAAAATTCAATCAGGCTCGTAAGGCACGGCCTGCTTTTGACAAAGCCATGCTGACTATTCCTAATCATATCATGCCTCTCCAAATGTTCATAAATCCTGCATCTCAGGATCTTCTCCATCAACTTACCAACCACTGGAGTAAGACTCACTGGTCGATAATTTCCTGGGCTATCCCTACTCCTTTCTTGAATAGGGGAACAACATCCACAACCCTCCAATCCTCTGGAACCTCTCCTTCCTCATTGATGATGCAAAGATCATCGCCAGAGACTCAGCAATCTCCTCCCTCACTTCCCACAGTAGCCTGGGTTACATCCTGACTGGTCCCAGTGACTTATCCAACTTGATGCTTTCCAAAAGCTCTAGCACATCCTCATCTTTAATATCTACATGCTCAATCTTTTCAGTCTGCTGTAAGTCATCCCTACAATCGCCAAGATCATTTTCCATTGTGAATACTGAAGCAAAGTACTCATTAAGTACCTCTGCTATCTCCTCCGGTTCCATACACACTTTTCCACTGTCACACTTGATTGGTCCTATTCTGTCACGTCTTATCCTCTTGCCCTTCACATAAGAAAAGAGAGACTCGAGTGATGGGCCAAACTGCCTCTTCTTGTGCCTTGCATCTTGTTTGTTTACTGCAGCCATCTGCCAATGCCAGGGCTACGAGTGTTTAATGGAACAACGATCTAGTGTTGAGCAGTATCAACTTGTCACAAATATGAAGCCTGCACGTCATCAGTGGAGTGACGCTGGGCGCTGGCCAGGGGGTGAACAGAACGTGCTCTCTTTGCAGGCCTTACAGGAGGGCCCTCTCAGAGATGGTTGGCTGGGAAACTGAGTGAACTTTCCAGAGATCAGGCTCCACTCTCCATCTGGATGACTGACAACCTATTACATTATAACCAGGCAGCACAGAAACTTGGGCACTTCAACCCATCTAATCCACGATGATCGTCAAATATCCATATAAACCTTCTCCCATCGACTCCCCCCCACCTCCTCAATCTAACAGTCTCCTACATACCAGGGACGATTTACACCATCCATTACCCTATCACCTCCAACTTGGGAGGAAAGAGGAGCATGTATAGAAAGAACCATAGGGTCATTGTTGAATGTACAAATTACGTCAAAAGATGGTGTGCAGTTACAGTTGCCACTCTGGCTCCAACCAGTGGTGAAATTGCTTGTCCTGTTCATCTTTTCTATGACTGAAAAACACGACTGAACATTGAGAACACTAAAATCTGCAAGTCTACCTTGCTAGCAAGTGAAATAATGAAGGTGCTGCCAAGTTACGTATAACCACATGGAGTGGTACCACAGCGTATTACAGCTACACAGGGAAGTGTCGTCAGAAGCAGTGAGCTTGAAAGCAGAAGCATGGCATGCCAGTATTAAATTGAGACTCAAAGCCGACCTCTGTAGGCCTGCACTCCTGTCAATTCTACTTGCTAACTCTCATTTCTGGAAAATAAACTGGATTACTGGTCTGCGTCTGAACCAGATGAGGGACTGTTGCATACTTGGCTTCAAGACACCATTCCAGACTCGGCCACCCAGCCAGAAGGCCTAATCCCCTTTTGAGCAGACAGAAATGCCGTAACCTTCGGCAAACCACGTCAAGGAGATCAATAAGAACTGGTGGGTGAACGCTGAGGTATATTAATGGCCCACTGCTCACCGCAGATAGAATTTTTAATGGTGAAGTGCAGGCCATTCTACTTATCGAGGGAGTTCACTGCCATTGCCATTTTTGCTGTTGACATCCACAACCAGCTCCCCCGCCCCCCCCCCCCCCCCAACCCGGTCCTAGTGCCAGAGAAACTTTGCAGGAGCTCTGCAGCAGAATCTGCAACCTCAAAACCACTCACCCTGATCCTGCCTTCATTGTTACTGGTGACTTCAACCATGTCAACTTAAAAACAGTCCTGCCACAGCTCTACTTGCATGTCAACTTCACAAACAGAGGACAAAATATAGTACATACCAATGCTCTTGGAGCCTACAAGGCTATCCTCCACCCTCACCCTAGATTCCCAGACCACATACCCATTTTGCTAATCCCTGCGTACAGAGCACTGGCTAAATGAGCCAAATCAGTTCACAGGGAGAACAGGACCTGGCCGGAAGGTGCAGCAGGACTGCTTTGAAAGCAGAGACTGGAGCATATTCAGGGAGGTGGTTACCCACCATTGACACATCAACATTAATGAATAGACGGAATTGGTAACTGGCTACATAGGAAAGTGCACTGAGGACGTTGACGTGATTAAACACTACAGTGCCAGGGAAAACCAGAGACCATGGCTGACTGAAGAGGTTTGTGCACTGCTTAAGGATCAGGATGTTGCCTTTAAATTGGTGGGGGGGGCGGGTACAGGATGATTCCAAGGTCAGCAAGAGCCGCACTCTCCTGTGTTATCAGGAAGGCAAAGCACAAGTACGCACGGAAAATCCACAGACACCTTTGTGACACTGGGGACACTCGGCACATGTGGCAAGGTGTACAAACTATAACCCATTACAAGTCCACCCTGCATGTCAACTACAGCAACACACATCTTTCTGATAGGCTGAATGCTTTCTATGCATGATTTGATTAATTGAATGATGGGACATCGAGGAAAACCTCCTCTCTTCCTGAGGAACCGGCACCCTGTCTGGCTGCAGCCGAGGTGAGGATGACCACTCAAACCTATCCTCTGATGATGCCATAGCCTTGGCCCTCCTCTCCATCCTGACCCATCGAGAGAACAGTGCCTCACACGTCAGGTTGTTGTGCACCGACTTCCGCTTGATGTTTAACATGATCACCCTTCTTTGGGACCGAACACCCCTCTCTGTAAATTGGACCTCTTGACGGAGAGACCCCAGCCAGTCTGAGTTAGCAGCAGCATCTCAGGCTCCGTCACACTGAGGGTTGTGTGCTTAGTCTCTGCTGCTTTTCACACTGCTGACTCAGATTCACCAAGTTCCATGATGATACGACAGTGATGAGAGAACATACAGAGAGGTGGTAGACAGACTTGTCAAATGGTGCAAGAACGACAATTTAAGTTTCAACGTAGACAAAAGAGTTAATTGTGGACTTTGGGAAGGTGCAGGTCGACTACTCTCCATTGCACATCAATGGCTCCAACATGGAGAAAGAGGAGGGCACAAAGTTCCTTGGTGTGTACCTAACAAACAATCTACAACACAACATCCCCTCACTACTCAAGAAGGCACAGCAGTGTCTACAGTTTCAGAGGAGATTGAGGTATGCAAGGCTCCCTGCCCCATTCTAACAACTTTCTACAGGAGCACCATCAAAAGTGTCCTGTCTGGCTGCATCATTGTGTGGTACGGAAGCTGCAAGGCTTCGGACCACAAGACCTTACCCCGAGAGGATCCCACCCCTCTACTTGTGACATTTACTGGGACGAAGGGCCCAAAGCATTGTTGAGGATCTCTACCACCCATCCCACAATCTCTTTGACTCACTGCCGCCAGAAAGGAGGTACAGAAGCATCAGGACTAGTTGTCAGCTTCCTCCCTCAGGCTGCGAGACAACGAATACCCTGTTACCACCAGATTTTATCACTAAGACAACGAGCTGTTTATGGTTTACCTGTGCTGCGCTTTAATACATGCAATTTTAATTATATTTTATTTATATATTCATAGTATAATATTTTGACATATGTGCTGTGCATGATACATGTTGTGCAGGTGCAACATAGTGCAGAGCAACGTTGTTTCATTTGGTAGTACACAGTATATGTAGTCAGATAACAATATACTTGAACTTGAAACCCCAGGCAGAGAGCAACAGACACCAGGATCGAAAGCTGCAAGGTACAGTAGAATAGCGGTGATCATAATGCTATTACTATCAGGATTTAATTTTTGGTTGCCATCTGTCAGGACCTTTTACATTCTTCCCGTCACCGTGTGGGTTTCATAGTTCAAAGTAGAATTATTATCCAAGTACATACACATCACCGTATACAACCCTGAGATTCATTTTCTTGCAGGCATACTCAATAAATCCAAGAAACACATTACAATCAGTGAAAGACCGCACCACCAGGATGGACAAACAACCAACGTGGAAAAGACAACAAACTGTGCAAATTTAAAAGAAAGAAATAATAATATAGGCATCCGTTAGTCTCCTGAGACCATGGATTTGCGCCTTGGAAGGTTTCCAGGGCACAGGCCTGTATAGGAGACTGACAGTTGCCCAAGCTGCAAGCCTTCCCCTCTCCACGCCACCGATGTTGTCCAAAGGAAGGGCAATAGGACCCAAACAGCCTGGCACCGGTGACGTCGCAGAGCAATGTGTTGCTAAGTGCTTTGCTCAAGGACATAACACGCTGCCTCAGCTGAGGGTCGACCCACTGACCTTCAGATCACTAGACCGATGCCTTATCCACTAGGCCACGCGCCAACAACAATAATATACAAATAAGCAATAAATATCAAAAACATGAGATGAAGAGTCCTTGAAAGTGAGTCCACTGGTTGTGGGAAAAAGTCAGTGATGGGGCGAGCAAAGTTATCCCCTCTGGCTTAACAGCCTGATGGTTGAGGGCTAATAACTGTTCCTGAGCTTGATGGTGTGAGTCATCAGACTCCTGTACCTTCTTCCTGATGATAGCAACGAGATGAGAGCATGTCCCAGGTGGTGGAGTCCTTCATGATGCATACTACATTCATGTGATGCTCTGTGTAGGTGCGCTCAATGATGGGGAGGCCTCTACCTGTGAAGGAACGGGCCGTATCCACTACTTCCTCCCTTACCCCCACCTTCAAACTTTTTATCCAGTCCTGAAGAAGTGTCTCGGCCCAAAATGTCAACTGTTTATTCTTTTCCATCATTCTGCCTGGCCTGCTGAGTTCCTCCAGCATTTTGTGTGTGTTGGTTGAATTTCCAGCATCTGCAGATTTTCTTGTGCTTGTGTTCCACTACTTTTTGCAGCAAAATCTGTTCCAGGGTGTTGGTGTTTCCATACCAGGCCATGATGCAGTCAATGTACTCTCCACTACAGAGGTTTGCCAAAGTTATGTCATGCCAAATCTTTTCAAACTTCTAAGCAGAGGCACTGCCATGCTTTCTTCGCAATGACACTTGTGTACTGGGCTGAAGATATACCTTCTGAAATAACAGAATTTATTTACGAGGGATTTGAAGTTAATGACCCTCTCCACCAGTGAGGACTGGCTCACGGACCTCCAGCTTTCTCCTCCTGGTCAATAAGCAGCTGCTTGGTTTTGCTGAAGTAGTGTAGAGGTGATTGTGTCACCACTCAGTCAGGTTTTCAATTTCCCTCTCAAATGTTGAATCATCTCGTATGATTTTGCCAACAACAGTGGTGTTTTCAGCAAACTTAAATATGGCATTGGAGCATTCTGACTTAGCCACTCAGTCAGAAGTGTAAAGTGAGTGGAGCAGGGGGCTGAACACACAGCCTTGTGGCTCACCTGTGATAATGGAGATCGTGGAGATGTTGTTGCCAACTGGGGTCTGCAAGTGAAGAAATCGAGGATCCAATTGTATAAGGAGGTATTGAGGCCAATGTCATGGAGCCTATTGATTCTGAAGGGATAACAGTACTGAACGCCAAGCTGTAGTTGATAAAAAGCATCCTGATGTATGCAGCTTTGCTGTCCATATTTTCCAGGGTTGAGTGATGAGCCAATGAAGTGGCATCCGTTGTGCCGGCAGGCAAATTGGAGTGGCTCCAAGTCACTTCTCAGGTAGGAGTTGTTACGCTTCATCTCTGTGAATGTAAGTGTACTGGGTGAAAGTCCTCGAAGCAGCTTACCATGGCCTGCTAAGGCACCTGTATAACTGAAGCCTGCTTGAAGCAGGTGGATACCTCAGACTGCTGAAATGAAAGATTAAAGACATCAATGAACACTCCAACCAGTTGATCAGCACTGGTCTTCAGTACTTGACCAGGTACCCCATCTGGGCTGGATGTTTTCCATGGATGCCCTCATGTTGGCCAGAATCTGAAATCACAGGGTCATCAAAAGCTCTGGGAATTCATGAAGATTCATCCATGTTCTGCCAAGGGCTCTGGTTTCCTCCCACATTCCAAAGAAGCATAGGGTAGGGGTAGTGAGATGTGGCCATGTTATGTTGGTACTGGAAGCATGGAGACACTTGTGGGCTCCCCCAGCCCCCAGCACAATCATCAGACTGTGTTGGTTGTTCACGCAATTGATGCATTTCACTGTCTGGATGTACAGGGCACATAAAGCTGATCTTTAATCTGGGGTAGCAATGCCATCCATAAAGAAAATGGTGATTGGTCTGTGTAATGCGTTTTCTCAGAAACACTACAGCTGAATGTAGACTGTAAGATGCAGGAGTACAAGTTAGCCATTCGGCCCACTGAGTCTGCTCCACCACTGGATAATTTCTTCCCCAGAATTCTCCCACGTTCTCCGACAACCCTTAACTAATCAAGAACTTATCAATCTCCACCTATATTACACCCAGAATATTTCTGGAACATACATTGCACGTACATATAATACACACACACTCACTCCAGTGGCCACTTTGTAAGGTGCCTCCTGTACTTAATGAAGTGGCCACTGAGTATAATTTCATGGTCTTCTGCTGCTTTAGTCCACCCACAGAACTGCCGCCACTGGATGTTTATTGATTTTCGTACCATTCTCTATGAACTCTAGAGCAGGCATTCCTTACCTTTTTTATGCCATGGACCCCTACCAACAACCACAGGGCCAGTGGACCCCAGGTTGAGCACCCCTGCTCTAGCGACTGTTGTGCATGAAAATCCCAGGAGATCAGTAGCTTCAGAGATACTCAAACCACCCCGTCTGGCACTAGCAATCCTTCTCTGTTCAAAGTCACCTAGATCACATTTCTTCATCGTTTTGACGTTTGGTCTGAATAACAACTGAACCTCTTGACTATGTCTGCATGCTTTTATGCAACTGAGTTGCTGCTACGTTATTGGCTGATTAGATATCTGTATTAATGTAAAGGTGTACCTAATAGGCAACTCATGTTGCTGGGATATGGGTCTCAAAGGGAACGTGCACATTTTTTTAATACACACACTCTAAATACTGGATCCTGGAAAACATGCACATTCCAGTGAACTGAAGGGACAAACTACGTGTGAACATTCACCTTCTCTGCCGTCAACATCGGGATTAGAGTCATGCATATCATTCTCTCCACCTTCCTGTCATCTTCCCCAAGACTCCAACCCTCACCCTCACCGTAGCAGGTCAGGGACCTGGAGAACAAGCAAATTCCCAGAGAACTGAAGGAAAGAGAAAAGTTGAGTGTGAACATTCACCCTCTCTGACATCGACCTCAAGATTAGTCAGGAGCACAGTAATAGACTCCATTGATTCCATGCCAACCATTACCTACCCATCCCATTCTATTGTCCCCACCTTCCTGTCATCTACCCCCACACTCTACCCCTCACCCACACACTGGAGGGGTAGTTTACAACCCATAATCCCCGCACGTTGTTGGTATGTGTGAGGGACCGGATCACCTGGGGAAGACCCATGTAGTCAAGGGGAGGATGGTGCGATTCTTTACCACGAGTTACTTACTAGTAAACGCTGTTCCCTTCCACACACTGCTCTGTGTCACCCGCTGACATCGTCTCAGCCTCAGCCTTGCCATTTCCGCCCAACCACTGGGGCTGATCCTGGACTTCATTCACCCCACCCTCTGTCACCAAGAGCTGTACGTCCTCGCCTGCCAAGGGTTGGCCCAGCTCAGAGGTTACTTCAGGGCTGGGGGCTGCTGGGAGGTCCAAGGGCACTAAGGTGCTGTCTACTTCCGGCCGCTCCCCAGGGTCAGAGGTCAGAGTGAGGTCACCACCCTCAGCGAGAAGCGGGGATCCATTACCGCTCTCCAGCTTCGCAGACTTTGCCAGGGGCTCCTCCTCGCAGGTCTGGCTTTTGGGCGCACCCAGCGGGTTGGAGTCATGCCCATCCTCGGGCTCCCCTGTGCCATCCGCATTCATGGTTCTTGCCGCGGTCAGATCCCTTCGGTGCTACAAGGGTAACGCTTTTTAAAGTTCTTGGATCGCTTTCTGGAGGCCGTGTGCTGATAGACTGTGGAGACCTTGTGCCGAGGCACCGTATTCATCACAACAGACGATGGGGGTTGAACCGTCTCGGCACTGGACTGAAGCAGCAGGCAGCTGGGGACAATACACATTCAGTCAGAGTACCCCCGAGACCCACAATTTTCAAATACAATTAGAATCAGGTTTATTACCAATGACGTACACTCAGTAGCCACTTAATTAGGAGTAGGAGTAGAACCTGATGCAGTCTTCTGCTATTGTAGTGCATCCACTTTAAGATGCAACGTGTTGTGCATACAGAGATCCTACTCTGCACGCCACTACTGTTGGCTTCCTGTCAGCTTGACGCAGTCTGGCCATTCTCCTCTGACCCCTCTCATTAACAAGACATTTTTGCCCTCAGAGTTGCTGCTCGCTGCATGCTTTTTCTTTGTTTTTTGCACCCTTCTCTGTAAACTCCAGAGACTGCTGTGCGTGAACAACCTAGGAGATCAGTAGTTTCAGAGACACTCAATCCACCCTAATTTGACACCAACAATCATTCCACAGTCAAAGTCACTTAGATCATACTTCTTCCACATTCTGATGTTTGAACTGAACCGCTTGACCATGCTTTTATGCATTGGGTTGTTGCAACATGATGGGCTGATTAGATATTTGCATGAACGAGATACACGGGTGTACCTAATGAAGTGGCTACTGAATGTATGCCTTAAAATTTCATGCTTTACGGCAGTACAGTGGAAGACATTAAACATTTGTAATTGCTTTATTTAAAATAAGAAATATATTTTAAAAGTTAAGTAAATAACCAACAACCTAGCTTCTTATCAGGCATAGAAAGCACAGTGCAGGTAGTCAATAAAGTGCAAGAGCCACCACTAGGTAGAATTGGAGATCCAGAGCCTACTTTTAGTGCGTTGAGAGATGCGTTCGACAGTGTGGCACACCTCAAACTGACCACACTGTTGAAGGAAACAACTGAGGACAGGAAAGCCACAGTGGTCAGGTCTGTGGCACTGAGGCCCAGTGGGGAAGGGGAGCAAAGAGATGAACTGTAGTGAGAGGGGAGTCATTGGTCAGGATAACAGACAGGAGGTTCTGTGGATGAGAATGAGATTCCCGGATGGCTTGTTGCCTCCCAGGTGCCAAAATCAGGAACATCTTGATGAAGTCCGTAGCATTCTTAAGTGTGAGGGTGAGCAGCCAGAGGTCGTAAGTTGGACTAGGCCTTGGCTTTGTGGAAGAAGCCAGAGTTGTTGTAGTTGTTTGCCTCTCTGACTGCAGGCCCGTGACGAGTGGTGTGCCACAGGGATTGGAGCTGGGTCCGTTGTTGTTTAGCATCTGTGTCAATGATCTATTGACCATTGTGGTTAACTGGATGAACAAATTTGTGGATGACACCAAGACTGGGGCTGTAGGAGACAGTGAGGAAGACCATCAAAGCTTGCAGAGGGATCTGGACCAGCTGGAAAAATGGCAGATGGAATTTAATACAGGCAAGTGTGAGGTGCTACACTTTGGTAGGACCAACCAGGGTGGGTCTTCCAGTGAGCGGGAGGACACTGAGGAGTGCTGTAGAACAGAGGGGTCTGGAGGTACAGATCCATAGTTCCTTGAAAGTCGAGTCACAGGTAGACAGGGTCACACTGGCCTTCATAAATCAATGTATTGACTACAGGAGTGGGACGTTATGGTAAAATTGTGTAAGATGTTGGTGAGGCCTAATTTGAAGTATTATGTATAATTTTGGTCACCTACCTACAGGAAAGATGTAAATAAGACTGAGAGTATGGAGAAAGTTTACAAAAATGTTGCCAGTACTTGAGGACAAGAGCTGTAGCTAAAGGTTGAATAGGTCAGGACCCTTTATTCCCTAGAACATAGACATTTGAGGGGAGATTTGATAGAGGTGTACAAAATACTGAGTAGTATAGAGTAGATGCAAGTAGGCTTGTTCCACTTAGGTTGGGTGAAACTACAACTAGAGATCAGAGGTTAAGGACGAAAGATGAAATGTATAAGGGGAAACTTCTTCACTCAGGGTGGTGAGAGAGTGTGACAAGCTGCCAGCACAAGTGGTGGATGCATGTTTGATTTCAACATTTAAGAGAAATTTGGGTAGGTACACAGGTGGGAGGGCTATGGTCTGGGTGCAGGTCGATGGGGCTAAGCAGATTAAAGATGGGCTGAAGGGCATGATTCTGTGCTGCAGTGTCCTATGACTCTACGGTTGGTGAGTCCAATTCTAGCGGGCACAGATGCAAGGTGGGAAAGATTTAAAAGAGACCTGGGAGGTAGCTTCTTTCCACAGAGGACATGGCGTATTGCTGGAGAAAGTGGTCAAGGTGGGTACAATTGCAATATTGAGGAGGCATTTAGATAGGTACGTGGAGGGGAGGGGCTTGGAGGGCTTTAAGCTGAACACAGGCAGAAAATTTTAATACATGTAAATGTATATAGAGAATAAAATTGATCCTTGCAAATAAATCTCAAGATGATATGTACATGGTGGCATTCACATACTTGGAAAATAAATTTACCTTGATATCAACAACATAGGCCAAGACAAGTACTTACCCTCTGTGCCGAGCACAAGTGCGATGTCAGCAACAAGGAGATTCAGTCTAAGGAGCCTCTGTTTTCGTCAGACGAGGCAAATGTACAGAGAGTGAGAAACGATGATCTGATACTAGTGATCAGCTGCCACCAGCCACTTACGTTGGCAGGATCCTCCAGAAAGTAGCGCATTCATATCCTCTTATCTTTGCTCTTTAAAAGAAAGAGATTCAACTTAAGACTTTTTTTTATCAATGGCAGCCACAGTTGGGACAGGAATGTAAACAAGGTTTAGAATGAGAGGCAATGTATCCAACCCTTCAAAGGACAGATGGTGTCAGCTACTGCCTTCTGGCTCCCCTCTCACTCCTTCTCTTTGTCTATCCCCTCCCTCGTTGGTCCTCTCTTTCTTCCATGGTCAACCCTCTTCTTCAATCAATTGCCTGATTCATCCTGTTACCTCTTCCACCCATCACCTCCCAGCTTTTCAAATTATCCCCTTCCCCCACCTATCACCTACCAGCTTGTACTCCACCTCCACACCTTTTTATTCTGATGACTTCTCCCTTCCTTTCCAGTCCTGATGAAGGATCCTGACCCAAAATGTTAACTGATGTTGCCTAACCTGCTGAGTTCCTCCAGCATTTTTTTTTTGCTAGTAGAGAGAAGAACTAGGAAGTGAAGCTTTGAGGACTTAGGACCAAGAAACTTCTTAAATCAAAGAGGGCTGCTCAGCTTCTGAATTCTCCACTGGCAGAATGCCGGTTAAATATTGAGCCTGACACAAGTTTGAATCTCACCACAGAATCAGGGCAAGAAAAGTCAAGTAATTAACTGTGAGACAATATTGCAGAATCCAGAAAATAGCAAGTTGTTGTGAAACACAGAAAACCTACAGCACAATACAGGCCCTTCGGCCCACAAAGTTGTGCCAAACATGTCTCTACCTTAGAAATTACTAGGCTTACCCATAGCCCTCTATTTTACTAAGCTCCATGTACCTATCTCAAAGCCTCTTAAAAGACCCTATCGTATCCACCTCCACCTTTGCCAGCAACCCATTCCATGCGCTCACCACTCTCTGAGTAAAAAACATACCCCTGACATCTCCTCTGTACCTACTCCCAGCACCCTAAGCCTGTGCCCGCTCATGCCAGCCATTTCAACCCTGGGAAAAAGCCTTTGACTATACACGCGATCAATGCCTCTCATCATCTTGTACGCCTCTATCAGGTCACCTCTCACCCTCCGTCGTTCCAAGGAGAAAAGGCCAAATTCATTCAACCTATTCTCATAAGGCATGCTCCCCAATCCAGGCAACATCCTTGTAAATCTCCTCTGCACCCTTTCTATCGTTTCCACATCCTTCCTATAGTGATGAGACCAGAACTGAGCACAGTACAAGTGGGGTCTGACCAGCGTCCTATACAGCTGCAACAATACATCTCGGCTCCTAAATTCAGTTCCACAATTGATGAAGGCTAATACATCGTATGCCTTCTTAACCACAGAGTCAACCTGTGCAGCTGCTTTGAGGGTCCTACGGACTCAGACCCCAAGATGTCTCTGATCCTCCGCACTGCCAAGAGTTGCCATTAATTCTGCCATCATACTTGAACTACCAAAATGAACCACTTCACACTTATCTGGGTTGAACTCCATCTCCCACTTCTCAGTTTTCCTTCCTATCAATGAAGAACAGTGAGGGACGGTCTGTAAACTTTCTAATGTGAATGAGCTTAGATATGGTCCGGCAGACTGAGGGTAGGTGTCTCTCCCTCACATCAAAGCTAGTCCAGTACTGCCTCCTATTCCCAGATTAGGGGAGGATCCCAGCCCCCGCCCCTCTACAGGAAAGCTCCCTCCCCTTCAGATCCCTCCACAGGAGGAGGGCAAGCTCTCCCTACCATTGATGCCGAATGGGCGAGGGGGAGAGGTGATGATGCCTCCCTCTGAACCCCGATGGAGACTGAAAGTGGCCAGTCTCCCTCTTTAATCACCAGCTTAATGTGAAGGGTTGTACTCCAGGCTGAGAGAGGGAGGGATCTCCCTCTGATCCCAGGTTATAGGGAGAGGCCGCTTCCCTTTCCCTCTACAATGCCTGGGATACGGGGACGGTCTCCCTCTGCCTCAGCCGCACAGGCCGCGCACCCCCTATAACCCACGTTATCTTCCAGTTATGACGGTGCAGTTCCTCACGCCTCGCTGCTTCCCTCTCTCTACCGGTACCGGGGACGGAGCAGGCTTACTTTCTCTGTCCCGCTTCACACGACCGCCGCCATACCGCAGCGCCAGGCCAACGAGATCTCGGCGCTCTCGTGAGAAACTACGTTAGCTAGGCTCCGGTCTTCCACCAATCACCGACTCGTATCTCCTTCCCGCTCACGTCACCGGGTCTGGTGTAATCTACCCGGCAACGGAGAGCGACAGGTGTCAAATCTACCCGGCAACGGAGAGGGACAGGTCAAATCTACCCGGCAACGGAGTGGGACAGGTGTAATCTACCCGGCAACGGAGAGGGACAGGTCAAATCTACCCGGCAACGGAGAGGGACAGGTCAAATCTACCCGGCAACGGAGAGGGACAGGTGTAATCTACCCGGCAACGGAGAGGGACAGGTCAAATCTACCCGGCAACGGAGTGGGACAGGTCAAATCTACCCGGCAACGGAGTGGGACAGGTGTAACCTACCCGGCAACGGAGAGGGACAGGTCAAATCTACCCGGCAACGGAGTGGGACAGGTGTAATCTACCCGGCAACGGAGAGGGACAGGTCAAATCTACCCGGCAACGGAGTGGGACAGGTGTAATCTACCCGGCAACGGAGAGGGACAGGTCAAATCTACCCGGCAACGGAGAGGGACAGGTGTAATCTACCCGGCAACGGAGAGGGACAGGTCAAATCTACCCGGCAACGGAGTGGGACAGGTCAAATCTACCCGGCAACGGAGTGGGACAGGTGTAAACTACCCGGCAACGGAGTGGGACAGGTGTAATCTACCCGGCAACGGAGTGGGACAGGTGTAATCTACCCGGCAACGGAGAGGGACAGGTCAAATCTACCCGGCAATGGAGAGGGACAGGTCAAATCTACCCGGTAACGGAGAGGGACAGGTCAAATCTACCCGGCAACGGAGAGGGACAGGTCAAATCTACCCGGCAACGGAGAGGGACAGGTGTCAAATCTACCCGGCAACGGAGAGGGACAGGTGTAATCTACCCGGCAACGGAGAGGGACAGGTCAAATCTACCCGGCAACGGAGAGGGACAGGTGTCAAATCTACCCGGCAACGGAGAGGGACAGGTGTAATCTGCCCGGTAACGGAGAGGGACAGGTGTAATCTACCCGGCAACGGAGAGGGACAGGTCAAATCTACCCGGCAACGGAGAGGGACAGGTGTCAAATCTACCCGGCAACGGAGAGGGACAGGTGTAATCTACCCGGCAACGGAGAGGGACAGGTGTAATCTACCCGGCAACGGAGTTGGACAGGTCAAATCTACCCGGCAACGGAGTGGGACAGGTGAAATCTACCCGGCAATGGATAGGGGCAGGTGTGATCAGAAACGAGAAAATCTGCAGATGCTGGAAATCAAACAACACGCTCCACATGCTGGAGGAACTCAGCAGGCCAGACAATAGACAATAGGTGTAGGATCCTCTATCATCCTTCTAAATTCCAGTGTATACAAGCCCAGGCGCTCCAATCTTTCAACATATGACAGTCCCGCCATCCCGGGAGTTAACCTCGTGAACCTACGCTGCACTCCCTCAATAGCAAGAATGTCCTTCCTCAAATTTGGAGACCAAAGCTGAACACAATACGCCAGGTGTGATCTCACCAGGGCCCTGTACAACTGCAGAAGGACCTCTTTTCTCCTATACTCAACTCCCCTTGTTATGAAGGCCAACATGCCTTTAGCTTTCTTCACTGCCTGTTGTACCTGCATGCTTGTTTTCAGTGACTGTACAAGAACACCTAGATCCCATTGTACTTCCACTTTTCCTGACTTGAAACCATTCAGTTAGTAATTTGCCTTCCCGTTCTTGCCACCAAAGTGGATAACCTCACATTTATCCACATTAAACTGCATCTGCCCAATCACCCAACCTGTCCAAGTCACCCTGCATTCTCCTAACATCCTCCTCATATTTCACACTACCACCCAGCTTTGTGTCATCTGCAAATTTGCTAATGTTACTTTTAATCCCTTCATCTAAATCATTAATGTATATTGTAAATAGCTGCGGTCCCAGCACTGAGCCTTGCGGTACCCCACTAGTCACTACCTGCCATTCTGAAAAGGACCTGTTAATGCCTACTCTTTGTTTCCTGTCTGCCAAACAATTTTCTATCCATGTTAGTTCCCTACCCCAATACCACGTGCTCTAATTTTGCCCACTAATCTCCTATGTGGGACCTTATCAAAGGCTTTCTGAAAGTCCAGGTGCACTACATCCACTGGCTTTCCCTTGACAATTTTCATTGTTACATCCTCAAAAAATTCCAGATGATCAGTCAAGCATGATTTCCCCTTCGTAAATCCATGCTGACTCAGACCAATCCTGTTACTGCTATCCAAATGTGCTGCTATTTCATCTTTTATCATTGACTCCAGCATCTTCCCCACCACTGATGTCAGGCTAACTGGTCTATAATTCCCTGTTTTCTCTCTCCCTCCATTCTTAAAAAGTGGAATAGCATTAGGTACCCTCCAATCCTCAGGAACTGATCCTGAATCTGTAGAACATTGGAAAATGATTACCAATGTGTCCATGATTTTTAGAGCCACCTCCTTAAGTGCCCTGGGATGCAGACCATCAGGCCCTGGGGATTTATCAGTCTTCAGTCCCATCAGTCTACCCAGCACCATTTTCTGCCTAATATGAATTTCCTGTAGTTCCTCCGTTACTCTAGTCCTCTGGCCACTATTACATCTGGGAGATAGTCTCTGTCTTCCCTTGTGAAGACAGATCCAAAGTACCTGTTCAACTCATCTGCCATTTCCTTGTTCCCCATAATAAATTCACCCGTTTCTGTCTTCAAGGGCCCAATTTTGGTCTTAACTAACTTTCTCCTCTTCACATACCTAAAGAAGCTTTTACTATCCTCCTTTATATTCTTGGCTAGCCTACCTTCATACCTCATCTTTTCTCCCTGTATTGCCTTTTTAGATATCTTCTGTTGCTCTTTAAAAGTTTCCCAACCCTCTGGCTACCCGTTCATCTTTGCTATGCTATACTTCTTCTCTTTTATTTTTAAACTTTCCTTGACTTTCCTTGTCAGCCTCAGTTGCCCCCTGCTCCCCTTAGAATCTTTCTTCCACTTTGGAATGAACTGATCCTGCACCTTCTGTATTATTCCCAGAAATACCTGCCATTGTTGTTCCAATGTCATCCCTGCTAGGGTATCCTTCCAGTTAACTTTGGCCAGTTCCTCCCTCATGGCTGCATAGTCCCCTTTGTTCAACTGTAATACTGACACTTCCGATTTTCCCTTTTCCCTCTCAAATTGTAGATTACAACTTATCATATTTTAGTTACTACCTCCTAATGGCTCCTTTATCTTGAGTTCCCCTATCAAATCCAGTTCATTACACAACACCAGATCCAGAATTGCCTTCTCCCTGGTTGGCTCCAGTACAAGCTGCTCTAAGAATCCATCTCGGAGGCACTCCACAAACTCCCTGTCTTGGGGTCCAGTACCAACCTGATTTTCCCAGTCTACCTGCACGTTGAAATCCCCCATTATAACCGTAGCATTACCTTTGCAACATGCTAATTTTAGCTCTTGATTCAACTTGCAAGGCAGCATCTGTGGAAAAAAGTACTGTCGACGTTTCGGGCCGGGACCCTTCATCAGGACTAGAGATCATGCAATCCACCTGGCAACAGAGTGGGACAGGTGTAATCTACCCGGCAACAGAATGGGACAGGTGTAATCTACCCGGCAACGGAGAGAGACAAGTGTAATCTACCCGGCAATGGAGTGGGACAGATGTAATCTACCTGGCAACAGAAAGGGACAGGTTTAATCTGCCTGGCAATGGAGCAGGACAGATGTAATCTACCCAGCAACAGAGTGGGACAGGTGTAATCTACCCGGCAACGGAGAGGGACAGGTGTAATCCACCTGGCAATGGAGCAGGACAGATGTAATAAGACCATAAGATATAGGAGGAGAATTAGGCATGGCTCAATGAGTCTGCTCCACCATTTCATCATGTCTGATCCAATTTTCCTCTCAGCCCCAATCCCCTGCCTTCTCAAGTCAAGTCAAGTCAAGTCACTTTTATTATCATTTCGACCATAACTGCTGGTACAGTACATAGTAAAACTGAGACAACGTTTTTCAGGACCATGCTGTTACATGACAGTACAAAAACTAGTCTGAACTACGTAAAAAACAACACAGAGAAAAAAAACACACAACAACTACACTAGACTACAGACCTACCCAGGACTGCATAAAGTGCACAAAACAGTGCAGGCATTACAATAAATAATAAACAGGACAATAGGGCAAGGTGTCAGCCCAGGCTTCGGGTATTCAGGAGTCTGATAGCTTGGGGGAAGAAACTGTCATGAGTTTGGTCATGAGAGCCCGAATGCTTTGGTGCCATTTCCCAGGTGGCAGGAAGGGTGCATGGGGTCCTTCATAATGCTGTTTCCTTTGTGGATGCAGCGTGTAGTGTAAATGTTCTTGATGGCTGCAAGAGAGACCCCGATGATCTTCTTAGCTGACCTCACTATCCGCTGCAGGGTCTTGCGATCTGAGATGGTGCAATTTCTGAACCAGGCAGTGATGCAGCTGCTCAGGATGCTCTCAATACAACCCCTGTAGAATGTGATGAGGATGGGGAGTGGGAGATAGACTTCCCTCAGCCTTTGCAGAAAGTAGAGATGCTCCTGGGCTTTCTTTGCTATGGAGCTGGTGTTGAGGAACCAGGTGAGATTCTCCACCAGGTGAACACCAGGAAATTTGGTGCTCTTCTCGATCTCGACCGAGGAGCCATCGATGTTCAGTGGGGAGTAGTTGCTCCATGCTCTCCTGAAGTCAATGATCATCTCTTTTGTTTTGTTCACATTCAGAGACAGGTTGTTGGCTCTGCACCAGTCCATTAGACGCTGCACCTCCTCTCTGTAAGCTGACTCATCGTTCTTGCTGATGCTCCCTGTATTCCATCATGCCCTGACCATCGAGAATCTATCAACCTCTGTCTTAAATATACATAAAGACTTGGCCTTCACAGTTGCCTGTGGCAAAGAATTCCACAAATTTACCACTTACTGGCTAAAGAAATTCCTCCTCATCTTCATTCTAAAAGGATGCCATCTATTCCGAGGCTGTGTCCTCTGGTCTTAGACTCCCCCACCATAGGAAACATCCTCTCCACATCCACTCTATCGAGGCTTTCAACATTCAATAGGTTTCAATGGGGTAACCCCTCATTCTTCTAATTCTAGTGAATACAGGCCCAGAACCATCAAACGTTCTTCGTATGACAAGCCGTTCAATCCTGGAATCATTTTCGTGAACTCCTTTGAACCCTCTCCAGTTTCAGCACATCCTTCCTAAGATAAGGAGCCCAAAACTCCACACAATACTCCAAGTGAGGACTCGCCAGTGCTTTGTAAAGTCTCAACATCACATCCTTGTTTTTATATTCTACTCCTCTTGAAATAAGTGCTAACATTGCATTTGCCTTCCTCATCACAGACTCAACCTGCAAATTAACCTTTAGGGAATCCTGCACAAGGACTCCCAAGTCCCTTTGTACTATAGTTTTTTTGTATTTTCTCTCCATTTAGAGAAGGGGGAGTTGCTACTGGGTGATGAGGAAATGACCAAGGCTTAGAATGACTATTTTGTGTCAGTTTTCACGGTGGAGGACACGTCTAATATGCCACAGAGAGAAGTTATGGAAGTGAGGACCTTGATACAATAGCTATCACTAAATAGGTAGTGCTGAGCAAACTTAGGATGGAGAAGAGGAGGAACTGCTTTTCCCAGAGAGTGGTGAATCTGTGGAATTCTCTGCCCAATGAAGCAGTGGAGGCTAGCTCAGTAAATATATTTAAGACAAGGTTGGATAAATTTTCGCTTAATAGGGGTATTAAAGGTTTTGGGGAGAAGGCAGGTAGGTGGAGATGAGTGTTGGCCAGATCAGCCATGAATGGCGGAGCAGGTTTGACTGCTCCTGCTCCTATTTCTTATGTTCTTTAGAAAACAGTCAACCATTTCAAAGTGCATGACCATACACTTTCTGACACTGTATTCCATCTGCCATTTCTTTGCCGATTCTCCTAATCTGTCTAAGTCCTTCTGAGGCCTCTTTCTCAGAACTAACTGCCCTTCCACCTACCTTCGAAGTCTGCAGACTTTGCAACAATGCCATCAATTGCATCATCCAAATCATTGACATATAACGTAAAAATAATCGGTCCCAACACAGACCCCTGTGGAACACGTCCAGTCACCAGCACCCAACCAGAAAAGGTTCTCTCTATTACCACTCTTTCCCTCCTGCCAATCAGCCACTGCTTTATCCATGCTCAAATCTTTCCTGTTCCACCATGGGCTTGTAGCTTATTAAGCAGCTTCATGTGTGGCACCTTGTAAAAGGCCTTCTGAAAATCCAAGTACACAACATCCTCCGATTCTCCTTTGTCTATCCTGCTTGTTATTTCTTCAAAGAATTCCAGCAGATTAGTCAGGCAAGATTTTCCCTTGAGGAAGCTACACTGACTATAGCCTGTTTTATCATGTTCCTCCAACTATCCTGAGACATCATCCTTCATAATCGACTCCAACATCTTCCCAACCACTGAGGTCAGACTAACTGACCTATAGTTTCCTTTCTTCAGCCTCTCTCAGTCACATTTGCAATTTTCCAGTCTTCTGGAACAATTTCAGAATCTAGTGATTCTTGGAAGATCATTACTAATGCCTCCACGATCTCTTCAACCACCTCTTTCAGAACCGTAAGGAGTACACCACCTGGCTTAGGTGACTCACCTACTTTCAGACCACTCAGTTTCCCAAGAATCTACTCGGCAACAGAGCAGAATTGGTTTAATCTATCTGGTAATGGAGAGGGATGGGTGTGATCTACACAGTGACAGAGAGGGATGGGTGTGATCTACACAGTGACAGAGAGGGATGGGTGTGATCTACCCAACGACGGAGAGGGATGGGTGTGATCTACCCAGCGACAGAGAGGGATGGGTGTGATCTACCCAGCGATGGAGAGGGATGGGTGTGATCTACACAGCGACGGAGAGGGATGGGTGTGATCTACCCAGTGACAGAGAGGGATGGGTGTGATCTAACCAGCTACGGAGAGGGATGGGTGTGATCTACACAGTGACGGAGAGGGATGGGTGTGATCTACCCAGTGACGGAGAGGGATGGGTGTGATCTACCCAGTGACGGAGAGGGATGGGTGTGATCTACCCAGTGATGGAGAGGGATGGGTGTGATCTACCCAGCGACAGAGAGGGATGGGTGTGATCTACCCAGCGACAGAGAGGGATGGGTGTGACCTACCCAGCGATGAGAGGGATGGGTGTGATCTACACAGCAATGGAGAGGGATGGGTGTGATCTACCCAGCGACGGAGAGGGATGGGTGTGATCTACACAGTGATGGAGGGGGATGGGTGTGATCTAACCAGCTACGGAGAGGGATGGGTGTGATCTACACAGTGACGGAGAGGGATGGGTGTGATCTACCCAGTGACGGAGAGGGATGGGTGTGATCTACCCAGTGATGGAGAGGGATGGGTGTGATCTACACAGTGACGGAGAGGGATGGGTGTGATCTACCCAGTGACGGAGAGGGATGGGTGTGATCTACACAGTGACGGAGAGGGATGGGTGTGATCTACCCAGTGACGGAGAGGGATGGGTGTGATCTACCCAGTGATGGAGAGGGATGGGTGTGATCTACCCAGTGACAGAGAGGGATGGGTGTGATCTACCCAGCGACAGAGAGGGATGGGTGTGACCTACCCAGTGATGAGAGGGATGGGTGTGATCTACACAGCAATGGAGAGGGATGGGTGTGATCTACCCAGCGACGGAGAGGGATGGGTGTGATCTACACAGTGATGGAGGGGGATGGGTGTGATCTACCCAGCGATGAGAGGGATGGGTGTGATCTACACAGTGATGGAGAGGGATGGGTGTGATCTACCCAGTGATGGAGAGGGATGGGTGTGATCTACACAGCGATGGAGAGGGATGGGTGTGATCTACCCAGCGACGGAGAGGGATGGGTGTGATCTACCCAGTGATGGAGAGGGATGGGTGTGATCTACACAGCGATGGAGAGGGATGGGTGTGATCTACCCAGCGACGGAGAGGGATGGGTGTGATCTACACAGTGATGGAGAGGGATGGGTGTGATCTACCCAGCGACGGAGAGGGATGGGTGTGATCTACCCAGCGACAGAGAGGGATGGGTGTGATCTACCCAGCGACGGAGAGGGATGGGTGTGATCTACACAGTGATGGAGAGGGATGGGTGTGATCTACACAGTGATGGAGAGGGGTGGGTGTGATCTACCCAGTGATGGAGAGGGAGGGGTGTGATCTACACAGCGACGGAGAGGGATGGGTGTGATCTACCCAGCGACGGAGAGGGATGGGTGTGATCTACACAGTGATTGAGAGGGATGGGTGTGATCTACACAGGGAGAGGGATGGGTGTGATCTACCTGGCCATGGAGCAGGGAAGATGTATTCCAGCTGGCAATGAAGCGCTGCAGGTGAAATCTTGTATAATGTACATAAAATGTTAGAGGGGGGAAAGATCAACAAGGCATGCTTATAAGAGGTGTACGACAGGAAAGCAGGGCATTCAGCCTATTGTGTTCCTGCTAGCGATCTATATTAATCCCATTAGACATTCTTAGTTTGTCAGTTCTGATGTCTTAGTGTTCTAAGGCCTCCTCCAAATATTCCTTAAATGTTGGCAATTCCACCTGCACCATCCATTCACATAGTGAATTCCACAGTCCAACCACACTCTAGATGGAGAAAGCTCTTCCTCGAGTCCCCTCTAAAGCTTCTGTCCCTGATCTTGAGTTATGAGCACTTCTGCTGAGCGGAAACAATTCTACCTCTCCTATCTGTGTCCCTTGTGATTTTTAAAAGTCCGTCAAGCACCCACCACCCCACATACAAAACAAACTCAGCATATCCAAGTCCTCTATCACAGGCAATGCCCTGGTAAGTCAACATTTCGGGCCTAGACACTTCGTCAGGACTGAGGAAGGAGGGGCAGGGGCCATATACAGAAGGTGGGGGGAGGGTGGAAGGTGCAGGTGAAAAACCAATCGGAGGAAAGATCAAGGGGTGGGGGAGGGGAAGCAGGGAGAGGATAGTCTGGAGAGGTGAAGAAGGGGGAAGCACTATGTGTAGTAGAAGAAGGCATGACAGAGGTGATAGGCAGCTGGGGGAGGAGGCAGAGTGAAGGTGGGATGGGAGATGGGAGTGGGAGGGAATTACCAGAAGTTGGAGAATTCGATGTTAATACCAAGAGGCTGGAGACGACCCAGACAGTATATGAGGTTTTGCTCCTCCAATCTGAGCTTGGCCTCATCATGGCAGTACAGGAGGCCATTTCATAAACACAAAGTACACTGCAGATGCTGTGGTCAAATCAACATGTACAAACAAGCTGGAGGAACCCTCCATCTCCCTTCCCCCATCCCATTTTCACTCTCCCTCCTCTTCTAGCTGCCTATCACCTCTCTTATGTTTCTGGCTTCTTCTACTACCCATAGTGCTTTCCCCTTACATTCCTTCTTCACCTCTCCTGTCTATCCCCTCCCAGCTTCCCCTCCCCCACCCCTTGATCTTTCATCCGATTGGTTTTTCACCTGCACCTTCCACCCTCCCCCCACCTTCTGTATAGGGCTCCTGCCCCCTCCTTCTTCAGTCCTGACGAAGGGTCTCGACCCGAAACATTGACTGCTCATTTCAATGGATGCTGCTCGACCTGCTGAGCTCATCCAGCTTTTGTATGTGTTGATTTTACCACAGCATCTGTAATGTACTTTGTGTTTAATGTCCTAGTAATTCTCCTCTGCATTCTCTTTCCTTATTTTAGTGTGGTCTCCATTGCTGGGTAGGTTTCACCTGCCTGTGGCTGTGCTGCATTAGGAATTTGAGGAAAATTGCTATATCGCCAATGGGTGTTGCAAATTTCTACGGACTTGTATATTGGGGAGCCTACTGACTGGGTGCATCACAGCCTGATTTGGAGCCTCCTGTACACAAGGTCACAAGAAGCTGCAGAGGGTTGTAAACTCAGCCAGCCCCATCATGAGCAAAACTCACTGAGGACACCTTAAAAAGGAGCTGCCTTAAGAAAGCTGAAAACAGCGCCCATCTGGGACGTGCCCCCTTCTCATTCCTCTAATCAGCCAGGGAGTACAGGAGCCCGAAGGCACACACGCAGTGATTCAGGAACAGCTTCTTCTCCTCCACTGCCGGATTGCTGAACGATCCATGAAAACCACCTCGTTCATTCTCTTTTGCACTACTTACTTATGATTGTAAATGATAGTAGTTTTTGTGACAGGTTTCATGATGCGTAAGTTAGCAATAAGGGATCTGATTGTAACTCTGTTTCAGGTAATCACACGGTTATTATTGCAAAACCAAGGATGCTCCCATCGTTGTCACGGCAACCGATGTAACTGTGATGCTTTGCTCTCACCGTCCATGGAATATAGAACAACAGAGCATGGGAACAAGCCCTTCGGCCCCCAATGTCTGTGCTGGCCATGTTGCCAACTGAAATTAATCCCATGTGCCTGCACATGGTCTGTATCACTTCATTTCCTGTCTGTTCATGTTGTATCTAAATATTGCCATCTAATCTATTTCCACCTTCCCTGCCACCCATTACACACAAAAAAACCTTTGTTCATAACTCTCTTTGAAGTTTTCCCTCCCTCCTTAAAGTTAATCTCACTACTATTGACATTTCCACCACGGCGGAAATGACGCAAAGAATCTATCTACAGTGGCATGCAAAAGTTTGGGCACCCCGGTCAAAATTTCTATTACTGTGAATAGCTAAGTGAGTAAAAGATGACCTGATTTCCAAAAGGCATACGGTTAAAGATGACACATTTCTTTAATATTTTAAGCAAGAAAACGTTTTTTATTTCCATCTTTTACGATTTCAAAATAACAAAAAAGGAAAAGGGCCCGAAGCAAAAGTTTGGGCACCCTGCATGGTCAGTACTTAGTAACACCCCCTTTGGCAAGTATCACAGCTTGTAAATGCTTTTTGTAGACAGCTAAGAATCTTTCAATTCTTGTTTGGGGGATTTTCGCCCATTCTTCCTTGCAAAAGGCTTCTAGTTCTGTGAGATTCTTGGGCCGTCTTGCATGCACTGCTCTTTTGAGGTGTTTCCACAGATTTACGATGATGTTTAGGTCAGGGGACTATGAAGCCATCCTCTTTTCATCTTCAGCTTTTTTACAGACGGTGTGATGTTTGCTTCCAGAATTTGCTGGTATTTAATTGAATTCATTCTTCCCTCTACCAGTGAAATGTTCCCCATGCCACTGGCTGCAACACAAGCCCAAAGCATGATTGATCCACCCCCGTGCTTAACAGTTGGTGAGGTGTTCTTTTCATGAAATTCTGCACCCTTTTTTCTCCAAACATACCTTTGCTCATTGTGGCCAAAAAGTTCTATTTTAATTTAATCAGTTAAAATCTTAACAAGGCTGATGCATTTTGGAAACAGGTCCTATAGGCTGATGAAGTTAAAATAGAACTTTTTGGTGACCTGCAACCACGGCTGATAAGCCCCATCTGCCTGAAGTGACTGGCTTTAAGATGCCAGTTAGCCGTCTTTGTTCCTTTTCCTGACCGTTTCACTGAACACCTATGCTCTGTCCGCCAGAGAAAGCAGGATCTCCCAGCGGCCACACATTTTAATTCCACATCCCATTCCCATTCTGATATGTCTATCCATAGTCTCCTCTAGAACCAAAGAACATTACAGCACAGAAAAAGGCCTTTTGGCCCTTCTTGGCTGTGCCGAATCATTTTTCTGCCTAGTCCCACTGACCTGCACCTGGGCCATATCCCTCCAAACCCCTCTCATCCACATACCTGTCCAAGATTTTCTTAAATGTCAAAAGTGAGCCCGCATGCACCACTTCATCTGGCAGCTCATTCCACAATCCTACCACTCTCTGTGTGAAGAAGCCCCCGCTAATGTTCCCTTTAAACTTTTCCCCTTCACCCTTAATCCATGACCTCTGTTTTTTTTCTCCCCTAGCCTCAGTGGAAAAAGCCTGCTTGCATTCACTCTCTCTATGCCCATCAGAACTTTATATACCTCTATCAAGTCTCCCCTCATTCTTCTACGCTCCAGGGAATAAAGTCCTAACCTATTCAACCTTTCTCTGTAACTCAGTTTCTCAAGTCCCAACAACATTCTTGTAAACCTTCTCTGCACTCTTTCAACCTTATTAATATCCTTCCTGTAATTAGGTGACCAAAATTGCACACAATACACCAAATTCAGCCTCACCAATGTCTTATACACCTCACCATAACATTCCAACTCTTATACTCGATACTTTGATTTATAAAGGCCAATGTACCAAAAGCTCCCTTTATGACCTTGTCTACTTGTGACACCACTTTTAGGGAATTATGTATCTGTATTCCCAGATCCCTCTGTTCTACTGCACTCCTCTGTGTCCTACCATTTACCTTGTATGTTCCACCTTGGTTTGACCTTCCACAGTGCAATACCTCACACTTGTCCGCATTAAACTCCATCTGCCATTTTTCAGCCCAGTCCTCCAACTGGTCCAAATCCCTTTGCAAGCTTTGAAAACCTTCCTCACTGTCCACTACACTTCCAATCTTTGTATCATCAGCAAATTTGCTGATCCAATTGACCACATTATCATCTAGATCATTGATATAGATGACAAATTACAATGGACCCAGCACTGATCCCTGTGGCACACCACTAGTCATAGGCCTCCACTCAGAGTAGCAATCCTCCACTACCACTCTCTGGCTTCTTCCATTGAGCCAATGTCTAATCCAATTTACTACCTCTCCATGTATACCTAGTGACTGAATCTTCCTAACTAACCTCCCATATGGGACCTTGTCAAAGGCCTTACTGAAGTCCATGTATACAACATCCACTGTCTTTCCTTCATCCACTTTCCTGGTAACTTCCTTGAAAAACTCTAATAGATTAGTTAAATATGACCTACCATGCACAAAGCCATGCTGACTTTTTCTAATAAGTCCCTGTCTATCCAAATACTTGTAGATTCTATCTCTTAGTATTCCTTCCAATAATTTACCTACTACCGATGTCAAACTTACCGGCCTATAATTTCCCGGCTTACTTTTTGAGCCTTTTTTAAACAACAAAACTACATGAGCTATCCTCCAATCCTCCGGCACCTGACCGGTGGATATTGACATTTTAAATATTTCTGCCAAGGCTCCTGCAATTTCAACACTAGTCTCCCTCAAGGTCCGAGGGAATACCCTGTCAGGTCCTGAGGATTTATCTACTCTGATTTGCCTCAAGACAGCAAGCACCTCCTCCACTTTAATCTGTATAAGTTCCATGACCTCCCTACTTGCTTGCCCTGTTTCCATCGCCTCCATTCCAGTTTCCTTAGTAAATACAGATGCAAAAAACCCATTTAATATTTCTCCCATTTCCTTTGGTTCCATACATAGTTGACCTCTCTGATCTTCAAGAGGTCCAATTTTAACCCTTACTATGCTCTTAACATACCTGTAGAAGCTCTTAGGATTATCTTTTACCCTGACTGCCAAAGCAACCTCATGTCTTCTTTTAGCCCTCCTGATTTCTTTCTTAAGTATTTTCTTACTCTTTTTATACTCCTCAAGCATCTTATTTCCTCCCTGTTGCCTATACATCTCTCTCTTCTTCTTTATCAGAGTTCCAATATCCCTCGAGAACCAAGGTTCCTTATTCTTTTTCATTTTGCCTTTAACCCTGACAGGAACATACAAACTCTGCACTCTTAAAATTTCTTCTTTGAAGGCCTCCCATTTACCAATCACATCCTTGCCAGAGAACAACCTGTCCCAATCTAAGCTTTTTAGATCCTTTCTCATTTCTTCAAATTTGGCTTTTTTCCAGTTTAGAACTTCAACCCAAGGACCAGATCTATCTTTATCCATGATCAAGTTGAAACTAATGGTGTTATGATCACTGGAACCAAAGTGTTCCCCTACACACACTTCTGTCACCTGCCCTAACTCATTTCCTAATAGGAGATCTAATATTACATCCTCCTTAGTTGGTACATCTATATATTGATTTAGAAAACTTTCCTGAACACATTTTACAAACTCTAACCCATCTAGACCTTTAACAGTATGGGAGTCCCAATCAATATGTGGAAAATGAAAATCCCCTACAATCACAACTTTATGTTTCCTGCCGTTGTCTGTTATCTCTCTGCAGATTTGCTCCTCCAATTCTCGCTGACTATTGGGTGGTCTATAGTACAACCCCATTAATGTGGTCTTACCTTTCCTGTGTCTCAGCTCCACCCATATGGCCTCAGTAGACAAGCCCTCTAATCTGCCCTGCCGGAGCACTGCTGTAATATTTTCCCTGACTAACAAAGCCAACCCCCCACCCTTCATCCCTCTGCCTCTATCATGTCTGAAACATCGGAACCCTGGAACATTGAGCTGCCAGTCCTGCCCCTCCTGTAGCCAAGTTTCAGTAATGGTTATGATGTCATAATTCCACGTGTCAATCCAGGCCCTCAGCTCTTCTGCCTTTCCCACAATACTCTTCGCATTGAAATATACACACCTCAGAAGATTATTACCACGACACAGAACCTTACTATTTGTGACTTTGCATGAACTACTAACATCATTTATTTTTACCCCTGTTCCACTATCTACTCTAGTTCCCATCCCCCTGCAAACCTAGTTTAAACCCTCCCCAATAACACTAGCAAACCTCCCTACAAGTATATTGGTCCCCTTGTAGTTCAGGTGTAACCCGTCTATCTTGTACAGGTCCCACCTGCCTCAGAAGAGGTCCCAATGATCTAGAGGTCCCAATGCCCCCTAACACCAGTTTCTCAGCCACGTGTTCATCTGCCAGAGCATCCTACTTTTACCCACACTGGCACATGGCACAGGCAGCAATCCAGAGATTATTATCCTCGAGGTCCTGTTTTTCAACTTCCTACCAAGCTCTCTGTACTCACTCTTCAGGACCTCCTGACTCTTTCTACCGATGTCATTGGTACTGATGTGTACCACAACGTCTGGCTGATCACCCTCCCACCTCAGAATGCCATGCACGCAATCAGAAACATCCCTGTCCCTGGCACCGGGAAGGCAACAAAACATCTGGGAGTCTCTATCACGACCACAGAATCTCCTGACTATGGAGTCCCCTATCATTACCGTTCTCCTCTTCTTCCTTCCTCCCTTCTGCACTGCAGAACCAGACTCAGAGCCAGAGATCCGGCTGCCGCAGCTTGTCCCAGGTAAGCCATCCCCCGCAACAGTATCCAAATCGGTATACCTGTTTTGGTGGGGAATGGCCACAGAGGAACCCTGCACTACCTGCCCTTTCCCCTTCCCTTGCCTGACGGTAACCCAGTTACCTGTGCCCTGTTTTTTAGGTGTAACTATCTCCTGGGAGCTACTATCTATAAACTGCTCAGTCTCCCAAATGATCCGGAGGTCATCCAGTTCCTGCTCCAGTTCCCTAACGTGGTCTGCACTTCTTGCAGGTATCATTATCAGGGACACCAGAGGTCTCCATGACTTCCCACATCCTGCAAGAGGAGCATTCCAACATCCTGCCTGGCATATTCTCTAGTCTGAATGAAAAAAAAGAAGAAAAACAGAAACTTACAGGAACCTATCCTCGCCTCTGCCTGTTTCTCGCTGAAGCCTGATTGAGCCAAAGCCGTCTCACTCCTCAACTCAGTGCACTCCAACGATGGCCGCTGTATATGGCGGTCTTTCTTTTAAACCTTGGCACGCTACGTCGCGCGCCTGCGCAGTCTAGCCTCTTTTCCCTGAGGTGTTAAAGAAAAACTACCTTCTTTCCGCAATGCCTTCAGTCTGCCACTCTCAGCCTCTTGCTTCGATTTATTACTGTCAAGATGAAGCCACACTCAGGTTGGAAGAACAACACCTTATATTCCACCTAGGTAGCCTCCAACCTGATGGCATGAACATTGATTTCTCTAAATTCCATTAATGCCCCTTTTCACCACATCCCTTATTTATCTAATTATTTATTCCTTTTTTCTCTCTCTGCCCCTCTCACAATCACTCCTTGCCTATTCTGCATCTCCCTTTGGTGCTCCCCTCCCCCTTTCTTTTGGGCCTCCTATCCCATGATCCTTTCCCTTCTCCAGCTCTGTATCCCTTTTGCCAAACAACTTCCCAGCTCTTAGCTTCATCCCTCCCCCTCCGGTCTTCTCCTATCATTTTGGATCTCCCCCTCCCCCTTCAACTTTCAAATCTACTATTCTTTCATTTAGTCCTGACAAAGGGTCTCAGCCCAAAAGGTTGACAGTGCTTCTTCCCATAGATGCTGCCTGGCCTGCTGTGTTCCACCAGCATTTTGTGTGTTTTGGTAGGAACAGTTCCACTGGGCTTACTACCTAGGCCACACGTGAAGGCCAGGAACTGGACCTGGTTGTCAGCGGCCCTTTGAGATGAACGTCATTGGGAGTATTTGATAAGTAGTGGGAGCTTATGCTCACTACCAACCCTGGCTAAGACAGCCTTAAGGAATCTCCGTCCTATCTATGCCTCTCATTACTTTAAACATTTTTCGTATTTGAAGTGTATAAAACTACTCTAGAAAGCAAGAGAAAGACGATAAAAAAGAAAGACTAAATTTTTTTTGTCCTTCAAACATTTTGTAAACACTTTTGAAGCACAGATGGTCCAGGAATTAAATTACCCAAAAATCTGCAGGCAGAGAAATCCCAGCAGCTTTATGAAAAAAAAAGTGTCGAACAGACTCTCGGCCAGTTCTAAATGCAAACTTTGCGTATTCGGGAAAAAAAATTGAAACGCAAAGGAGGTGTTTGGAATAATACGTTCAATGTTGTGTGTCCGAGAACAGGGGGAAGTTCACAACGTTTCCCCGCGAACGGTGAATGACAGTTGGAATCCGCAAAGCTCCCGCGCCCAGCGGCAGATTGAAACGGAACAGGCCCGGGTCTCCATAGCGACCCGGCCGGCAGATTGAAACGGAACGGGCCCGGGTCTCCATAGCGACCCGGCCGGCAGACACGCGTGAAATCACAGAGCTGGGGGTCGGCGAGACGGGCGGCGCCTTGTCCGGTAAGATGGACGGCGGGAATGCCGGGACGGAAGAGGAAAAGGCAGTTTTGAGGAAAATGGAGAGAGTAGTGTTCGAGGCAAAAGGGTAGGGGACAGAGTGAGGATGACATTGAGGGATAGAAAACACGGAGGGGAGCGGAGGGAATATCAGAGGCGAGAAGGAGGAGGAGGAACCTAGCGTGGGAGGAGATACAGAGGGGAGAACATTGAGAACCCAGGGGTGAGGAGATCATTAGGATGGTAGGGGAATTATTGGGAGTGGAGAAAGAGGGGATTGTTGAGAGACTGATTTGGGATGACTGAGAGTGGAGGGATTGGGGCTTATTGGGAGGGTTTGGGGATCATTAGGAGTGGACAGAATGCGGATCCTTTGGCGTGGAGTGATTGGGGGTCATTGGAAGGGGAGCAATTGGGAGAGAATAGGGAGCATTGATGGTGGATGGATTGGGGATCATTGGGAGACAAGGGTTAGAGGTTCATTGGGAGGGATTGTGGATTATTGGGAGTGGAAGGAATGGGGATCTTCGGGGTGGATTGGTGATCATTGGGAGTTGAGGGACTGGAGATCATAGGGAGTGGAGTGGAACAAGATCATTGGTAGTGGAGGGATTAGGGACCATTGGGAGGGGAGGGATTGGGGTCAGTGGGAGGGATTGGGGATAATGGGGAGTGGAGTGATTGGGGATGATTGGGAGTGTTTGAGGTTCATTGTGAGAGTGTTGGGATTGGGAGAGGAGGAATTGGGACCATTGGGAACAGGGTGATTGAGGATTATTCGGAGTGAAAGGATTGAGAATCATTTCCAGGGTTGGGTATCATTGGGAGTGGAATGATTGGGGATGATTTGGAGTGGAGTGTTTGGGACCATTGGGAGTGCAGATATTGGGGTTCATTGGGAATAGAAGGATTGATAATTGGGAGTGAAAGGATTGAGGATCTTTGGGATTGGAGGGGTCGATCTTTGGGAGTGGAGGGTTGACATTATTTGTGTGGGAAAGCAGATGATCAGATGACAGGATGTTTCATGAAGAGAGACTGAGGTGTGTGGTGGACATGGCTTGGAGTCAGATGAAAGTGGACAATATACAAGTGGAGTTGAGGAAATGGCAATGGACATTGTGAAGGAAGCTGCTACAAGATGTTGAAGGCAAGGAAGCAGATCACATGTTGTGTCTGGAAACTGCGTGTTGTGGGGGTACTCTGGGGTTGAGATACATTTGCTGGAAAAAGGGGATGGAGATGTGGGAAATGCATGTGGTTACATTGGATGTGGAGTAGGTGTTTTGGTGTAGTGTGGGACAGGGAACATACAAACATTGGGGCAAAAAAGGGGTGAACATATAGTGGGACGAGGAGACTGAAGATTGGGTGAGGTAGGGATGGGGTGGGTTGTCAGGAGAGTGTGCGGGATTAAGTATTGAGAATCACTCAGATCGGGATCTGTTGAAGAAGAAAGGGCAATTATTGGAAGGTAATGGGGGATCGATAAATATTAGGGTCATGGAGGCACCATGAGGAGTGCGATTATTAGGGAGGAGAATGGGAGGGTTGTGGAATAATGCAGCCCAATGTGGAAATGAGGTGAGAAATTTGGGGATAGGAGAGGTGATACCGGGAAGCTGTTTAATAATGAAAGGGAATATTGGATCAGAGGAGGGAGAGGTAGAGGAATATTTGGGTATGAATGAACAGGAGTTGTATTGGCGCAGGGTCAAAGGGAGGGAAAGAAGGGGTGCAGAGAGGGTCTATTGTAGCAGGGAGAGGGAAGTGAAAATGAGGAGGTAGCGGGTAGAGGGAAGAATATTAAAGGGATGATGGGAAAGCAGGAATGGCGGGTTAATAATAAACAGTGTACTAGAATAGAAAGAGACATTGTGGGATGTTGTGAAGGAGACAGGAACATAGGGGTAGAGAGGAAGTTAGCTGTGAAGGAGTCTCGGGAAGGTGTCCAATAATGGATGGGGATGTAGAGACAATATTGGAAGTGGGGATGGAAGGGCGCAACATTTGGACATGAGAAGGTGAAAACACTAAATAGAAAGAGTTGGGAATATTGGCAATGGCGAATGGAAACTTTGGTGCAAGGTGAGAGGCAGAAATGGATGATGTGACGTGGGGGAATAGTGGGGAACAGAGTGTGAGGGAGGAATATTGGGGTGAGGCATTAGCATTGAAAGGCAGGGTGAGAGGGTGAATATAGGGCACAGGAATGGAGCAGTGAAGTTGGGTGGATTATTGGATGACAGGAAGGGTGGGTTTGGGGAATATTGGGTGCAGGGAAGGATTACCTTTGCAGGAAATGAGGACAATATGAATATTGAAGGGACAGGGAGGGATGGAATATTGGAGGAAGAGGATGAAAACTGCAGAAAAGAGTATCAGGCAGGGGTGGGAATATGGGATGTTGTGTGCTAGGAAGGGGAATATTGAAGGCACAGGATTTGAGGGAAATTGGAATATTGACAAGGAGATATGGATTATTGGAGGCAGTCATGGATGGAGAGAGGAGTCTTGAGGAAAGAAGGGAAAAATACTAGGTGGAGAGAGGGATACAGTATATTGGGGAGGGAGGACGGTATTGGGTGTCTGCAAGGGATGAAGAATAGAGGAGGGAAAGGAAGAGGAAATATTGAGGATTAAAGGAATATTTTGAGAGATAAAGTAGGAGCAACATTTTGGACTTTGATGAGAGGAGCAACGATTGGGAATATTAATTTGGAGGGAGCAGAAAAAGGAGGAGGATGTTGAGGGCAGGAAGGGTATAAAAGGAGTTAATTGGAGGCAAGGTAGGGAGTGTTGGCTGGAAACTCTGTGGTGTGGATTGAGGACATCAGTTTATGAGGTGGGAATATTGGGTAACAGAGGACGGCAAATATTGGAGGAGCCACGGAATGATAGGACTAGCGGGATATTGGGAGCAGAGGGAGGATGGAATATTGTAGACAGTACAGTATGGAAGGGGATATGAGTACAGAGAGTAATGGAGTTTAGTAGGAAAGTAAGAGCCTAAAACAGAACAGGGAGGGGAATATCAGGAGACTAAATTAGCTCATCACCTCCAGGCCAATCTACACGATTCTCATTTGCTCTATCAGGGTCATTTCCTTCTTGGTCTTGCCTAACCAAATATCCATCTGATTGTCTCTTAAACATAGCCGGTGAGCTTAGATCGTGGATCAGTACTTTGAGCTGTGATGTTGTGGCCATTACAGAGACTTGGATGGCTCAGGGGCAGGAATAGTTACTCAGAGAGCTAGGCTTTAGATGTTTCAGAAGGACAGGGAGGGAGGCAAAAGAGGTGGGGGCGTGGCACTGTTGATCAGGGATAGTGTCATGGCTGCAGAAAAGGAAGAAGTCATGGAGGGGTTGTCTACAGAGTCCCTGTGGGTGGAAGTTAGGAACAGGAAGGAGTCAATAACTCTACTGGGTGTTTTTTATAGACCACCCAATAGTAACGGGGCATCGAGGAACAGATAGGAAGACAGATTCTGCAAAGGTGTAATAATAACAGGGTTGTGGTGGTGGGAGATTTTAATTTCCCAAATATCGATTGGCATCTCCCTAGTGCAAAGGGTTTAGATGGGGTGGAGTTTTACGAGTGTTCAGGAAGGTTTCTTGACACAATATGTAGATAAGCCTACAAGAGGAAAGGCTGTACTTCAGTTGGAATTGGGAAATGAACCTGGTCAGGTGTCAGATCTCTCAGTGGGAGAGCATTTTGGAGATAGTGATCACAATTCAACCTCCTTTACCATAGCATTGGAGAGGGATAGGAACAGACAAGTAAGGAAAGTGTTTAATTTGAGTAAAGTGAAATATGAGGCTATCAGGCAGGAACTTGGAGGCATTAATTGGGAACAGATGTTCTCAGGGAAATGTACAGCAGAAATGTGGCAAATGTTCAAGGGATATTTGTGTGGCATTCTGCATAGGTACATTCCAATGAGACGGAAAGGATAGTAGGGTACAGAAACCGTGGTGTTCAAAGGCTGTTGAAAACCTAGTCAAAAAGTAAAAAGCTTACGAAAGGTTCAAAAAACTAGATAATGATAGAGATTTAAAAGATTATAAGGCTATCAGGAAGGAGCTTGAGAATGACATTAGGAGGGCCAGAAGGGGCCATGAGAAGGCTTTGGAAAGTGGGATTAAGGAAAACCCCAAGGCATTCTACAAATATGTGAAGAGCAAGAGCGGATAAGACATGAGAGACTAGGACCAATCAAGTGTGACAGTGGAAAAATGTGTATGGATCTGGATGAAATAGCAGAGATACTTAATGAATATTTTGCTTCAGTTTTCACTATGGAATAAGGATCTTGGTGATTGTAGGGATGACTTACAGCAGACTGAAAAGCTTGAGCATGTAGATATTAAGACATGCTGAAGCTTTTGGAAAGCATCAAGTTGGATAAGTCTGCGGGACCAGATGAGGTGTACCCCAGGCTACTGTGGAAGGTGAGGGAGGAGATTGCTGACCTCTGGCAAAGATCTTTGCATCATCAATGGGGATGTGAGAGGTTCCAGAGGATTGGAGGGTTGCAGATGTTGTTCCCTTATTCAAGAAAGGGAGTAGAGATAGCTCAGGAAATTATAGACCAGTGAGTCTTACTTCAGTGGTTGGTCTGTTGCTGGAAAAGATCCTGAGAGGCAGGATTTATGAACATTTGGAGAGGCATAATATGATTAGGAATAGTCAGCATGATTTTGTCAAAAGCAGGTCGTGCCTTATGAGCCTGATTTAAATTTTTGAGGATGTGACTAAACACATTGATGAAGGAAGAGCAGTAGATGTAGTGTATATGGATTTCAGCAAGGCATTTGATAAGGTACCCCATGTAAGGCTTATTGAGAAAGTAAGGAGGCATGGGATCGAAGGGGAAATTGCTTTGTGGATCCAGAACTGGCTTGCTCACAGAAGTCGAAGAGTAGTTGTAGACGGGTCATATTCTGCATGGAGGTTGGTGACTAGTGGTGTGCCTCAGGGATCTGTTCTGGGACCTGTTCTCATCATGATTTTTTTAAATGACCTGGATGAGGAAGTGGAGGAATGGGTTAGTAAATTTTCTGATGACACAAAAGTTGGGGATGTTGTAGATAGTGTGGAAGGCTGTCAGAGATTACAGTGGGACATTGATAGGATGTAAAACTGGGCTGAGAAGTGGCAGATGGAGTTCAAACCAGATAAGTGTGAAGTGGTTCATTTTGGTAGGTCAAATTTGATGGCAGAATATAGTATTAATGGTAAGACTCTTGGCGGTGTGGAGGATCAGAGGGATCTTGGGGTCCGAGTCCATACGACATTCAAAGCTACTGCAAAGGTTGACTCTGTGGTTAAAAAGACATACAGTGTACTGGCCTTCATCAACCCTGGGATTGAGTTTAAGAGCTCAGAGGTAATGTTACAACTATATAGAACCCTGGTCAGACCCCACTTGGAGTACTGTGCTCAGTTCTGGTCACCTCACTACAGGAAATGATAGAAAGGGTGCAGAGGAGATTTACAAGGATGTTGCCTGGATTGGGGAGCATGCCTTATGAGAATGGGTTGAGAGAACTTGGCCTTTTTTCCTTGGAACGACAGAGGATGAGCGGTGACCTGATAGAGGTGTATAAGATGATGAGAGGCATTGATCGTGTGGATAGTCAGTGGCTTTGTCCCAGGGCTGGAATGGCTAGCATGAGAGGGCCCAGTTTTAAGCTGCTTGGAGAGGAGATGTACAGGGAAGATGTCAGAGGTAAGTTTTTTTACGCAGAGAGTCATGACTGCATGGAATTGGCTACCAGCAACAGTGGTGGAGGCGGACATGATAGGGTCTTTTAAGAGACTCCTGGATAGGTACATGGAGCTCAGAAAAATAGAGGGCTATGGGTAACCCTAGGTAATTTCTAAAGTAAGTACATGTTTGGCGCAGCATTGTGAACCAAAAGGCCTGTACTGTGCTGTAGGTTTTCTATGTTTTTCTAGTGATTGTGTCTGAACCCACCACCACCTCTGGTAGCACTTTCCAGATATCAACCGCTCTGTAGATGGAAAAGAAACACTTGTATTTTGTTTTAAACTCTTATCTCTTTCCTTAATACTATATCCTCTTGTTTTGATGGCTGTAGGTTGAGGGATGTCAGGGCAAATCCCAGGAATGAATTTAAGGAGAATCTGGATGTACACTTGAGCATTAGCCTACAGGGCTTCAGATTCAGATTCAATTTGTGTATCAGAAACACAAGGGAATGCAATTGTTTGTGCTAACAACCAACTCTCCCAAGGATGTGCTGGGGCAGTTCACAAGTGTCGTCACACATTCTGGCACCAACATAGCATGCCCACCACGTTCAGCAGAACAACAAAACAGAACGTACCAAACAAGTGACAAAGCAACAACAGAAAGCATCCCATTTCTCCCTCCCAGACATCTACCTGCACACATGCACAGTCTTCTAACCCGAGGACAAGCCGTCTTTGGCCCACAGCCTCCTGCGGACTTGCAGATTCACAGATATTGGCCTTCCAACATGCAGAGATTCACAGACTTGGGGTTCCGGACATTAGGCCCCGAAACTTTTACTGCCGACTCATCATTTTGAACTCTTAAATTGTGAATGTTTTTTTAAAAAAAAGAAATAGCACTCACGATATTGAGCATATCATTGTTGAGATTCGTTTAAATGGAGTCGAGTGAAAGGAGGTTTTCACATTACCAGAGCCGGAAAATACATTTAGAACTTTGAGTAATTGAATATTGGAGTTGAAATGCTATGTGACAGTTATTTAAGACATTGGCTCACTTGGAGTATTGTGTACAGTTTTGGCCATCCTCTTACAAGACAAATGTTATTAAACTTGAAAGCTTACAGAAAAGATTTACTAAGATGTTGCCTGGACTTGGAGGCCAGAATTACAAAGAGGCTAGGACTTTATTCCCTGGAACATAGGAGATTGAAGGGTGACCAGTCAGAGGTATACAAGATCATGAGGGCCATGATCTTGACTGAAAACATGTCTTATTCCCAGGGAGGGAGTGTTAAAAACAAGAGCGTATATGTTTAAGATCAAAAGTGAGAGAGCCAAAAGGGACATCAGGGGAGCTCCTTTATACAAATGATATTTGAATTTTTGGAATGAGCTTCCAGAAATAGTGATTGAAATGGACTCAATACCAACAATTAAAAAGCAACAAGATAAGTATGTGGATAGTAGAGGCTTAGAGGGCTATGGGCTAGCCTGACTGGGCAACACAATCAGCAGGTACGAGTTGGGCCGAAGGGCCTAATCACAGGCTGCATAACTCTATAACTCCAATGGAGGGAGGGCATTGATGTTGAATTTGCTGTCTACAGTGATAGTTTAAAACTAATTAGTGCCTTCAAAAGAAAATCGGACAGACACTTAGAGTATTGGGGCCAGTGGGTTTGATGTACCAGGGACCAGCATAAGACTGGTGGGTTGAATCACCTTGTTTCATTCAGAACCTACATTCAGTGGCCATTTTATTAGGTACAGCTGCTCATCAATGAAAATATTTAACCAGCCAATCATATGGCAGCAGCTGTGTGGACAAAACATGGTAAAGCGGCTCAGTTGTTGTCCAGACCAATCGTCAGAATGGGAAGAAATGTGACCTAAGTGACTTTGACTGTGGAATGATGTTAGTGCCAGATGGGGTGGATTGAGTATCTTGGAAATTGCTGATCTCCTGGGATTTTCATTATAGTAGTCTCTAGAGTTTACAGAGAACGGTGTGAAAAAAAAACATTCAATGAGGTGCAGTTCTATAGGCGAAAGTCCCCTGTTAATGAGAAAGATCAGAGGAGAATGGCCAGATTGGTTCAAGCTGACAAGAAGGCAACAGTATCTCAAATAACCACACATTACAACAGTGGTGTGCAGAAGAGCATCTCTGAACACGCATCATGTTGAACCTAAAAGTGGATGGGCTTCAGCAGCAAAGGCATATGAACATACATTCAGTGGCCACTTTATTAGTTGCAGTTGATAGAGTGGCCTCTGAGTTACATATTTGACCATTTTAAAGACTTTTATTTATTCAGAGGAGTCTCTTTTGTCTTATATGCTCCCACAGACACCACAACCCTTTTGATATGTATTGGATTGAAGTATTTTTGCGATCCAAAGGTTCAGACGTCAAGAAAGAGGCATAAAACTTGCCGTTTACTGTTTATTAAATGTTACAAGGATGAGAGAACAAAGAATAAAGCAGCAATGGTCGTCTCATTCTTGGACTAGGGATAACTAAAAACTCCAGTGATACAATTAACCTACCAAATAGCCAGATTCAAACTGAAAACTAAGTTTCTAGAAAAATACAGAAGCAACTGTACTTGCTGAACAAGTTCACTGAACAATTATAGGTGATTGTATAAAAATCCAAGTAAGCATAGAAAAGAAAACTAAAAAAAAACAATTCTTCATCCCAATCCAACATTTCCATATAATAAACCAAATTACCTGATTGTTTTTTTTTTACAAATTCCAGTTAGGCAGTTTTGCTGCCTTTCATGAAGGGTTACAAAAAAGGGTCTCTGCTCAAAACGTCAACTGTTTATTCCCCTCCGTAGAGGCTGTTTGACTTCCTGAGTTCCTCCAGCATTTTGAATCCACAGAGTTTCTTGTGTTTAGAGGAATCGACATACATGTCCTCAGGTTGGAGACTACCAAGGTGGAATAGACAGTAAATTCACTTTGAACTTGGAATGTTGAATGTATGGTCAATAGGTGAATTGGTCACATTAATGTAATGGGGGGTGGCATGGGCTCGTTAGCCTGGAAGGGTCTATTACTGTGTTGTATCTCCAGAGTCATGGTCATGGAACAACATAGCACAGTCCATGCCGAACTATTAATCTGCCTAGTTCCATCGATCTGCACCCAGATCATAGCCTCCATATCCCTCCCATCCCTGTATCTATTCCAATTTCTCTTAAATGTTGAAATTGACCTTGCATTGACCTCAAAATTGACCTAATGTGCTCCTGCTGGCAGCTCATTCCACACTTCCACCACCCTCTGAATGAAGAAGTTTCCCCTCATGTTGCCCATAAACATATCAGCTTTCACCCTTAACCTATGACCTCTAGTTCTAGTCTCACACTACCTCAGTGGAACAAGCCAGCTTGCATTTATTCTGTCTATACCTCTCATAATTTTGTATACCTCTATCAAGTCTCCCCTCAATCTCCTAAACTTTAGGGAATAAAGTCCTAATGTATTCAACCTTTCCCTAGAACTCAGATCCTTAAGTCCTGGGAACATTATACAGTAGTAGATTTTCTCTGCACTCTTTCAATCTTATTGATGTTTCTTATAGGTAGGTGACCAGAACTCACACAATACTCCAAATTGGGATTCACCAACATTTATTAAACTTCAACATTACACCCCATCTCCTGTACTCAATACATTATTTATGATGGCCAATGTGCCAAAAGCTCTCTTTACGGTCCTATCTACTCGTGACACTACTTTCAAAGAATTATGGATCTGTATTCCCAGATCCCTCTTTTTCTGTACTCCTTAGTGACCTACCACTCACCATGGAAGACACCCTGGTCGGTCCTCCCGAAGTGTAACACCACACATTTGTCTGCATTAAATTCTTCCTGTCATTTTTTCAGCTGGTCCCTATCCTGCTGCAAGCTTTGATAGCCTTCCTCACAGTCCACTACACCCACATCCTTGTCATTCACAGATTTGCTGATCCAGTTTACTGCATTAACATTTTGATTGAGGTACAGATGACAAACAACAATGGATCTGGCAGCAATCCATGCGGCACTCTACTTGTCACAGGCCTCCAGTCAGAGAAGCATCCCTCTACTCCTCTCTTTCACAATCCAATTTACTACCTTATCCTGAATGCCAAGCAACTGAACCTTCTTGCCCAACCTCCCATGCAGGACCTTGTCAGATTCCATGTATACAACATTAACTGACGTGTCTTCATCAATTTTCCTGTTAACTTCCTCCAAAACTCTTAGATTGACTAGATATGACCTATTATGCACAAAATCATGTTAACAATCCCTGATCAGTTCCTTTCTATCCAACTACTTTTATATCCATTGCTCAGAATACCTTCCAATAACTTACTTACTACCAATGTCAGGCTCACCAGCCTAGAATTTCCTGGCTTGTATTTGGAGCCTTTTCTAAACAATGGGAAAACATGGGTGATCCTCCAATGCTATGCCACCTCACACATTGTTAAGGAGTTTTTAAATATCTCTGCTAGAGAACCTGCAATTTCTACATTAACCTCTCACAAAGTCTAGGAACAGCTGTCAGGCCCACACTAATTTATTTATCTACCTTAATTTGCCTTGAAGTAGCAAACACCTCCTTTAAACTGTATCCGGACCACGACCTCACTTCTATAGACATTGTGTCTGTCTCCCGTCTCTTTTAGCTCCATGCAAAGATGACCACTATTTTTTTGTTATCCTTTTGCTCTTAATATATCTGTAGAAGCCTTTGGGATTCTCCCTCACTTCCTCATGCCTTTTAGGCCTTCTGATTTCCTTCTTGAGTGTTCTCCTGCCTTTCTTACATTCCTCAAGTACCTCTTTTGTCCCTTTCTACCTATACCTGCTAAGTACCCCCTTCTTCTTAACCAGGGCCTCAAAATCTCTCAAAAACCAAGGTTCTCTTAACCTGTTACCCTTGTCTTTTATTCTGACAGGAACAAACAAACTCAACACTCAAAATTTCACTTTTGAAGGCTTTCACTTACCAAGCACACCTTTGCCTGAAAACAGCTTGTCCCAATCCATAGGCAACACGAGTGAATCTGCAGATGCTGGAAATAAATAAAAACACAAAATGCTGGCAGAACTCAGCAGGCCAGACAGCATCACTCCTGATGAAGGGTTTCGGCCCAAAACATTGTCACTACCTCCTCCCATAGATGCTTCCTGGCCTGCTGATTTCTGCCAGCATTTTGTGTTTTCATTTTTGTCCCAATCCATATTTGCCAGATTCTGTCTGATAGCATCAAAATTGGTCTTTCTGCAAATTAGAATCTCATCCTGAGAACCCGACCTGCCCTTGTCCATATATTGAATCTAATGGCATTATGATCACTAGATGCAAAGTATTCCCCTACATAATCTTCTGTCACCTGTCCTGTCTCATTCTCTAACAGATCTAGTATTGCACCCCTCTAGATGGGCCCTGTGTATTAATTAAAGAAACTTCCCTGAACACATTTGACAAACTCGATCCCATCCAGCCCTTTTACAGTATGGGAGTCCTGGTCAATATGTGGAAAGTTAAGATCACCTACTATAAAAACTTTATGTTTCTTGCAACAGTTTGTAATCTTAAAAATGTGCTCCTTGATATCCTTGGACTATTGGGTGGTTGTTTCTTTCTTACTCCTCTGTTCCACTCATATAGGTGCAGTAGATGAGCTCTCTAGCCTGTCTAAGCACTGCTGTGACATTTTCCCTGACTAGTATAATGCCATCCCCCTGCTCTGTGTCATCCAACACAACGGAACCCTGGAGCATTGAGCTGCCAGTCCTGCCCCTCATGGAACCAAATCGCACTAATGGTTACAGTGCCATAATTCAATATGCAAATCCATGCCCAAAGCTTTCCTACAATACTCCTTGCACTGAAATATACACAATTCAGAACATTAGTCCCACCATGCTAGCAACCTTCCCACAAGGATATTAGTCCCCTTCCAGTTCAGTTGCACACTGTCCCAGCTTTATGGGTCCCACCTTCCTTCGAAGAGAATCCAATGATCGAAACATCTGAAGCCACATCCTCCTGAACCATCTCCTTAATCACATGTTAAACTGTAATATCTTCCTATTTCCAGTCTCACTAGCTTCCTGTGGCACAGAAAGCAATCCTGAGATCACAGCCCTGGGGGTTCTGACCTTTATTGTAGCTCATAACTCCCTGAACTCACTTTGCAGCCCCTTGTCACCCTACCTACCCATATCATTGGTACTGACATGGATGACGGTCTCTGGCTGCTCACTTAAGGATGCTGTGGACTTGATCTGAGATGTTCCTGAACCTGGCACTTGGGAGGTAACATACCATCCGTGAATCTTGTTCTCATCCACAGAACCTCCTGTCTGTTCCTCTAACTCAGGCATGGGCAAACTACGGCCCGGGGGCCATATGCGGCCCGTTAAGCTTTTTAATCTGGCCCGCAGAACTTGATGAAATTATATTAATAAATCTTGTTAAAATTTTTTCCCCGCAATTCTGTCGTTTTCCCAATAGATGACGCACTCTATATACATTGACCTTTGTTGAGGTGCAGCGTATTACTCCACATTTGCGCTTTACTCTTTGTTCGGCTCGACCTATTTGTGTGAACAGGCGTTCAGCGTCATGAACATCAACAAAGCCAGCCACAGATCCAAGTTAACTGACCAACACCTCAGATCTATCCTGAGAATTGCCACAACAAAACTAAATCCAGACTTTGATGCGCTGGCTAAAAAGGGAGACCAACAACACTGTTCCCACTGAAATTGAAAATAAGTTTCTTCGTTGTGTTATGTAAAAAATGCATTTGAAAATATTTTTTTCAATAAGCCTTACATGTTACATGTCATTTCTGTTAAGTGATGGACATGAGTAGTGCGCAGGTACACGTACATTCTCAAAATAAAAAATGCGCTCCAGATCAAATAACGCGCTCCGCATACTGGCGCGCTGTCACTGTTCTCTCCTTGTGCTGGTCGTTGTTGAGTTTTGGCACAGGGGACAATTGAATAAGAAGGAGCAGGAAAGTAGACCTGCATCTCCTACCGTTTTTGAAATAAAGACAGTCAGGAGGAGAGTGATGATAATAATATCTTGAAGGATAACAGAATTTTCAGTGCTTTAAAATAATAACTGTTACTATTAAAAAAAGCTGTATTTTATTCATTTAATTTTCAGTGTTTTAAAAGTCATTTCAATAAATAGCTAAATACCATGGGACTTCAAAGACAGATATTTTGTTGTAATGCATTTGTTCATTTTCAATTGAAATTAAAGCACATGTTTTCTACATATCCCATGATATTTTATTTTCCCTTATGAGGTATATTACCAAAACACTGTCCATCTGCTCCTGGTCTGGCCCCCCTGTCAAATTTTAGAACCCTTTGTGGCTCACAAGTCAAAAAGTTTGCCCACCCCTGCTCTAACTTCTATATAAAAATAAATAAATAATACTGTGAGGGTCACCAGTGAACTCAAGTGTAAGAATCTCAGAGAATTTGGCAATTAAAGCTAAAGATTTATTACGGAAACTAACTAGAAAAACTAACGAGCTCAGGCAAACTATATGGAATATTGACAAATGGATATCACATAGAAAAACTCAGTCTGAATTTCACTTGACAAGGATCCATAATGATACAACAAAGAGGGGTTGGCTCCCCTGAAATACACCTGGACATTGGCGAAAGCTAATTCAATTGTGTAGACCTCCATTAGTCTTGATAGACATGGATTTGCGCCTTGGAAAGTTTTTTTTGTGGAAGACCAGCAGCTGTAAGTCTCCCCTCTGCACGCCACCAATGTTGTCCAAGGGAAGGGCATTAGGACCCATACAGCTTGGCACCGGTGTTGTCGCAGAACAATGTGTGGTTAAGTGCCTTGCTCAAGGACACACATGTAGCCTCAGCCAAGGGTCGAACTAGCAACCTTCAGATCACTGGACGAATGCCTTAACCACTTGGCCATGCGCCAACACTGCTAATTCAATTACCACAAATTGAATACAAGTGATAAATACAAAGAGAGTTTAATAATTCCCATGATCCCAAATGAGACACCTGTAACACATGGTGAAGTCCCAGAGCTCGTGCAAAGACAAACAATTAGACATAATGTGTAAACAATCCAAGGACAACAAAGGCCCACAAGATGATATTGAGAAAAATACAGTCCACATACTATCTGGCAAAGCACACCTTTCTTAAAAACGATCGCCTGTTGTGACGTAGACTTGCTCCAAATCAGAATTAGCCTGTGGTGGAATTAACGATACTGACATTTGTTGTATAATTTGTTTCAGTTCTCTCTTTGCCATGCTCCCTGTTGCACCTGGACGCAGGAGAAGCCTCTCTATCGTCAGAAGGTTGTAGAGTTCCCCAAGAGCAAAATGATAAACATTCGTACCTTCTGGAATGGAATCAAGAGACTTTTGGGCGGTAATGTTTGTGGACTGAGTGCTAAAGAGGGGACAATTGTTGCTGGAATGTTTACACTGATTATATCAACTATACATCTTATCTTCGAGTCTGGCAACTTGCGCTATTATACAGTGTTGTCAAACTTCACAAGTTCAGAGGCAGACCTAAAAGCATTTTTAATTACTTTTGAGTTATACTGCTACGTAACAATGGGCCTTATTGGTGCGAGCATCTTTGCAGTTTTTGTCCTGTTCTTGTGTATCTGGAAGAAGATTTTCTGGGGAGTAGCAGGCTACATCATATGGATCTTCTTGTATGAGATTGGACATATATGCCTCCTCGTTTCATTTCCTAACAACGAAAATCTAATCAAAAACATGTATGCCCTGGAGTGTTTTGGGCTGGTTTTCCGCTTATTGCTTCAGATCTACTGGCTGTTTTTCTTGACCAGGCATGTGATGGAGCTGTACAGAATCCGCAGAATGGCAGATGACCCATCAAAAATCAAGAAGAAAGTCCCACCAAAACTCAAGTTTGGAAATGTTGTGGAGATGAGAGTATGAGGTGGGGGCATTAACTGGTAGATGACAAGATACTCTGCATTTCTGCCAACAAGCACAATGTTCCTTTTTTTGTAGACATTTCACATGGGGACTGCCTCATTCAGTTGACATGCTGTGGGTGGGTACAGGGATTTAGTCATTGATGGCAAATGGAGATGCCTGTTACCTATGTTAAATGCTGGTGTTTCAATTCTGGCAACTATGGAAAAAAATGTTTTTCTCTGCAGGGTCTCAGTTTTTCTGTGTGTATTAATTCCCAGAGTTAGCAATTCTCAAACTTAACTCTGCGGGGGAATTCCGCAATGGTGTGGAGGCCAAATCATTGGGTATATTTAAAGTGGAGGGTGATAAGTTCTTGATTAGACAGGTCGTCAAAGGCTATAGGGAAAAGACCGGAGAATGGGGATAATAAATCTGCCATGGTAGAATGGCAGACCAAACTCAATGGGCCAAATGGTCCAATTCTATTCCTTTGTCGTATGGTAATTAGAAGAATGAAAATAACACACACAAAGTGTTGGAGGAACTCAGCAGATCAGGCAACATCAATGGAGAGAAATAAACAGTCGATAAATCAGGCTGACCCTCAGGACAAAAAGACTGTCAGTCTGAAAGGGCAGCTATTTATTCCTGACCTGTTAAGTTCCTCCAGCATTTTGTGTGTGTTGCTCTGGATTTCCAGCATTTGTAGAATCTCTTATGTTTATGAGAAGTTTGAGATTGCTGGAAATATTCTGCAGCTCAGGTAGCATGTGTGGAAAGGTGAACAGAGGTATCTATTCCCGTGCAAGGCCAACGATCTGAAATATTTCTCCACAGATGCTGCCTGACCTACTGAAGTTTGAAGCAGCACTCACAAAATGATGGAGGAACTCAGCAGGTCAGGTAGCATCTATGACAGGGAATAAGCAGTGGACTTCCAGGTCGAGATCCTTCATCAGGATCAGAAAGGAAGGGAGGAAGAGGCCAGAATAAAAATGTAGTGGAGGGGAAGAGTACATGTTGGCAGGGTGATAGGTGAGGGCAGCATTTTGGAGACTGGGGGGCTCTCGAACATGTAAATGGATGGAGAAGGGGAAAATTCCAGGCAGAGAGAGAGAAACATTGGGCACAGGTAGGGAGTGTGCAGTTTTGGGTGGAGAACAAGAGGGAATATGCAATGGGAAAGGTGTAAATATGGATGATGGATAGAGAGGAATGGGAACACCTGAAATGAACTTGGCGTGAGCAGCACATATTAAGTTCTAGGGAGAGTGGGAGGGAAAAACTGGGAGTAAAGTTAGGAATTTTGGAAGCTAGAGAAGGGTATCAATAAATGGGTATGGAGTTACGAACAAAATGGAGGTAAAGTTTAAAGAGTAGCTTTATTTGTCGAAAGTACATTGAAACATACAACAAAGTGCAGTTTGCTTCAGTGACTAACAACAGTCTGAGGATGTGCTGGGGGCAGCCCACAAGTATCATCACACTTCTGGCACCAATATAGCATGTAGACAACTTACTAATGCTAACCTGTATGTCTATGGAAGGTAGGAGGAAACTGGTTCATCTGAACGAAACCGGTATGCTAACCAGGATAGCATACAAACTCCTACAGAGACCATAAGGGGAATTGGACCTGGTGCTGTAAACTGTTATGCTAACTTGCTACACTACCATGCCACCCCATAGGCATTTAGAGCTACATAAAGGGGGCAAATGGTGGGAAATTTTAATCTGTTTGATGGGACTGGGAGATGATAGGGTGGAGGGGGAATAGGAGGGAGTGAATGATATTAACATGGGGAAACAGAGGATAGGGTGGAAAAGGGAGGTACTTAGGACAAGAAAAGAATGCATGCAGTGGTAGGGAGAGGAACTACAGTGCGCAGGGAGGTAGAATGAGGCTGGAAAAGGAATATTGGACCGTGATTGGGAATAAGGAATAATGGGCAAAGGAGGTGGGAGTACTGGGGCAAGGTATTTCAGAGCAAGGGGAATATTGGAGCAGGAGATATGATTATGGGGGGGGGATAGAGGGATGGAGGTGGAAATATTGGAGGGAGAGGAATATTGGGTAAAGAATGGCAGTGAGGAAGGGTATAAAAAAAGACCACTATCTGCGGATTGGAAATAACACCTCCACCTCACTGACACTCAACACTGGCGCTCCTCAGGGATATGTGCTTAGCCCACTGCTCTACTCTTTCTTCACCCATGACTTTGTGGCTAGTCACAGCTCAAATGCTATCTATAAATTTGCTGATGATGCAACCATTGATGGCAGAATCTCAGATGGTAACGAGATGGTGTACAGGAGTGACATAGATCAGCTGGTTGACTGGTGTCAGAGCACAACCTTGCACTCAACATCAGTAAGACAAAAGAACGGCTTGTGGACTTCAGAAAGGGTGAGACGAGGGTGACACACCAGTCCTCATGGAGGGATTAGAAGTGGAAAGGGTGAGCAACTTCAAGTTCTTGGGTATTATATCTCTTGAGGATCTAACCTGGACCCAGCATATTGAGGTAGCTACAAAGAGGACAAGACAGTGGCTGTGTGTCAGTAGGAGTTGGAGGAGAATTCACTAAAAGCACTCAAATTTCTACAGATGTACTGTGGAGAGCATTCTAACTGGCTGCATCGATGTCTGGTTGTGGGTAGAGGATGCTACTGCACAGGATCGTAATAATCTGCTGAAAGTTGTAAACTCAGTCAGCTCCATCATGGGTACCAGCCTCTGTAGCATCCAGAAATATCTTCAAAGAGCGATGCCTCATATAGTTGGCATTCATCATCAAGGACCCCCATCAGCAAGGTCATGCCTGTTCTCACTGCTACCTTCAGGAAGGAGGTACAGATGCCTGAAGGCACACACTCAATGATTCAGGAACAGCTTCTTCCCCTCTGTCGTCTGATTTCTGAACGGACAATGCGCCCATGAATGCTACCTCAATACTTCTTCATTTCCAGTTTTGCATTACCTATTTAATATAACATATATACTGACTGTAAGTTACAGTGTGTCATATGCTGATGATATTAAACCTGATTCTAATTATAAAAATTGGGCATCTTGCAGTTGGAGAGAAGGATTTATTGGGGCAGGAGGAACAGTGAAGGATGAAAGTTGAACATGAGTAGGCAACAAGCTCTGAAGCAGCAGGGAATATTAAGAGCTAGTGACTGGCAGATGGAGGGAACTAGGGATGAAGGAAGGACTATGGACAGAGGCTTGTAAGGGGGTGAAATATTGACTGTGGAGACTGTGTAGTCAGGGATGGACTAAAGGAGGGAGCAGCTGGAAGGACACAGTCAGCTATACAGCTTCTGAGGGGAGAGGAATCAGTCACTTCTATAATTACGCAATGCAGAGTACCCTGACTGTATAGAAACACCTGGGATAGAAACACCAATGCCCATGGATGAAAAAGCCTACCAAAAGAGATGTACATTTTTTTGAAACTTTTTATGAAACACTAATTTCATTGATTCCAAAAAAAGGAAAAGACCCACTAGAATGTGTATCCTATAGACCTATTTCTTTACTGAATGTAGATTTTTAAATTCTCTCTAAGATTCTAGCAAATAGGTTTGAGACTATCTTGCCTAATGTTATCTCAAATGATTAACCAGGATTTATTAAAAATAGGTATTCACATTTTAATATTCAAAGAATATTAAATATCATTTATTCCCCCTCAGCCAAAGAATCGGAATGTATTGTATCTTTGGATGCAGAGAAGGCCTTTGATAGGGTGGAGTGGCCTTATCTATTCCAGGTTTTGAAGAGGTTCAATTTTGGTCCAGGATTTATTTCCTGGATTAAATTGATTTATCATGCCCTGGTAGCTGCGGTTTCAACTAATAATCAAAAGTCTCCTTACTTTAGATTATATAGAGGTACCCGTCAGGGTTGCCCCCTTAGTCCTTTATTATTTAATTTGGCTTTAGAACCACTTGCTATTGCTCTTAGGGATTCTAATTCTGTGCAGGGTATTAGGAGAGGGGATAAATTACATAAGGTTTCGTTATACACGGATGATTTATTAGTTTACATTTCAAATCCTAAGAAATCTATTCCTTCTATGTTTTCTATATTTATGGAATTTGGTACTTTTTCTGGATATAAACTTAATTTACATAAAAGTGAATTTTTCCTATTAATAATTATTCTGATTATTATGATCAAATACCTTTTAATATTGCCAAAAACCATTTTACTTACCTTGGTATCAAAATTACAAAAATTTTTAAAGTCCTATATAATTTCTTCCCTTTAGTTGAATATACTCAACAGTTGCTTTCTAAATGGTCACCTATGTCGATGTCATTGATAGGTCAAATAAATGCTATAAAAATCGTTATTCTACTGAAATTTTTATATATATTTCAAGCAGTTCCCTCTTTTGTTCCAAAAACATTTTTTGATAAAATTTTATGTTTGGAATAATAAAAGCTCTAGAGTGAATAAACTTTTATTGCAAAAATAAAAAAAAAGATGGAGGACTGGCTTTATTATTGGGCAATTAATATTCGTTATATTACTTTTTGGATTTATGATATAGATGACCAAGATCGCCCTTCATGGTTACAGTTGGAGGAAAATTCAGTAATGGGGTTTTCGTTAGCTTCTTTATTAGGAACTCCTCTTCTGTTTTCGCTCTCCAGAATAGGTAGACAAGCTCTTAACCCTATTGTTAAACATACTTTCAAAATTTGGTTTCAATTTTGTAGATTTTTTGAATTAAATGATTTTTTACTTTCTGGTAATATTTATTCTAATTTCTTTTTTAAACCATCAACTTTGGATAAGGCTTTCTTAACATGGAAAATCAAGGGAATAAAAACTTTTTTAGATTTGTTTTTACAAGACTGCTTGATGTCTTTTTCACAGTTAATGGATAAATATGATATCTCTAATACACATTTTTTCAGGTATTTACAGGTTAAGAATTTTTTACGTGATTTTTTACCGAATTACCCCTTGGCCTGCTCTTCAAATTTGGCTTATGTTATTTTTCAGTTTAAACCTTTTCAAAAACGATTAATAGCTATCATTTATAAACAGTTAATGAATGCTCGCATGTCGCTTAATGACAGGGTTCAACATACCTGGGAAGTAGAACTTCAACATTCACTCTCAGATAATCAATGGAGTAGAATTTACTATTTAGTCAATAATTCATCTATCTGCGCACACCATATTTTAATTCAGTTTAAGTTAGTACATAGGGCCCATACATCCAAAGATAAATTGGCGCATATTTTTCCTAGTATAAGCCCTATTTGTGACAGATGTAACGAAGAAGTGACTACTCTAACTCATAAGTTTTGGTCATGTGTAAGTTTAAATAATTTTTGGAGGATGTGTTTGGAATATTATCTAAAGTTATAGATATGGATGTTCAACCTAATCCACTTACAGTAATTTTTGGGATTATTCCAGAGGAAGCAAGCATAGTGTCTGCTTCCGCCCAACATGTGACAGCTTTTTTGCTATTTTGCTGGGAGAGCTATTTTGCTACATTGGAAAGAATCTAACCTACCCACTGTTTTCTATTGGCTCTCCTCCATTATGTCATGTCTAAGCTTGGAGAAAATTAGGAGCCGGACATTTGATACATCCTTTTATTTTGAACAAGTCTGGCGACCTTTTATTCAATATTTTCACATGATTTAATTTACTTTTATTTATTTATTTTTCTTTATTCACTTTGGGGAAAATCCTTATCCATGAAGGTTCGGAGATGACTGGAAGGATGTGTTTTTTTCTCTCTCTCTGTTTTTTCTAATTTTATCCTCAATTGGACTGCCCAATCTTTCTTTTTCTTTCCTTTTTTTCTTTCTTTTTTTGCTGTTTTTTGTTTCAGTTTAGTTAGTGTTTTTTTATCCTTATCGATAAAATTTCCAATCTTTTTTTATGATTGTTATGAGGAGTTGTAGTTTTTTTTACCTTTGTATATATAGACAATAGACAATAGGTGCAGAAGTAGACCATTCGGCCCCTCGAGTCTGAACTGCCATTCTGAGATCATGGCTGATCATTCACTATCAATACCCAGTCCCTGCCTTGTCCCCATATCCCTTGATTCCCCTATCCATCAGATATCTATCCAGCTCCTTCTTGAAAGCATCCAGAGAATTGGCCTCCACCGTCTTCTGAGGCAGTGCATTCCACACCTCCACAACTCTCTGGGAGAAGAAGTTCTTCCTCAACTCTGTTTTAAATAACTGACCTCTTATTCTCAATCCATGCCCTCTGGTACTGGACTCTCCCAACATCTGGAACATATTTCCTGCCTCAATCCTATCAAATCCTTTAATTATCTTAAACGTTTCAATCAGATCCCCTCTCAATCTCCTCAATTCCAGCGTGTACAAGCCCAATCTCTCCAATCTCTCTGTGTAAGACAGCCCTGCCATCCCAGGAATCAACCTAGTGAATCTACGCTGCACTTCCTCAATTGCCAGAATGTCCTTCCTCAAAACTGTACATAATATTCCAGGTGTGGTCTCACCAGGGCCCTGTACAAATGCAAAAGGACATATAACAGCATAATATTTTACTTATTTGATTTTGATATTATATACTTCTTGTTTTTACTGTTGCTGTTTATGTCTTTTATATTATCTACTTGTTAAACTTCTCTTCTGATTTATATATTCTTTATTTGGAAATCAATAAAAAAGATTGGGAAGTGAAAAAGCCTACCAAAAGAGATGTACAAGGTCCATCATAGGAGAAGCCCTCCCCTCCACCACAAGGAAGCAGCATCCTATCAAGGGACCCTACCATTCAGGCCATGCTCTCTTCTTGGGCAGAAGGTACCACCACACCATGCCCTTAACTCCTGGTGCCGGGGTGCCGTCATGCACTGATCTAACTGGTGATTGCTCAGCATGTGGTGTTTCTCCAGTTTTTTTTTGCTAGCTGGATACTCAACCCAGCTGGATTGGAACTCAGGACCATTTGCTCCGGAGTCCAGCGCTGATGCCACTACACCACTGGCTGGCCTCACCACACCATGTTAAGGAACAGTTATTACCCTAAACCAACAGGCTCTGAACCGGAGTGGATAACTTAACTCACATCAACTCTGAACTAAGTCCATAACCAAAAGACTCACTTTCAAGGATTCTACAACTCATGTTCTTAGTATTATTTATTAATTTATTCATCTGAGTGTATGTCTATCTATTTATGCACACTTTGTCTTCTTCTGCACACTAGTTGTTTGTCTGTCTTCCTTTGTATGTAGTTTTTCATTGATTCTATTGCACTTCTTTGTTCTACTGTGAAAGCCTGCAAAAAATTATTATCAAGATAGTACATGGTGATATGCATAAATGTACTTCGATAATAAATTTACTTTGAACTTTATAAGAAGGATGCAGAAGAAGTTTACCAAGATGCCACCTGGATTAGAGAGTATGTCTTATGAGGATAGAGTTGAGAGAGGTAGGGTTTTTCTCTTTGGAGAGAAGGAGGATGGGAGATACCTTGGCAGCATGGTAGAGTAGTGGTTAGCACAATCCTTTACAGTGTAGATGACCTGAATTCAATTCCTACCGCTGACTGTAAGGCATTTGTACGTTGTCCCCATGATCATGTGGGCAATTGGCGTACTGGTTAGTAGGTTAATTGGTGATTGTAAAGTGACCCATGATTAAGCGAGGATTAAATCAGATTGCTGGTCAGCGCAGCTCGAAGGATTGGAAGGGCCTACTCTGTGCTGTATCTCAATAAATAAATAGAGGTGCACATGAGAAGAGGCATAGATAGAGTGGACAGCCAGAAACTTTTTCCCAGGGCAGAAATAGCTAATACGAGGGGGGGGGGGCATAACTTTAAGGTGATTGGAAGAAAGTATGGGGGAGAGGGAATGTCAGAGGTAAGTTCTTAACATAAAGGAGGTGGGCTGGTGGTAGAGACAGATACATAGGCACATGGATGATGTAAAATGGAGGGCTATGTGGGAGGGAAGGGTTAGATTGATGTTAGAGTAGGTAAAGATGTTAGCACAACATTCTGGGCCTATTCTATGCCAGTTCCCCAGTGCCCTGAATTCCTCGACCTTTTAGAAATCTATCCATGTCCTTTTTAAATCCCTACAGTGATCTGGCCTCCACAATCCTCTGGGGTAGAGGATTCCAGAGATTCTGAGAAGAAATTGCTATGCACCTCAGCTTTATATGACTGCCCCCTTATCTTGTAACTATATCTCCTTTCTCTCAGACCCTCCCTCTAGTGGAATCATCTGTCAAGCCCCCTTAGGACTTAACTGTTTAAATAGATCACCCCTCCCTTCCTCTAAAGAATACAAATCCAACTACTTCAGCTGCTCATGACAGGGCAAACGTTTTGCTCCACAAATTAGTGAATCTCTTTTGGAAAGCCTCCAACACCAGTATATCCCTTAATAAATGACTCGTATATCCCAAATAAGTCACTTCTAATCCCTTCAGGGGATCAATTACATAGTACCCCGGCTGTAGCCTCACCAGTACGCTGTACGCTTATAACAGTGCTTTTCTATTTTGAAGCTTGAATTAAAGGCCACTATATGATCTGCCTTCTTAGCTACCTGTTACAATTGCCTGCTGAATTTCTGTGATTTGTGGTCGAGACTACCCAGATCTTTCTATGCTGTTTGGTAATAGACTGCCTCTTGATTCCCCACCAACACCCACACAAGCTCGCACTTTTTCCCTGCATTGAATTTCACTTGCCAAGTTTTCGTCCACCCACTCAGTCTATCTGTATCCTGTTTCAGAGAACAAATATCCTCACTGCCGCATGCACTCCCACCTATTTTAGTGTCATTGGCAAACTCCAGATCACAAATATAAATAGATACGTAACTGAGGGGCAAGAAATCCTCCTGGGACACTCCGCTGGTGACATCGTCCCAGCCCGACGAAGACTCATTCATTCCAGCTCTCTGTCATCCATGTGATAGATGGAAGATGCTAACACACATCCCCTAGTGCTACGAGCTCAGAACTGTTTGTGGCGTCTTGTCAAATGCCTTCTGGAAATCCAAAACCACGAAACCCTCAGGATCTCCTCCATCGACTCTGCCTGTCACATCCTTCGAGAACTCTAGTAAACGTACCTTCCACAAGGCAGCTTGACTTAGTTTCTTTGCACTTAGTGGCCACTTTATTAGGTACAGGAGTGGAACCTGGTGAGGGGCTTCTGGTTCTGTAGCCCACCTGCTTCAAGGTTTGATGTGTTGTGCGTACCAAGATGCTCTTCTGCACGCCACTGTTGTTTGCTCGTTATGTGCCATGTCATATGACGTGGGCGATCATGGTCTTCCCATGACCGTGATTGTTCTCGGCAAATTTTTCTCCAGAGGTTTTCTTCTGGCCGGTGTCTTTACAAGACAGGTGACCCCAACCATTATCAATACTCTTCAGAGATTGTCTGCCTGGGGTCAGTGGTTGCATAACCAGGACTTGTGATCCGCACCGGCTGCTCATAAGACCATCCACCACCTGCTCCCATGGTTTCACATGGCCCTGATCGGGTGGTTAAGCAGGTGCTACACCTCACCCAAGGGTGAACTGCAGGCTAGCGGAGGTAAGGAGTACCTTACACCTCCTTTGGTAGAGACGTATCTCCACCCCACCACCCAGTCTGTTGCAATGTGAGGTTATTTGGGTTACTGTTGCGTTCCTGTCAGCTTGAACCAGTCTGGCCATTCTCCTCCGACCTCTTTAACAAGGCACTTACGTCCACAGAACTGCCGCTCACTGGATTTTTCTGTTTGTTTTTCTCGTTATCCTCTGTAAACTCTAATGATTGTTGTGCATGAAAATCACAGGAGGTCAGCAGTTTTTGATATACTGAAACCACTCCACCTGGCACCAACGATTATTCACCTCAATCACATTTTGTCCCCATTCTGATGTTTTTGAACAACAACTGAACCTCTTGACCATGCCCGCGTGCTTTTATGCATTGAGTTGCTGCCATGTGATTGGCTGATTAGATGTTTGTATTAACAAGCAGGTGTACCTAATAAAGTGGCCACTGTGTGTATTTCTTCCTTTAAGTAAGCTGCATCTTGCCAGCAACAGTCTTTAGGATAATAGGTATGGTTTTCTAAAGTTAGAAGTCTGAGTTGATATTTTTTTCCGCCTTCCCTCCCTTCTTTAATAAGGGTTGGTGTTCATGGGTTTCACATCTGTTGGTAGCTTCCAGGAATTTAGAGAGTTCTGACAGAAATTTCAACTGCTGTCCCCTCTCTCTCTGCAGCTGCTTCTTATGAATGCTTTAAAAGCAGGCTGCTCGGTACTTGTGACCTCTGGAGTCATCTATCATAACTGGTGCTTTCAGTGTGGCTTCCTGTGTGTCAGTGAGACCCGATGTAGATTGGGACACTGCTTCGCCGAGCACCCACGCTCCATTTACCACAAAAAGCAGGATCCTTCGGTGGGCATCCATTTCAATTCTACTTCCCATTCCCATTCTGACATGTCAGTCCGTGGCCAGATGAGGCCACACTCAGGCCGCAGGAACAGCACCTTATATTCCATCAGCCTGATGGCACGGACATCCATTTCTCAAACTTCCTGTAATTGCACCCCCTCCTCTCCTTCACTATTCCCCACTTTTGTTTCCATCTCACACCTTCTCTACTTACCTGTCCATCACTTCCCTCTGATGCCCCTTCTATGTCTTCTGTCCTCTCCTATCAGATTCCCCCTCCTCCGGCCCGTTATCTCTTTTACCAATCAACTTCCCAGCTCTTCACTTCAGCTCATTCTCCTCTCTCGGTTTCACCTCTCACCTACCACCTTGTACTTCTTCCTCCACTCCTCCCACCTTCCTATTCTGGCTTTTCCCCTTCCTTTCCAGTCCTGGAGAAGGGTCTCGGCCTGAAACGTGGACTGTTTATTCATTTCCATAGATGTGGCCTGACCTGCTGAGCTCCCCCAGCACTTTGTGTGTGTGTGTGGCTTTGGATCTCCAGCAGCTGCAGATTTTCTTGTGTTTGCACAAGCAGACCCTTTGGCTCTTGTAGTTGTGCTGAACTATTATTCTGCGCAGTCCAATCAACCCGCATTGGACCATACCCCCCTCAGCAAAACTTCTCTTAAATGTTGCAATCACACCTGCATCCATCACTTCCGCTGGCAGCTCAGCCTGTCCCTGTGCTGTACTCTTCTATGTTCTGTGTACAAACTCCTTACAGACAGCAACGGGAAATGAACCCACATCTCTTCCACATCCATAGAATGATCTTACTTTTTGTTTTGATAGTACCTGTACCTGCAAGCTTTCTCTGATGACCAACACTTCTCATCTGATTCCCAAAAAATACCCAGTTCTCTGCTCTATAGCTACTGCAGGCTTTTTCTTGATTAGTAAGGGCATCAAAGGTTTTGGGGAGAAGGCAGGAGAATGAGTTTGAGAAGGAAAATTAAATCAGCCTTGATCGAATAGGGCAATCTTGATGGGCCGGCAAACTCGATTGGCCGAATTGCCTAAATTCTGCTCCTATGTCTAAGGGCTTTGATTTGATATTTCCTTTGAACTCCATTATAAATAATCTTTCTCATTGAACTCCTCTTTGTAATTGAGATAATTTCACTGAACATTATAAATCAGCTTCTTAAATATCTGTTCCTGTTAATCCACTCACCCTAACCTGTTTACAGTCTAGACAACTCAAACCTTTGTAATGGTTCTTATTTAAGTCAGGAACACTGGTTTTAGACTCTTGATCTTGGCTCAAAATATCAAGAGTTTACTCGCTGACCATAGATGCTGCCTAACTTGCTGAGTCCTCCAGCATTTTGTGTGTGTTACTTTATGAGCCAACACTGGAGTATTGGGGTGTCCATTACCTGGATTAAATGCCCTCAACCTTGTCAACAATTTGAAAATAGAAGTTTTAACCCCTGGGGAATCACTTTCTCGTTGTTCTTAGGATTATCTCCAAAATGACCCTGCCAAGAACTCCTTAACACCTCATACATGTATAGAAGGGGATGACAAGTTTCTGAGCGAAATATCAAGTATGAGACACCAGTCAAACCGAGACTGTTCTGATTGTACAGGCATGAGAGAAGGAAGAACATTTTAATTCATTCAGGAAATGCCAATGCCAGCATTTATTGCCCATCCATAATTGCCCTTCAGTTGAGGATGTGGTTAAGATTCAACTTCATTGGTGGATCTGGAGTCACATTCAGATTTTTTTGTCATATGTACATCGAAACATAGACTGAAGTGTGTTGTTTGCTTTAATAACCAACACAGCAGGGTAGATCTTGCAGTGAACGACAGGACACTTAGGAGTGTGGTAGGTCAAAGGGATCTGAGAATACAGGTCCACCATTTGTTAAAAGTGGCATCGTAGGTAGATAGAGTTGTAAGGAAAGCTTGTGGCACATTGGCCTTCATAAATGAAAGTACTGAGTACACGAGATGGGATGTTATGCTGAAGTTGTATAAGACCTGTAGGTTGTATAAGAAGTTGGCGAGGCCTAATTTGGACGACTGTGTGCAGTTTTGGTCACCTACCTACAGGAAAGATGTAAATAAGGTTGAAAGATTGTAGAGAAAATTTACAATGATGTTGCCTGGACTGGAGGACCTGAATTATATGGACGGATTGTATAGGTTAGGACCTTATTGAGAGATTGAGAGGAGATTTGATAGAGATATGCAAAATTATGAGGGTATAGACAGGGTAAACACAGGCAGACTTTTTCCACTGAGGTTGTGTGGAACAACAACAAAGGTCATCGGTTAAGGGTGAAAGGTGAAAAGTTTAAAGGGGACATGAGGAGAGTCGTCTTCACTCAGAGGGTGGTGAGAATGTGGAATGAGCTACCAGTGCAAGTGGTGCATGCAAGCTTGATTTCAAGGTTTAAGAGGAGTTTGGATGGGGTACATGGATGGCAGGGGTATGGAGAGCTATGGCCCCAGTCCCGGTCGATAGGAGTAAGCAGTTTAAATAGTTCGACGTGGATTAGATGGGCTGAAGTTTCTGTGCTGTACTTCTCTATGACTCTATGACCAAGGATGTTTTGGAGGCAGCCACAAGTATTGCCACACACACATTGTGGTGCAAAAATAGCATGGTCTCACAGTCAAATGAATCCTCCTCTAGTCAGCTGAATATAGAATTGGTTTATTGTCGTCATATGAACCAAAGTTCAGTGAAAAACTTGTCTTGTATGCTGCTCATTCAGATCAGTTCATTACACAGAGTATTGAGATAGAACACAGTAAATCAATAACAGAATGCAGAATAAAGTGTAACAGCTCCAGAGAAAGTGAAGTGTGGGTAAACAGTAAGGTACAAGGTCAGAATGAAGTATTTTGTGAGGTCGAGAGTCCGTGGGTCTGCAGGCAGAGTTAACTCAATAACTAGGGGATTGTGGAGTTACCCAAAGTGAGGGTTGTTGGATTAACTGGAGTGTTTCTCTGTGGGTTAACTAGAGGATGGTGGATAAACATGACGCTAACTACAGGGGTCAATGAATGATGGGTTACAAGAGCCATTCCTACTGACAGGAGAAGGAGGGTTACTGGTGCCTTAAAACCAGTCACTTCAGGCAGGTGGAGCTTGTTGACTATGGTTGGCAGCTCATTCGGAAGAAGGAAAACTCTGATCTCAGACTTCCACTCAGTGGCGGCTATAACCACTCATGGAGAAGGCTTCGGAAGTAAACCCCAAGGAAAAATCCGCAGCTGGAGTTCAACGCTGAGTGGTCCAACACTGGCCTGGCAACTTCTACGATGCTGCTGGTACCAAACTATCGGTCTCTGCCATTCTTTTGGGTCCATCAGATGCGTGGAGAGGAGGAGCTTGTTACGTGGGCAACATCTTGTTCTCCATATCCTACTGCCCTGGCTGGCATGTCACGTATTCTGCTAGCACGCAATATCCATGGTCGACTGTGACCAACGGAGGGCCTCAGAAAATAAAATTAATGCCCTAGATTGCAGTTGTACCAGGCATTGGTTCAACAATATTTGAAATACTTCATTCAGTTTTGGTCACCTTGCTATAAGCAGGAATGAGTATGGAGGGCAGGATGTCGACAGGGTTCAAGTGACTGAGTTATAGAAAGAAGCTGAACAGGGTGAGAGTTTATTCACTACAGTATATGAAATCAAGGCATGATCTTCTAGACGTTTATAAAATCATGAGGGGCATAGACAGGGTGAATGCTCGTAGTGTTCCCCAGCGCTGAGGAACCAAAATACCAGATGGAAAGGGTTTGTCAGCTGGTGGTGTAGTGGCCTTGGGGGGGGGGGGGAGTGGTCCCAGGTTCGAATCCGGCCAGCTCCATGCTTGCCTTCCATCCATGGTGGGTTGAGCATTGAGCTAGCAACTCAGCCTCACAAAACCAGACAAACACTAAGGAAATGGTAAAGTTAATGGGCACTGGGAGGAACTTCATAGGTTTAAGGTGAGGGTGGCTGGGAGAAATAAATTTGATAGGAATCTGAGGGGCAACTCTTTCATACTGACAGTGGTCCATATATGGAACAAACTGCCAGAGGAAGTGGTTGAGGCAAGTATATTAATAATATTTAAAAGACACTTGGGGAGGTCACGTATAGGAAAGGTTTAAAGGGCTATTGTCAAACGCAAGCAAATGGGAATAGTTTAGAAGGTTTATTGGTTAGCATGGATGAACCAGGCTGAAGGGATTAATCCTGTGATGTATAACTCTACAACTATGTGACCAAGTTTAAGCTTACCCTTCTGCCTTGGTACAGTTTGAACCTGTACCTTTGGACCATTGAACTTAGCCTGAGATACCAGGCCTGTTCCTGTCCGCCATCCAATTTGATAACGGAGATTGGTCGTTTTCCCAATTGGCAATGACCACTCAGAAAGAGCCATGCGGATAAACATGAGTCCTGAAGAAGGGTCTGGTCAAAAGGTCGACTGTTTATTCCTCTCTATAGACGCTGCCTGACCTGTTGAGTTCCTCCAGCATTTTGTGTGTGTGGATTTCCTGTATCTGAAGAATCTGTTGTGTTAATGAGGACAAACAGCCAGGTGCCCAATGGTGAGGAGGGGAGATGGATCAGGAGGGCATGTGATCCCAATCTAATGTACCATCCAACCAGAGCTGATGGTTCTGAAGTAGAAAGAGTAGGAAATGATAGGAATTACTCACTCTCATTCACCACTGCCCCAAGGGTCTTAATCACCATCCAGTCACTAATTCCAATGATCCAATATGAATGGTGTCCATTACACTGATGCCTGCCAATTTAATTGTGAGCAGAGGTGAGACTGGGGCCAAATCTATGATTTAAGGGCTGGTCTAAAGGTGGCCTTTGGTACTGTAGGTGTGGTGAAGAAACGCGAGAGTGCAAGTATGAATAAAGCATGGCAGTGCCTCTACTTCCTTATGAGCTTGTGAAGATTCAGCATGACATCTAAAACTTTGACAAACTTCTATACGTGTAGTGGAGAGTATATTGATGGGCTGCATCACAGTCTGGTATGGAAACACCAATGCCCTTGAATAGAAAATCTTACAAAAAGTAGTGGATACAGCCCTCCCCATCATTGTGCACATCCGCATGAAATGCTATCGCAGGAAAGCAGCACCCTTCATTAGGGATCCCCATCACCCAGGCCATGCTCCTTTCTCAATGCTGCCATCAGGAAGAAGGTGCAGGATTCTCAGGACTTGCACCACCAGGTTCAGGAACAGTTAATACCTCTCAACCATCAGGCTCTTGAACCAAAGTGGATAACTTCACCCAGCTTTGCTTGCCCCATCATTGAAATTTTCCCACAATCTATGGACTCACTTTCAAGGACTCTTCACCTCACGTTCTCGATATTTATTGCATATTTATTATTACTATGATTTCTTTCTTTTTGTATTTGCACAGTTTGTTGTCTTTAGCACAATGATTGAATGCCCAGGTTGGTGCGGTCTTTCATTGATTCAGTGATGGTTAATAGATTTATTGAGTATGGCAGCAGGAAAATGAATATCAGACTTGTATATACTGCATGTACTTTGATAATAAATCTACTTTGCACTTTGAACTTTGAGGAGAGGGGACTTAGGAACAGACTTCTTCAGATTTCCATGAAACAAGTGAGAGCAGCGTCCCAGAACGAGAGCAAAAGACTTGTCGCTGGACAATTTTTCATCAGCTTTTGCTCAAAATCAGGCCATGGGACCCTTTTCCCTGGGGTGGAGGAGGCTGATGAGTGACTTAGAGATGTGTATAAAATTAGAAGGCGTGAAAGTTGATCATTAACAACTCTCCAGTTAGCACCATTCCAACATTCAAATTCCTGGACATCGTTATTTTGCAGGACCTCATGAGGGAGACCATATCTCCTTCATTCACAAAAATGCTTGGCAGAGAATCTACTTCCTGCTTCAGTTGGTAAAATTCCCTCTTCCCCAGGCCATCCTGGTGCAATACTACACCGCCATCCTCACATCGGTCATTACCAGACAGTTTGGTGCAACATCCACTCACAATGTACGACTACAGCAAATTACTAAGACATCAGGAAAGGTCACTAGCTGCTGTCTACCATCACTGCAGGACTCTTATGTGTCCAGGACAAAGAAGCAGGCAGGAAAAATCATTGCGGACGTTACCCACTCAGCAAACTGCCTTTTCCAAAAGCTCCCTTCTGGAGAGTGTTATAGAGCTAATAAAATGAAAACTTCATGCCATCCCAGGCAGTTAACCTGATCAACCACTGTAGTTAACCCCCCCACCCCCTCTATCTGAACTGAACTGAAAACACTCTGAACCACGTTAAAATACTGTTTACAATTTAAATACATGCTGGTATTGTTCATATGTATTTATGTACACTTTATTTCATAACTGTACTTTAACTATTTTTATATCATTCTTCATTGTTTGTTAATTGTTGAATGTCGTGCCAACACACTCTAACAATTTCCTAATACGTGTAAATGCATATGGTGAATACTTGTTCTTTGGTCCTTTATCCGGGGAGTCTAAAAAGAGAGAGCATAGGATTAAGGAGAGTGGTGAAAGACTTAAAGGGAATGTGAGGGGCAAGTCTTTCACGTAGACGGTATGTGGATCGAGCTGCGAGAGGAAGTGAGAGAGACAGATTTAATTACAAGCAGCACAGAGTGCCAGAGAAACTCAGCAAGTCAGGCAGCATCTATGGAGGGAAGTAAACATCTAAGAGACATTTAGAATAAGCACTTAAAAAGTACATGGATAGGAAAGGTTGAGGAGAATCTCCTTGAAACCTATTGAATAATGAAAAGGCCTGGATAGAATGGATGTAGAGAGGATATTCCCTACAGTGTAGGAGTCCAGAACCAGAAGACATAATCTCAGAATCCAAGGGAAACCCTTTAGAACAGAGATGAGGAGGAATTTATTTAGCCAGAGGGTGGTGAATGTGGAATTCATTGTCACATGGCTGTGGAGGCCAAGTCACTGGGTATATTTAAAGTGGAGGTTGATAGGTTCTTAATTAATAAGGGTGTCAAAGATTACGGGGAGAAGGCAGGAGTATAGGATAATAGATCAGCCATGATGGAATGGCAGAGCAGACTCGATGGGCCAAATGGCCTAATTTGTTCATATGTCTTACGGTCTTATGTAGATGAGCCAAATTGCTGGAGGCAGGTAGCTGTATGACTGTCAAAAGAGTGAAGGGAAGTGGCAGCTAGTGCAGAGTTCCTCAGTGACCATTCACCTCAATAATAAGTATACCACTTTGGATACTGTCGGTGGGGGGGGGGGGGTTTGCAGGTGACTGGGTCTCTGGCGCTGTGACTCAGAAGGGAATGGGGGGGAGGAGAGGACTACAGTAGTGATAGGGGAGTTGACAGGAGATTATGTGGACATGATAGAGACAACCAGATGGTGTGTTGCCTCCCAGGTGCCAGGGTCAGGGACATCTTGGATCGGGTCCACAGCATTCTGAAGGAGAGGGTGAGCAGCCAGAAGTCTTGTTACACATGGCCACCAATAACATCGGTAGGTAAAGGGAGGAGGTCCTGAAGAGAGAATTTAAGTTAATTAGAAAGTTGAAAAGCAAGACTCTGGTAGTAATCTCTGGATTGCTGCTGTAGCATGCACCAGTGAGGGTAAGAATAGGATGCTTTGGCAGATGAATATGTGGCTGAGGAACTGATGCAGGGGGCAGGGTTTCAGATTTCTGGATCATTGGGATCTCCTCTGGGGAAGGAAAGACCTGTACAAAAGGGATGCGTTACACCTGAACCCGAGGGGGACCAATATCCTTACAGGCAGGTTTGTAGGTTATTTGGGAGTCTTTAAACTAATTTGGCAGGGAATGGGAACTGGAGTGATGGGGCAGTTGGTATGCAACAGAAGCAGTATGTAGTGAAACTATCAGGATGGTTAGGCAGGTGATAGAGCAAAATTACATTCCATGGGATGAGTTGCAGTGTAATGTGGGGACAAAACTGAAAAGGGTGATGAATACAGGACTGAAGGCTTTATATTTAAATGCAAACAGTATGCATAACTGGGTCATGGCTGAAAGAAGATTATGGTTGGAAGATTAACATCCAAGGATACACATTGTATTGAAAGGACAGGCAGGTAGGCAAAGGGGATACGGTGGCTCTGTTGGTCAAAATTAAGTCAAATCCTTATAAAGAGGTGACACAGGATCGGAAGATGTAGAATCATTGTGGGTAGAGTTAAAGAACTACAAGGGTAAAGAAACCCTGATACAAGCTTCTGAACAGTAGCCTGGATGTGGGCGACAAATTACAAAGGTAGATAGAAAATGCATGTCAAGAGGTCAATGTTACAATAGGCAAGGAAAATTTCAATATGCAGGTAAATTGGGAAAAATAGGTTGGTGCTGATTTTAGATCCAAAGGAAGAGAACTTGTGGAATGCCTGAGATGGGTTTTTAGAGCAGCTTGTAGTTGAGCCCATTAGGGGATTCAACTATTCTGGACTGGATTTTGTGTTATAAACCAGATTCAATTTTGGTGCTTAAGGTAAAGGAACCCTTAGGAGAGTAATCACAATATGATAGAATTCACTCTGCAATTTGAGAGGGAGGAGCTAAAGTCAAATGTATCGGTATTACAGTGGAGTAAAGGGAATTACAGAGGCATGAGAGAGGAGCTGGCCAAAGATGATTGGAAGGGGATACTAGCAGGGATGATGGCAGAGCAGCAGTGGCTGGAGATTCTGGGAGCAATTTGGAAGATGCAGGATAGATAAATCCAAAAGAAGACATATTCTAAAGGCTGGATGACACAAACATGGCTGACGAGGGAGGCCAAAGCCGACATAAAAACAACAGAGAGGGCATAAAATAGAGCAAAAATGAGGGGGAAGTTAGAGGATAGGGAAGCTTTTAAAAACCAACAAAGGCAACTAAAAAAGCCGTTAGGAGGGAAAAGATAAAACATGAATGTAAGTTAGCCAATAATATCAAAGAGGACACCAATAGTTTTATCAGAAATATAAAGAATAAAAGAGAGGCAAGAGTAAATATCAGACCACTGGAAAACGATTCTGGAGAGAGAATAATGGGGGACAAGGAAATGGCAGATGAACTGAATAAGTATTTTACATCAGTCTTCACTCTGGAAGACACTAGCAGTATGCAGGAACTTCAGGAGTGTCGGGAGGCAGATATGAGTGCTGTTGCTATTACCCGGGAGAAGTTGCTAGGGAAGCTGAAAGGTCTGAAGGTAGATAAATCACCCGGACTGGATGGTGTATATCCCAGGATTCTGAAAGAGGTGGCTGAAAAGGTTGTGGAGGCATTAGTAATGATCTTTCAAGAATCACTAGATTCTGGAGGAACAGAAGACAGGAGTACAGGAGCAGGGAGGTTCTACTGCAGTTGTACAAGGCCTTGGTGAGACTGCACCTAGAATATTGTGTGCAGTTTTGGTCCCCGAATCTGAGGAAAGACATTCTTGCCATAGAGGGAGTACAGAGAAGGTTCACCAGATTGATTCCTGGGATGGCAGGACTTTCATATGAAGAAAGACTGGATTGACTAGGCTTATACTCACTGGAATTTAGAAGATTGAGGGGGGATCTTATTGAAACATATAAAATTCTAAAGGGATTGGACAGGCTAGATGCAGGAAGATTGTTCCTGATGTTGGGGAAGTCCAGAACAAGGGGTCACAGTTTAAGGATAAAGGGGAAGCCTTTTAGGACCGAGATGAGGAGAAACTTCTTCACACAGAGTGGTGAATCTGTGGAATTCTCTGCCACAGGAAACAGTTGAGGCCGGTTCATTGGCTATATTTAAGAGGGAGTTAGATATGGCCCTTGTGGTTAAGGGGATCAGGGGGTATGGAGAGAAAGTAGGTACAGGGTTCTGAGTTGGATGATCAGCCACGATCATACTGAATGGTGGTGCAGGCTCGAAGGGCCAAATGGCCTACTCCTGCACCTATTTTTTTATGTTTCTATGAAATTATAGGCCAGTTAGCTGGACCTCAGTGGTTGGGAAGATGTTGGAGTCAATTGTTAAGGATGAGGTTTTGCAGTACTTGGAGGTACGTGATAAAACAGGCTGTAGTCAGCATGGAAAAGCAGGGTAGACAATGAATACTCGGAGGATGTGGTGTTCTTGGATTTGCAGAGGCCTTTGACAAGGGCCTGCATTTGAGACAGCTGAGCAAGGTAAAAGCCCACGGTATACAGGAAAGATCCTAGCATAGATACAGCATCGGCTGATTGGCAGGAGGCTAAGAGTGGGAATAAAGGGAGTCTTTTCTGATTGGCTGCCGGTAACTAGTGGTGTTCCACAGGGATCTGTGTTGGGATCGATTCTTTTTACGTTATATGTCAATGATTTGGATGTTGGAGTTGATGGCTTTGTGGACAAATTTGCGGATGATATGAAAATAGGTGGAGGGGCTGATAGTGTTGAGGAAGCAGGAAGACTGAAGAAGAACTTGGAATATGCATTGGGAAGCATATGGTCATGGGAAGAAAATTCAAAGGTCTGAAGTGCAAAGGGACTTTGGGAGTCCTTGTGTGGAATTCCTTAAAGGTTAATTTGCAGGTTACATCGGTGGTGATGAAGGCAAGTGCAATGTTGGCATTCATTTCAAGAGGACTAGAATATAAAAGCAAGGATGTGATGCTGAGGCTTTATAAGGCACTGGTGAGGCCTCACTTGGAGTAATGTGAGCAGTTTTGGGACCCTTATTGAAGAAAGAGTACGGAGGTTCACAAAAATGATTCTGGGATTGAAAGGCTTGTCATATGAGGAGTACTTGATGGCTCTCGGCCTGTACTCACTGGGATACAGAAGAATGGGGGAGGGGGATCTCATTGAAACTTATCAACTATTGAAAGGCCTAAATAGAATGGATGTGGAGAGGGTGTTTCCTAGAACCGAAGGGCACAACCTCAGAACAGAGGGATGTCTATTTAGAACAGAAATTAGGAGGAATTTATTTAGCCAGAGGGTGGTGAATCTGTGGAATTTGTTGCCGCAAGTGGCTGTGGAGGCCAGATATTTGGGTATATTTAAGGAGGAGATTGTTAGATTCATGATGTCAGGGAGTGAAAGGTTATGCGTAGAAGGAAGGAGTTTGGGGCTGAGAGGGAAATGGATCAGCCATGATGGAATGGCTGAGCAGACTCGATGGGCTGAATGGCCTACTTCTGGTTCCATGTCCTATTGTCTTACGGCCTCAAATACAGGCAATTTACTCAGGTAGGCATTTTGTTCAGGGTAGACAAGTCAGGTTGAAGGGCCTTATGTATTTAATATTTCAATATATTTGAGTAATATTGTAAATATATTGTTTAATTAAGCATTCTTTCATTATGGGTTATATGTAAAAGTACAGAAATGGCATACGTCATCATGCCACTACATTATAAGTGTGAGCTTCACTGAAAGTAAAAACAGGCTCCATGTTCTATGTTTTGGAGTTACAAAACATAACAGGCCTGATTCTGTGCTGAACATCTCTATAATTCCAAGGACTGGCCATTTCAGAGAGAATTTAGGAGCTCAAGGGGCCTGAAGTCCCATAAGGTAAAGAATGGTGGGTTCCCTTACCTAAGGCCATTAGTGGAGCAAATGGTTTTTACACTGGACTTCAAACCCAGTGACAGAGACACACACCTTTGCTATCTGTGGGATAACTGATAAGGCAGGGCACCTTATCTTGTTTCCACATTCCTTCCTAACTTGGCTACAGCGTGTTGGGAAAACAAGGTGCATTTGGGAACATTGCAGGAGCCAGCGGAATGTTGATTGGAACAAGTTGCGGGGACAGGTGCTGCTTATGGAGAACTCCGTTAGGTAGGTCCCAGCTTCAACAGTCCCATGAAGGTAGAGTCCTTCTCCTTAGAAATGCTTGCAGAGTTACGAGGGATGACCAGTTCTATGGTGTCACCTTTCTGCAGTTGATAGATACCTTCAACAACAGAGAACAGAAGAAATGTATAGGTTAGGTCCAATCCAATTCACTCTAGTTCCCTCCTGTGGGTGCGCCAAACTTACCCAGCCCGAGGCCTAGTTTTCAAGCCATTTTGACAATGCACAAAATGCTACATGCTGAACCTTCCCGTGGGTGGGAAACTAGCCCAGTGTTGCAGCTAGTAGACCCTCTGTCTCACAACTCCAGTGATCCAGATTCATCCTTGACCTCTAGTGCTGTATTTGTGGAGTCTGTGGATTCTCACTGTGTTTTCTTCTGCATCCCGGAGGTGTATGGGTAGGTAAGTTAATTGTGAATTGCCTCAAGTGTTTACTTAAAGACTTCCAAGAGGGCCTCAACCTTGTCGTAGGGTTTGGAGATTAGTGTGCTTCAATGACCCAGAGAGCCATGTTGGCTGGAGCCAGGATCTTGGTAGGGTCATGAGTGCCAAACTGTCAAAGGGTAGAGGCCAGACTAAGAGTGGTCCGGGTTCAGGGGTTCAGCTCAGGGCTAACAATCCTAACTGATGAAACGAAACTGTTATAGAGACAGCAATGAAGAGACCTTCTATCCAGATAGAGATGGAGGACCTTCATTGCTGCCCTGGATGTTAGTGGTAACAATAGAGTGGGATTAGTGTAGGATACCACAATTGATTACCACAAATTGAGAGGGATGAATGGCCTGTTTTCATTCTGTGTGATATACACTATTGATTCCAGTTCGGATTTATTTATCGCATGTACAGTGAAGTGGCATTGTGAGGTGAACAATCAACACATCGTCAGTGTGTGCTGGGGGCAGCCCACAATTGTCAACGTACATTCTGGTGCCAACATACCGTGTCCACCATGCTCAGCAGAACAGCACAGGTAACAACAATAAGACAACAAGAAAAAGACAGCATAATAAATCCCCCTTCCTGACCACCCACTGACTCACTCACACAGAGGGGCCTACAATGCCAGGAGGCCACCTCACCGTCAGTCCTTAGTCCCCGGTGGCCCGGGCCGTCACAATTCCTGTGCGCTTTCATTGCACTTTGTAGCCAAGTTCATAAGGAATGTGGATGACTAGGTGTCTAAGAGTGTGTCTCCTAGACCTAAAACTTCAGTCGATTTAGGAAGCATATGGTTTTATACCCCTCTAATAACCACAAATAAAATGTAACATTAACGTCAGGTAGACCAAGGAATTGACTGAGGACTTTTAATGTTTTATTTATTGGGATACAGTGTGGAAAAGGCCCTTCCAACACTGAGCCACGCTGCCCATCAATCCCCAGACTTTAATTCTAGTCTAATCACGGGACAATTTACAATGACCAATTAACCTACCAACCAGGACATCTTTGGACTGTGAGAGGAAACCAGAGCACCCGGAGGGAACCCACATGATCACGGGGGGAACGTACAAACTCCTCACAGGCAGCGGGAATTGAACGCGGGTCACCTGGACTGCAAAATGCTGTGCTAACCAGTATGCTACCTTGCCACCCTGACTTCAGGAAGAGGGAGTTGAGGGAACACACACCAGTTCTCATCGAGGGGCCAGCAGTGGGAAGGGTGAGCAGTTTCAAGTTCCTGGGTATCAGCTTCTCAGAGGATCTCTCTGGAGCCCAGCATATTGTTGCAATTACAAAGGTTCGGAGTTTGAGCCGACTTGGTATGTCACCAAAGACTCTTGCAAATGTCTACAGATGTATGGTGTAGAAGATTCTGACTGGTTGCATCACCATCTGGTGCAGAGGCTCCGAAGGACGGGATCACAGGAGACTGCAGGGAGTCAGCTATAACCCTCCCTAATGCCAAACACATTTTCAAAAGGCGGCACACTTCACTAGGAACCCTCACCATCCAGGAAGTACCTACCCTCTTCTCGTTATTACCATCAGGGAGAAGGTACAGGAGCCTGAAGACACACAATCAATGTTTTAGGAACAGCTTCTACCCCTCCGATTGCAACCCCCTGTCCCATTCTCCTTCCCTCTGTCCTATTGTCCACTCTCCTCTCCTATCAGATTCCTTCTTCTCCAGCCCTTTACCATTCCCACTGACCTGGCTTCACGCCCACCCCCACCTTCCAGCTAGCCCCCTTCCGCCTCCCTACCCCCCACCTTTTTATTCTGGCATCTTCCTTCTCAGTCCTGATGAGGAGTTTCGGCCCGAAATGTTAGCAGCTTATTACTTTCCACAGATGCAGCCTGACCTGCTGAGCTTCTCCAGCAATTTTGTGTTGCTCCGGATTTCCAGCATTCGATGATTTTCTCGTGTTTCTTATTGTAACTTATAGTTATTTTGGTGTATTGCTTAGTATTACTGCAGTAAAACAGCAAATTTCATGGTGCACAGGAAACTCATCTATGGAGAGGAATAGAAACCTCTTTATTCTGGCTTCTTTGCCTTCCTCTTCAATCCTGAGGAAGGGTCTCATCCCGAAATGTCAGCTCTTTATTCCTCTGCATAGACGCTGCCCGACCTGCCGAGTTCCACCAGCACTTTGTGGCGCTGAACCGGACTCTGATTTGATAATAGGTCAAGCAGGAACTGTATGTATCACGAGGAAATCTGGCCACAAAGAGAGCAGAGAGTGGGCAGAGTGTGTTTACAAGGATGTTGCCAGGGCTGCTGAGTTATTGTTTCAAGTAGAAACTGGTCCAGGCTGGCGCTGTTTGATTTGGAACACTCAGGAGATTGAATCAAGATGTGTAAAGTTATGGGAAGCTCAGTTTACGTGAACAGGATGGATCTATTTCCTTTGGCTGAGTGGACAATAACCAGAGAGGCCTGGAAGCCATTGGTAGCCATCCAGAAGGTGGGTGGGAGTTTGGAATTCGATGCCTGAGAGGAAGGAGGAGGCGCAAGCCCTTGGTACATTTAAAAATACCTGGATGATAGATCTGTGACCAAAGGTGGGGGAGCAGAGTTTAGTACAGACCTCAAAGTGCAAAGTTCAAAGTAAGTTTATCATCAAAGTTTTGTTTTCTGTTTTCTGCCAGGCAGAATTAAGTTTATCGTTACTGATGGATGTCATGAAATTTGCAGTTATGCAGCAACTGTATATTGCAATACATCAGAAAACTATTCATTACAATAAAAATATATATTAAAATTTTAATTACATAAGTAGTGCAAAAAGAGATCAAAAACAGTGAGGAGGTATTCACGGGTTCATTGTCCATTGAGGAATCAGATGGCAGAGGGGAAAAAGCTGTTCCTGAAACATTGAGAGATTCCTGTACCTTCTCCCCAATGGCTGTAACAAGAAGAGGGTGTATCCTGGGCAATGGGGGACCTTAGTGACAGATGCCAGCTTTTTGAGGCGTTGCCTTTTGAAGATGTTCTCGGTGCTGGTGAAGCTAGAGCCAGCGATGGAGCTGGCTGAGTTTGCAACCCTCTGCAGCTTTTTCCGATCCTGTGTAGTGCCCCAGACGGTGACGCAGCCTGTAGAATGCTCTCCAAGGTACATCTGTAGAAATTTGCTGGAGCCTTTGGTCATACCAAATCTCCTCAAACTCTGAAATATAGCCACTGATTTGTCTTCTCCATAGTGGCATCGATATGTCGGGCCCAGGATAGAGTTTCAGAGATACGGGCACCCAGCATTCACAGCGGAACAAAGAAATACAATAGAATCCAAGAAAAACTATACACAAACAACCAACGTGCAAAAGAAGGCAAACTTCAAATAACAAAATATATAGATTAAACAATCAAATAAATAAAGAAATCATACTGAGAGGATGAGTTGTAGAGACCTTGAAAATAAGCCCATAGCTTGTGGAATCAGTTCGGTGCTGAGATGAGTGAAGTTATCCACGTTGGGTCAGGAGTCTGGCGGTCCCTGAGCTTGGTGGTGTGGGATTGAAAGTCCTTAAGGATGAGGATGCATGAGCCATAGGTTAGGGGTGAAAGGTGGAACCTGAGAGGGAACTCCTTCACTCAGAAGATGTGTGGATGCAGGTTCGATTGCAACATTTAAGAGAAGTACGTTGATGGGAGGGGTCTGATTCAAATGGGACTAGCCAGAGTTACAGATCAGCAGGGACCTGTTTCTGTGCTGTAGTGCTCTGTAGCTCGATAGCCTTAATAACATCTTCAGTGCAGATAATTCCTCCTGAGTCTACGTGACCTTAGTTTGAACACAACGTCGGAAGCTTCTGAATCATCGGAAGTTTTATCAGAACAATAGCACCAGACAAAATCTTTGCTGGATGTAGCTGCATTGTGATTAACCCTTTGTTAACTAGGGAGCAAATCTGCTCTACCACTCAGTGATGAAGTGATCTGTATGGCCGGTGTGCAAAACAATTGTTTCCACTGTACCTAAGTCATCATCGTCATCATTGTGTGCCATGTCATATGATGTGGGTGATCACGGTTTTAATCTGCCTGTGGTCAAGACCCCTTCACACTGTTTTTCTTACTTTTTCTCTATCCATGACTATGGTTGTTCCTGGCAAATATTTCCACAGAAAAATGGTTTGCCATTGCTTTCTTCTGGGCAGTGTCTTTACAAGATGGGTGACCCCAACTGTTATCAATACTCTACAGAGATTGTCTGCCTGGTGTCAGTGGTCACATAACCAGGACTTGTGATCTGCACCGGCTGCTCATACGACCATCCACCACCTTCTCTCTTCACGTGACCCTGATCGGCGGGGGCAGGGTTCTAAGCAGGTGCCCAAGGGTGACCTGCAGGCAAGTGGAGGGAAGGAGTGCCTTGCACCTCCTTTGGTAGAGACGCATCTCCAGCCCAATTCCCAAATCGACTGTTATACCAGAGCAGACCTCAAATGTACCTAATCCACTTTTTTACTAATGATACAAAGTGGGTTGGGACAGTGAGCGGGAAGGGGTACAGAAGCTCAGGATTCAAGATTCAAGATTGTTTAATGTCATTTCCAGTGTAACGGAGAACAAAATAACTGTTACTCTGGATATGATGCAGTACAAAGAAAACACAGTAAGATAGAGAGCACAGTAAATATGTTTTATGGTGTATATGGGGTATGAGGTGTCTAGGGAGGGGTAGGGGCTCGTTGTGGGACAGCTCACTCACCTGTAGCTGTTTGCATTGGCAACAGCCACACCCTGGTACACTTCTCTGACAGCTGAGCTAAACCAAGTGAGGGTAGCCGGCTGGCCTCAGACCCCGGTGAGACAGGGGCATGTTTGTCCTGGCATGCCAAGTCAGCGCTGGTGGACTGGGCGGATGAGATCTGAAGCCAGGAAGGTGGTTTCTGCAACGCTCTGTGGACAGGGGAAGGGCAAGACAAGGCACAGAAGCCTTGCATCCAGGGAAGACATCAGTTAGTGACTGCTTGTACCACTGGACCCGGACTTCCGAGGTCGAGAGAGTGGAGTTGCCCCAGAGCAGTGGCTTTTCCACTTTACAAACTCCCCCGCACAGGTTCCTGTCATCATCGGATGCTAAAGACAACCGCCACACGTAGATTGATTCAATGTACATGAAGTGACTCTAGGCACTGGAGTGTCTGTACACAAGGTAACCGACAGGAAATGATAAAGTAGTGGAGATGGTGACTGGCAAAGGAACAGTTTCTGAGTTTGGCGGTCTTGGTGTGGATGCTGCGTGGCCTCCCCGCTGGGTGGGAGGGACAAACAGTCCATGAGTAGGATGGGCAGGATCCTTTAAGATATTGCTGGACTTTTCCTGAGGCTAGGGAAGGACATATGCAGGGTAATCACATGGAAACCAAGCTGTGAGAAAGCTTAAGGTCGCCCGCCTAGGGAGGAGGACCAGAGAAATGGAAACCTTTTAAAATGATATCAAATATTGTGTGTTTATGTACAAGGGGAGCCATGCTCACTGGTTCAGAAAAGGCTGAAGCTATTGCTGTAGGGGTGTCAGCCAGTTAAAGTGGTGTGCTGGCCTCCAGGAGAGCCAAGACTTGCTGAGATTGTAGTCCTGACGAAGGGTCTCGGCCCAAAATGTCGACAGTGCTTCTCCTTAGAGATGCTGCCTGGCCTGCTGTGTTCCACCAGCATTTTATGTGTGTTGTTTGAGATTGTAGTCATACTTTGGTCCCTGAGTTTGAAGGGCAGAGTAAACAGGAACAAGCCGAGAGAGCTGATCAACCAGGAAGTGTCCCATACTGGCAGCGCTAGCAATCTAGCACCTGGATTGGGAGAGTTAAGTCACTATCACCATTGAGTATTGAATCCAGGGGTCGGAGGTCTGTTCGAGTCTGGAGACGGAGACGGAGACTGGAGGTCAAAGTCCCGTGATCAGTGAGTCCTGGGGACGATAGCTGGAGGGCGAAGTCCAGAGGTCGAAACCGAAAGGTCAAAGCCCCTGGGTCAGTGTGTCCAGAGGTCGGAGGTCGGAGTCCTGATGCCTGCGAGTCCAGTCGGGGACTGGTGGTTGGAGGCCTGTCTGTGTGTGGGTGTTGTTGCTTACATTGTTCTGCTGAATATTGTGGGCATGTCGTGTTGCCTGTGGAATGTGTGGCAATGCTTGTGGGCTGCCCCCCAGCTCATCCATTGGTCGTCAACACAAATGACACATTTCACCGTATATGTCAGCATAAATAAACAGATAAATAAATATTGGTTTGGAGTCAAGGTGAGGTAGATTCACCTCAGTGACTATGTGTAATGTGAGCTTGCATGTAGGAAATGGGAGGAGATTGTGTCGAAACATGCCGAATTCTGAGGGCTCGAGAGGGGAAGGTGCCTGGGTCTGGTGACCCTGTGTGGAGAGTCTACAACAGAGACACTGGACGAGGAGGAAATCTTTTCAGTGGGGATGTGTGAATCTCTGCCCTTCTGTAGCCCAGCTCACTGTACTCTAGATGGAGTCCTTTCCAGGAAACAGGAAGAAGACAGACTGAATCATAGAGTAAGAAGAGCCCGACAGTATAGAGAAAAGCCCTTCAGCCCATCTAGTCCATGCCATTCTGCCTAGTTCCACTTACCTGCACCTCCATAGCCCTTCGATCCATGTACCTATCCAAACTTCTCTTCAATGTCATCATTGAACCTGCGCCCACCACTTCCAGTGGCAGCTCGTTCCACGCTCTGAGTGAAGAGGATCCGCCTCATGTTCCCTTAAGATATTTCACCTTTCACCTTAAACCTGTGATCTCTAGTTTGACTCTTACCCAACCTTAGTGAAAAAAGCTTGCTCTTACCCTGTCCATACCCTTTATAATCTTGTATACCTTCATCAAATCCCCCTTCCATCTCCTCCCCTCCAGGGAATAAAGTCCTAACCTGTTCAACATTTCCCTGAAATCCTTGTAAATTTCTTGTAACTTTTCTCTTTCCTGTGGGTAGGTGACCAGGATTGCACACAATATTCCAAGTTTGGTCTCACCAATGTCTTATACACTCGAAAGAACACCCCCTCTCCTGTACGCAAGTGATGAAGACCAATGGTCTTTGTGACCATAACTATCTGAGATGCCACTTTCAAGGAATAATGGATCCTCCGATCCACTGCATTCCTCACGATGGTCTCAGTGAACGGTGGGGGGAAAAGATGGTGGCACAACGCAGTCCATAGCGGCCACTCTGGAGTTGATATCTGTTATTTGTCAAGAGGGTGCCGTGCAGAATCCTAATCTGATGGAAAACATATGTGGGAGCACGGAGGAACATCTGGAAATCTCCAGGAAGGTCTTCTTCGTTGCTGCTGCTGTTGTGAGCTCCAGGTCTCTGCTGAGAAGAACAGGCCCCCAGTCCTCAGGGTCGCGTTGCGGGTGGCAGTCGGTGGGGGCGCCGTAGTGCGCTCGGCAGAGGATGGTGCTCAGAGAGGCTGGGCCGGAGTGGATGGTCGGAGGCTCGGAGGTTCGACGGACTCGGAGTCCACTGCGGTTGGGGCGCTTTCACTGTGTGCTGCGTCTGCGAGGCTGAGCCATGGAAGTCCATAGCAGGGGTATTCCCTTCTGCCTCTGGTGTGGGATGATGAGTCTATCGGGACCCTGAGGACTTGTGGAAACTGTGTGGTGGCTTCTTTCAAACTTATAGTCTTTTAACATCTTTGGGCTATCTTTACTATGCCCATAGTTTGTTTTTTATTAGTTATGGTATTGTCTGCACTGTTGTAAATATATGTTAACTATAACTATATGTAACTATAGGGTTTTGTGTAAGTCTTGTAGCTTTACTTTTTGGTTTGTTGGGTGGTAGAGTAGGTCTCCTGACTTGGTGTGTCTGGGTAATCTTGTTTTGTCTGGTGGATTTGGAGCTCCTTTCCAGGGAAGTCACGAAGATGGTAGCGCAATATTAATACGCAGCAGCTTCTCCGGTCTCTGGATTGGGTATTGCCAAACGTTATGTGAATTTTCTGGTGTAATTTGTTTTGTCATGTGCTTTTGTGATATCATTCTGGAGGAACGTTATCTCAGTTTTTAACTGCATTGTACTTGTGCTTTCTAAATGACAATAAACTGAAACTGAACTGAACAGAATTTTGAGAGATAGACCAGCTGACTCGGGCTCCAGACCATAGCTGGTCTGGTCAGACATTCAGTAGATGTGAAGCGAGAATGACTTACCCGCACTGTAGCAGGTAGCAAAGGGGTGTTCATCTGGCATGTTACAGGTACACCTCAGAAGGTTTTCCTCCACTGTGTGGCTCCCCGGCACTCTCCTCTTGACAATATGTCCCATGACAAATGTCTGATCCTCATACAGAACCTGGTCAGAGAGGTCAAGTGTTTAAAACAGCATTCATCACAGAGCTCTCAATTCCCTTGTCGCCGCAAACGAGGGCTAGGCAGAGAAAAGAGCCCACAGCCCCTCACGATCTGCACCACCCAGATTCCCAGCAGTTCCCACCAACATGGCCTGCAGAATATATCCCCAAAACTGAGCCGGGTCAGGCAGGCTGAGGACAATGGCACACTAAAGGTGGCCAAACATCACATTATGGTTGAGGGAGTTCTTTGGACAGAATCCAATGTGTAATAAACAGCCTCTGGAAATTACCATTTCCTGTTCACGACGACATGTGGCAAGCCTGGCATCTTGGATCTGAGATCTGCAAGTTACAAGAGGTGCCCCTCCCTGAGTGTGGCACACATTCAGTACTGTACCTCTGAAAGTGTGACACTCCCTCAGTAGTACCTCTGACTGTCAGACACTCCCTCAGTACAGTCCCTCTGACAGTGCGACACTCCCACAGTACTGTCCCACTGACAGTGAGACACTCCCCCTGAACTGTCCCTCTGACAGTGAGACACTCCCTCGGTAAAGTTCCTCTGATAGTGAGACACTCCCTCAGTACAGTCCCTCTGACAGTGAGACACTCCCTCTGTACTGTCCCACTGACAGTGTGACACTCCCCCTGTACTGTCCCTCTGACAGTGAGACACTCCCTCGGTAAAGTTCCTCTGATAGTGAAACACTCCCTCAGTACTGTCCCTCTGACAGTGTGACACTCCCCTCAGAACTGTCCCTCTGACAGTGTGACACTCCCGCAGTACTGACCCTCTGACAGTGAGACACTCCCCTCAGTACAGTCCCTCTGACAGTGTGACACTCCCCTCAATACTGTCCCTCTAAGCAGTGAGACACACCCTCAATACTGTCCCTATGACAGTGTGACACTCCCTCAGTACTATCCCTCTGACAGTGTGACTCTCCCTCAGTACTGTCCCTCTGACAGTGTGACAGTCCCTCAGTACTGTCCCTCTGACAGTGAGACAATCCCTCAGTACTGTCCCACTAAACAGTGAGACACTCCCTCATTACAGTCCCACGGACGGTGTGACACTCCCTCTGTACGGTCCCGCTGACAGTGACACACTCCCTCAGTACTGTCCCTCTGACAGTGTGACACTCCCTCTGTACTGTCCCTCAAAACAGTGAGGCACTCCCGCATAACAGGCCCTCTGACAGTGTGACACTCCCGCAGTACTGACCCTCAGACAGTGAGACACTCCCTCAATATTGTCCATCTAAACAGTGAGGCACTCCCTCAGTACTGTCCCTCTGACAGTGAGACACTCCCTCAGTGCTGTCCATCTAAACAGTGAGACACTCCGTCTGTACTGTCCCTCTAAACATTGAGACACTCACTCAGTACAGTCCCTCTAAACAGTGAGATACTCCCTCTCTACTGTCCCTCTGACAGTGTGACACTCCCTCAGTACTCTCCCTCTGACAGTGAGACACTCCCTCTGTACTGTCCCTCTTACAGTCAGACTCTCCCTTAGTACTGTCCCTCTGACAGTGTGACACTCCCTCTGTACAGTCACTCTGACAGTGTGACACTCCCTCAGTACTGTCCATCTGACAGTGAGACACTCCCACAGTACTGTCCCTCTGACAGTGAGACACTCCATCAGTACTGTCCCTCTGACAGTGAGACACTCCCTCAGTGCTGTCCATCTAAACAGTGAGACACTCCCTCAGTACTGACCCTCTAAACAGTGAGACACTCCCTCAGTCCTGTCCGTTTGACAGTGTGACACTCCCTCAGTACTGTCCCTCTGACAGTGAGACACTCCCTCAGTACTGTCCCTCTGACAGAGAGACAATCCCTCAGTACTGTCCCTCTGACAGTGAGACACTCCACAAGTACTGTCCCTCTGACAGTCAGACACTCCCTCTGTACTGTCCCACTGACAGTGTGACACTCACCTCAGTACTGTCCCTCTGACAGTGCGACACTCCCTCATTACAGTCCCACTGACAGTGAGACACTCCCCGTGTACTGTCCCTCTAAACAGTGAGATACTCCCTCAGAACTGTCCCTGGAAACAGAGAGACACTCCCTCAGTAGTGCCTCTAAAGAGGGAGGCACTCACTCAGTACTGTCCATCAGACAGTCAGATACTCCCTCAGTACTGTTCCTCTGACAGTGAGATACTCCATCAGTACTGTCCCTCTTACAGTGTGACACTCCCTCAGTACTGTCCCTCTGACAGTGTGACACTCCCTCAGTACTGTCCCTCTGACAGTGAGACACCCCTCAGTACTGTCCCTCTGACAGTGTGACTCTCGTACAGTTCTGTCCCTGTGACAGTGAGACACGAGCTCAGTACTGTCCCTCTGACAGTCAGACAATCCCTCTGTACTGTCCCTCTAAACAGTGAGACACTCCCTCAGTACTGTCCCTCTGACAGTGTGACACTCTCTCTGTACAGTACCTCTGATAGTGTGACCCTCCTTCAGTACTGTCCCTCTGACAGTGTGACACTTCCTCAGTACTGTCCCTGGAAACAGAGAGACACACCCTCAGTACTGTCTCTCTGACAGTGAGACACTCACTCAGTACATTCCCACTGATGGAGTGACACTCACTCAGTACAGTACCTCAGATAGTGCGACACTCCCTCAGTACTGTCCCTCTGACAGTCCGACACTCCCTCTATACTGTCCCTCTGACAGTGAGACACTCCCTCAGTACTGTCCCTCTGACAGTGTGACACTCCCCTCAGAACTGTCCCTCTGACAGTGTGACACTCCCTCAGTACTGTCCCTCTGACAGTGTGACACTCCCCTCAGTACTGTCCCTCTGACAGTGTGACACTCCCCTCAGAACTGTCCCTCTGACAGTGTGACACTCCCGCAGTACTGACCCTCTGACAGTGAGACACTCCCCTCAGTACAGTCCCTCTGACAGTGTGACACTCCCCTCAATACTGTCCCTCTAAGCAGTGAGACACACCCTCAATACTGTCCCTCTGACAGTGTGACACTCCCTCAGTACTATCCCTCTGACAGTGTGACTCTCCCTCAGTACTGTCCCTCTGACAGTGTGACAGTCCCTCAGTACTGTCCCTCTGACAGTGAGACAATCCCTCAGTACTGTCCCACTAAACAGTGAGACACTCCCTCATTACAGTCCCACGGACGGTGTGACACTCACTCAGTACTTTCCCTCTGACAGTGTGACACTCCCTCTGTACGGTCCCGCTGACAGTGACACACTCCCTCAGTACTGTCCCTCTGACAGTGTGACACTCCCTCTGTACTGTCCCTCAAAACAGTGAGGCACTCCCGCATAACAGGCCCTCTGACAGTGTGACACTCCCGCAGTACTGACCCTCAGACAGTGAGACACTCCCTCAATATTGTCCATCTAAACAGTGAGGCACTCCCTCAGTACTGTCCCTCTGACAGTGAGACACTCCCTCAGTGCTGTCCATCTAAACAGTGAGACACTCCGTCTGTACTGTCCCTCTAAACATTGAGACACTCACTCAGTACAGTCCCTCTAAACAGTGAGATACTCCCTCTCTACTGTCCCTCTGACAGTGTGACACTCCCTCAGTACTCTCCCTCTGACAGTGAGACACTCCCTCTGTACTGTCCCTCTTACAGTCAGACTCTCCCTTAGTACTGTCCCTCTGACAGTGTGACACTCCCTCTGTACAGTCACTCTGACAGTGTGACACTCCCTCAGTACTGTCCATCTGACAGTGAGACACTCCCACAATACTGTCCCTCTGACAGTGAGACACTCCATCAGTACTGTCCCTCTGACAGTGAGACACTCCCTCAGTGCTGTCCATCTAAACAGTGAGACACTCCCTCTGTACTGACCCTCTAAACAGTGAGACACTCCCTCAGTCCTGTCCGTTTGACAGTGTGACACTCCCTCAGTACTGTCCCTCTGACAGTGAGACACTCCCTCAGTACTGTCCCTCTGACAGAGAGACAATCCCTCAGTACTGTCCCTCTGACAGTGAGACACTCCACAAGTACTGTCCCTCTGACAGTCAGACACTCCCTCTGTACTGTCCCACTGACAGTGTGACACTCACCTCAGTACTGTCCCTCTGACAGTGCGACACTCCCTCATTACAGTCCCACTGACAGTGAGACACTCCCCGTGTACTGTCCCTCTAAACAGTGAGATACTCCCTCAGAACTGTCCCTGGAAACAGAGAGACACTCCCTCAGTAGTGCCTCTAAAGAGGGAGGCACTCACTCAGTACTGTCCATCAGACAGTCAGATACTCCCTCAGTACTGTTCCTCTGACAGTGAGATACTCCATCAGTACTGTCCCTCTTACAGTGTGACACTCCCTCAGTACTGTCCCTCTGACAGTGTGACACTCCCTCAGTACTGTCCCTCTGACAGTGAGACACCCCTCAGTACTGTCCCTCTGACAGTGTGACTCTCGTACAGTTCTGTCCCTGTGACAGTGAGACACGAGCTCAGTACTGTCCCTCTGACAGTCAGACAATCCCTCTGTACTGTCCCTCTAAACAGTGAGACACTCCCTCAGTACTGTCCCTCTGACAGTGTGACACTCTCTCTGTACAGTACCTCTGATAGTGTGACCCTCCTTCAGTACTGTCCCTCTGACAGTGTGACACTTCCTCAGTACTGTCCCTGGAAACAGAGAGACACACCCTCAGTACTGTCTCTCTGACAGTGAGACACTCACTCAGTACATTCCCACTGATGGAGTGACACTCACTCAGTACAGTACCTCAGATAGTGCGACACTCCCTCAGTACTGTCCCTCTGACAGTCCGACACTCCCTCTATACTGTCCCTCTGACAGTGAGACACTCCCTCAGTACTGTCCCTCTGACAGTGTGACACTCCCCTCAGAACTGTCCCTCTGACAGTGTGACACTCCCGCAGTACTGACCCTCTGACAGTGAGACACTCCCCTCAGTACAGTCCCTCTGACAGTGTGACACTCCCCTCAATACTGTCCCTCTAAGCAGTGAGACACACCCTCAATACTGTCCCTCTGACAGTGTGACACACCCTCAGTACTATCCCTCTGACAGTGTGACTCTCCCTCAGTACTGTCCCTCTGACAGTGTGACAGTCCCTCAGTACTGTCCCTCTGACAGTGAGACAATCCCTCAGTACTGTCCCTCTGACAGTGAGACAATCCCTCAGTACTGTCCCACTAAACAGTGAGACACTGCCTCATTACAGTCCCACGGACGGTGTGACACTCACTCAGTACTTTCCCTCTGACAGAGTGACACTCCCTCAGTACTGTCCCTCTGACAGTGTGACACTCCCTCTGTACTGTCCCTCAAAACAGTGAGGCACTCCCGCATAACAGGCCCTCTGACAGTGTGACACTCCCGCAGTACTGACCCTCAGACAGTGAGACACTCCCTCAATATTGTCCATCTAAACAGTGAGGCACTCCCTCAGTACTGTCCCTCTGACAGTGAGACACTCCCTCAGTGCTGTCCATCTAAACAGTGAGACACTCCGTCTGTACTGTCCCTCTAAACATTGAGACACTCACTCAGTACAGTCCCTCTAAACAGTGAGATACTCCCTCTCTACTGTCCCTCTGACAGTGTGACACTCCCTCAGTACTCTCCCTCTGACAGTGAGACACTCCCTCTGTACTGTCCCTCTTACAGTCAGACTCTCCCTTAGTACTGTCCCTCTGACAGTGTGACACTCCCTCTGTACAGTCACTCTGACAGTGTGACACTCCCTCAGTACTGTCCATCTGACAGTGAGACACTCCCACAGTACTGTCCCTCTGACAGTGAGACACTCCATCAGTACTGTCCCTCTGACAGTGAGACACTCCCTCAGTGCTGTCCATCTAAACAGTGAGACACTCCCTCTGTACTGACCCTCTAAACAGTGAGACACTCCCTCAGTCCTGTCCGTTTGACAGTGTGACACTCCCTCAGTACTGTCCCTCTGACAGTGAGACACTCCACAAGTACTGTCCCTCTGACAGAGAGACAATCCCTCAGTACTGTCCCTCTGACAGTGAGACACTCCACAAGTACTGTCCCTCTGACAGTCAGACACTCCCTCATTACAGTCCCACTGACAGTGAGACACTCCCCGTGTACTGTCCCTCTAAACAGTGAGATACTCCCTCAGAACTGTCCCTGGAAACAGAGAGACACTCCCTCAGTACTGTCTCTCTGACAGTGAGTCAATCCCTCTGTACATTCCCTCTATACAGTGAGATACTCGCTCTGTCCTGTCCCTGGAAACAGAGAGACACTCCCTCAGTAGTGCCTCTAAAGAGGGAGGCACTCACTCAGTACTGTCCATCAGACAGTCAGATACTCCCTCAGTACTGTTCCTCTGACAGTGAGATACTCCATCAGTACTGTCCCTCTTACAGTGTGACACTCCCTCAGTACTGTCCCTCTGACAGTGTGACACTCCCGCAGTACTGTCCCTCTGACAGTGAGACACCCCTCAGTACTGTCCCTCTGACAGTGTGACTCTCGTACAGTTCTGTCCCTGTGACAGTGAGACACGAGCTCAGTACTGTCCCTCTGACAGTCAGACAATCCCTCTGTACTGTCCCTCTAAACAGTGAGACACTCCCTCAGTACTGTCCCTCTGACAGTGTGACACTCTCTCTGTACAGTACCTCTGATAGTGTGACCCTCCTTCAGTACTGTCCCTCTGACAGTGTGACACTTCCTCAGTACTGTCCCTGGAAACAGAGAGACACACCCTCAGTACTGTCTCTCTCACAGTGAGACACTCACTCAGTACATTCCCACTGATGGAGTGACACTCACTCAGTACAGTACCTCAGATAGTGCGACACTCCCTCAGTACTGTCCCTCTGACAGTCCGACACTCCCTCTATACTGTCCCTCTGACAGTGAGACACTCCCTCAGTACTGTCCCTCTGACAGTGTGACACTCCCCTCAGAACTGTCCCTCTGACAGTGTGACACTCCCGCAGTACTGACCCTCTGACAGTGAGACACTCCCCTCAGTACAGTCCCTCTGACAGTGTGACACTCCCCTCAATACTGTCCCTCTAAGCAGTGAGACACACCCTCAATACTGTCCCTCTGACAGTGTGACACTCCCTCAGTACTATCCCTCTGACAGTGTGACTCTCCCTCAGTACTGTCCCTCTGACAGTGTGACAGTCCCTCAGTACTGTCCCTCTGACAGTGAGACAATCCCTCAGTACTGTCCCACTAAACAGTGAGACACTCCCTCATTACAGTCCCACGGACGGTGTGACGCTCACTCAGTACTTTCCCTCTGACAGTGTGACACTCCCTCTGTACGGTCCCGCTGACAGTGACACACTCCCTCAGTACTGTCCCTCTGACAGTGTGACACTCCCTCTGTACTGTCCCTCAAAACAGTGAGGCACTCCCGCATAACAGGCCCTCTGACAGTGTGACACTCCCGCAGTACTGACCGTCAGACAGTGAGACACTCCCTCAATATTGTCCATCTAAACAGTGAGGCACTCCCTCAGTACTGTCCCTCTGACAGTGAGACACTCCCTCAGTGCTCTCCATCTAAACAGTGAGACACTCCGTCTGTACTGTCCCTCTAAACATTGAGACACTCACTCAGTACAGTCCCTCTAAACAGTGAGATACTCCCTCTCTACTGTCCCTCTGACAGTGTGACACTCCCTCAGTACTCTCCCTCTGACAGTGAGACACTCCCTCTGTACTGTCCCTCTTACAGTCAGACTCTCCCTTAGTACTGTCCCTCTGACAGTGTGACACTCCCTCTGTACAGTCACTCTGACAGTGTGACACTCCCTCAGTACTGTCCATCTGACAGTGAGACACTCCCACAGTACTGTCCCTCTGACAGTGAGACACTCCATCAGTACTGTCCCTCTGACAGTGAGACACTCCCTCAGTGCTGTCCATCTAAACAGTGAGACACTCCCTCTGTACTGACCCTCTAAACAGTGAGACACTCCCTCAGTCCTGTCCGTTTGACAGTGTGACACTCCCTCAGTACTGTCCCTCTGACAGTGAGACACTCCCTCAGTACTGTCCCTCTGACAGAGAGACAATCCCTCAGTACTGTCCCTCTGACAGTGAGACACTCCACAAGTACTGTCCCTCTGACAGTCAGACACTCCCTCTGTACTGTCCCACTGACAGTGTGACACTCACCTCAGTACTGTCCCTCTGACAGTGCGACACTCCCTCATTACAGTCCCACTGACAGTGAGACACTCCCTGTGTACTGTCCCTCTAAACAGTGAGATACTCCCTCAGAACTGTCCCTGGAAACAGAGAGACACTCCCTCAGTACTGTCTCTCTGACAGTGAGACAATCCCTCTGTACATTCCCTCTATACAGTGAGATACTCGCTCTGTCCTGTCCCTGGAAACAGAGAGACACTCCCTCAGTAGTGCCTCTAAAGAGGGAGGCACTCACTCAGTACTGTCCATCAGACAGTCAGATACTCCCTCAGTACTGTTCCTCTGACAGTGAGATACTCCATCAGTACTGTCCCTCTTACAGTGTGACACTCCCTCAGTACTGTCCCTCTGACAGTGTGACACTCCCTCAGTACTGTCCCTCTGACAGTGAGACACCCCTCAGTACTGTCCCTCTGACAGTGTGACTCTCGTACAGTTCTGTCCCTGTGACAGTGAGACACGAGCTCAGTACTGTCCCTCTGACAGTCAGACAATCCCTCTGTACTGTCCCTCTAAACAGTGAGACACTCCCTCAGTACTGTCCCTCTGACAGTGTGACACTCTCTCTGTACTGTACCTCTGATAGTGTGACCCTCCTTCAGTACTGTCCCTCTGACAGTGTGACACTTCCTCAGTACTGTCCCTGGAAACAGAGAGACACACCCTCAGTACTGTCTCTCTGACAGTCAGACAATCCCTCTGTACTGTCCCTCTAAACAGTGAGACACTCACTCAGTACATTCCCACTGATGGAGTGACACTCACTCAGTACAGTACCTCAGATAGTGCGACACTCCCTCAGTACTGTCCCTCTGACTGTCCGACACTCCCTCTATACTGTCCCTCTGACAGTGAGACACTCCCTCAGTACTGTCCCTCTGACAGTGTGACACTCCCCTCAGAACTGTCCCTCTGACAGTGTGACACTCCCGCAGTACTGACCCTCAGAGAGTGTGACACTCCCTCAATATTGTCCATCTAAACAGTGAGGCACTCCCTCAGAACTGTCCCTCTGACAGTGTGACTCTCCTTCAATACTGTCCCTCTGACAGTGTGACACTCCCTCAGTACTGTCAATCTAAACAATGAGATACTCCGTCTGTACTGTCCCTCTGACAGTGTGACACTCCCTCAGTACAGTCCCTCTAAACAGTCAGATATTCCCTCAGTACAGTCCCTCTGACAGTGAGACACGCCCTCAGTACTGTCCCTCTGACTGTGTGACACTCCCTCAGTCCTGTCGCTCTGACAGTGAGACACTCCCCCAGTACTGTCCCTCTGACAGTGAGACACTCCCTCAGTACTGTCCCTCTTACAGTGTGACACTCCCGCAGTACTGTCCCTCTGACAGTGAGACACTCACTCAGTACTGTCCCTCTGACAGTGTGACACTCCCTCAGTACTGTCCATCTGACAGTGAGACACTCACTCAGTACTGTCCCTCTGACAGTGAGACACTCCCTCAGTACTATCCCTCTGACAGTGTGACACTCCCCTCAGAACTGTCCCTCTGACAGCGTGACAATCCCGCAGTACTGACCCTCAGAGAGTGTGTCACTCCCTCTGTACTGACACTCTAAACAGTGAGACACTCCCTCAGTCCTGTCCGTTTGACAGTGTGACACTCCCTCAGTACTGTCCCTTTGACAGTGAGACAATCCCTTAGTACTGTCCGTCTGACAGTGTGACACTCCCTCAGTAATGTCCCTATAAAAGGTGAGACACTCCCTCAGTACCGTCTCTCTGACAGTGAGACATTCCCTCTGTACTGTCCCCCTAAACAGTGAGGCACTCCCGCATAACTGTCCCTCTGACAGTGTGACACTCCCTCAGTACTGTCCCTGGAAACAAAGAGACACGCCCTCAGTACTGTCTCTCTGACACTGAGACACTCACTCAGTACTGTCCCTCTGACAGTGTGAAACTCCCTCTGTACAGTCACTCTGACAGTGTGACTCTCCCACAGTTCTGTCCCTGTGAAAGTGAGACACTAGCTCAGTACTGACCCTCTGACAGTAAAACAATTCCTCTGTACTGTCCCTCTAAACAGTGAGACACTCCCTCAGTACTGTCCCTCTGACAGTGTGACACTCCCTCTGTACTGACCGTCTAAACAGTGAGACACTCCCTCAGTCCTGTCCGTTTGACAGTGTGACACTCCCTCAGTACTGTCCCTCTGACAGTGAGACAGTCCCTCAGTACTGTCCCTCTGACAGAGAGACAATCCCTCAGTACTGTCCCTCTGACAGTGAGACACTCCACAAGTACTGTCCCTCTGACAGTCAGACACTCCCTCTGTACTGTCCCACTGACAGTGTGACACTCCCCTCAGTACTGTCCCTCTGACAGTGCGACACTCCCTCATTACAGTCCCACTGACAGTGAGACACTCCCCGTGTACTGTCCCTCTAAACAGTGAGATACTCCCTCAGTACTGTCCCTGGAAACAGAGAGACACTCCCTCAGTAGTGCCTCTAAAGAGGGAGGCACTCACTCAGTACTGTCCATCAGACAGTCAGATACTCCCTCAGTACTGTTCCTCTGACAGTGAGACAATCCCTCTGTACATTCCCTCTATACAGTGAGATACTCGCTCTGTCCTGTCCCTGGAAACAGAGAGACACTCCCTCAGTAGTGCCTCTAAAGAGGGAGGTACTCACTCAGTACTGTCCATCAGACAGTCAGATACTCCCTCAGTACTGTTCCTCTGACAGTGAGATACTGCATCAGTACTGTCCCTCTTACAGTGTGACACTCCCTCAGTACTCTCCCTCTGACAGTGTGACACTCCCTCAGTACTGTCCCTCTGACAGTGAGACACCCCTCAGTACTGTCCCTCTGACAGTGTGACTCTCGTACAGTTCTGTCCCTGTGACAGTGAGACACTCCCTCATTACAGTCCCACGGACGGTGTGACACTCCCTCAGTACTGTCCCTCTGACTGTGTGACACTCCCTCTGTACTGTCCCTCAAAACAGTTAGGCACTCCCGCATAACAGGCCCTCTGACAGTGTGACACTCCCGCAGTACTGACCCTCAGACAGTGAGACACTCCCTCAATATTGTCCATCTAAACAGTGAGGCACTCCCTCAGTACTGTCCCTCTGACAGTGAGACACTCCCTCAGTGCTGTCCATCTAAACAGTGAGACACTCCGTCTGTACTGTCCCTCTAAACATTGAGACACTCACTCAGTACAGTCCCTCTAAACAGTGAGATACTCCCTCTCTACTGTCCCTCTGACAGTGTGACACTCCCTCACTACTCTCCCTCTGACAGTGAGACACTCCCTCTGTACTGTCCCTCTTACAGTCAGACTCTCCCTTAGTACTGTCCCTCTGACAGTGTGACACTCCCTCTGTACAGTCACTCTGACAGTGTGACACTCCCTCAGTACTGTCCATCTGACAGTGAGACACTCCCTCAGTACTGACCCTCTAAACAGTGAGACACTCCCTCAGTCCTGTCCCTTTGACAGTGTGACACTCCCTCAGTACTGTCCCTCTGACAGTGAGACATTCCCTCAGTACTGTCCCTCTGACAGAGAGACAATCCCTCAGTACTGTCCCTCTGACAGTGAGACACTCCACAAGTACTGTCCCTCTGACAGTCAGATACTCCCTCTGTACTGTCCCACTGACAGTGTGACACTCCCCTCAGTACTGTCCCTCTGACAGTGCGACACTCCCTCATTACAGTTCCACTGACAGTGAGACACTCCCCGTGTACTGTCCCTCTAAACAGTGAGATACTCCCTCAGTACTGTCCCTGGAAACAGAGAGACACTCCCTCAGTACTGTCTCTCTGACAGTGAGACAATCCCTCTGTACATTCCCTCTATACAGTGAGATACTCGCTCTGTCCTGTCCCTGGAAACAGAGAGACACTCCCTCAGTAGTGCCTCTAAAGAGGGAGGCACTCACTCAGTACTGTCCATCAGACAGTCAGATACTCCCTCAGTACTGTTCCTCTGACAGTGAGATACTCCATCAGTACTGTCCCTCTTACAGTGTGACACTCCCTCAGTACTGTCCCTCTGACAGTGTGACACTCCCTCAGTACTGTCCCTCTGACAGTGAGACACCCCTCAGTACTGTCCCTCTGACAGTGTGACTCTCGTACAGTTCTGTCCCTGTGACAGTGAGACACGAGCTCAGTACTGTCCCTCTGACAGTCAGACAATCCCTCTGTTCTGTCCCTCTAAACAGTGAGACACTCCCTCAGTACTGTCCCTCTGACAGTGTGACACTCTCTCTGTACTGTACCTCTGATAGTGTGACCCTCCTTCAGTACTGTCCCTCTGACAGTGTGACACTTCCTCAGTACTGTCCCTGGAAACAGAGAGACACACCCTCAGTACTGTCTCTCTGACAGTGAGACACTCACTCAGTACATTCTCACTGATGGAGTGACACTCACTCAGTACAGTACCTCAGATAGTGCGACACTCCCTCAGTACTGTCCCTCTGACTGTCCGACACTCCCTCTATACTGTCCCTCTGACAGTGAGACACTCCCTCAGTACTGTCCCTCTGACAGTGTGACACTCCCCTCAGAACTGTCCCTCTGACAGTGTGACACTCCCGCAGTACTGACCCTCAGAGAGTGTGACACTCCCTCAATATTGTCCATCTAAACAGTGAGGCACTCCCTCAGAACTGTCCCTCTGACAGTGTGACTCTCCTTCAATACTGTCCCTCTGACATTGTGACACTCCCTCAGTACTGTCAATCTAAACAATGAGATACTCCGTCTGTACTGTCCCTCTGACAGTGTGACACTCCCTCAGTACAGTCCCTCTAAACAGTCAGATATTCCCTCAGTACAGTCCCTCTGACAGTGAGACACGCCCTCAGTACTGTCCCTCTGACTGTGTGACACTCCCTCAGTCCTGTCGCTCTGACAGTGAGACACTCCCTCAGTACTGTCCCTCTTACAGTGTGACACTCCCGCAGTACTGTCCCTCTGACAGTGAGACACTCACTCAGTACTGTCCCTCTGACAGTGTGACACTCCCTCAGTACTGTCCATCTGACAGTGAGACACTCACTCAGTACTGTCCCTCTGACAGTGAGACACTCCCTCAGTACTATCCCTCTGACAGTGTGACACTCCCCTCAGAACTGTCCCTCTGACAGCGTGACAATCCCGCAGTACTGACCCTCAGAGAGTGTGTCACTCCCTCTGTACTGACACTCTAAACAGTGAGACACTCCCTCAGTCCTGTCCGTTTGACAGTGTGACACTCCCTCAGTACTGTCCCTTTGACAGTGAGACAATCCCTCAGTACTGTCCGTCTGACAGTGTGACACTCCCTCAGTAATGTCCCTATAAAAAGTGAGACACTCCCTCAGTACCGTCTCTCTGACAGTGAGACATTCCCTCTGTACTGTCGCCCTAATCAGTGAGGCACTCCCGCATAACTATCCCTCTGACAGTGTGACACTCCCGCAGTACTGACCCTCAGACAGTGAGACACTCCCTCAGTACTGTCTATCTAAACAGTGAGACTCCCGTCTTACTGTCCCTCTAAACAGCGAGACACTCACTCAGTACTGTCCCTCTGACAGTCAGACACTCCCTCTGTACTGTCCCTCTGACAGTGAGACACTCCACAAGTACTGTCCCTCTGAAAGTCAGACACTCCCTCTGTACTGTCCCACAGACAGTGTGACACTCACTCAGTACTGTCAATCTAAACAATGAGACACTCCGTCTGTACTATCCCTGTAAACATTGAGACACTCTCTCAGTACAGTCCCTCTAAACAGTGAGATACTCCCTCAGTACTGTCCATGGAAACAGAGAGACACGCCCTCAGTACTGTCTCTCTGACAGTGAGACACTCCCTCAGTCCTGTCCGTTTGACAGTGTGACACTCCCTCAGTACTGTCCCTCTGACAGTGAGACAATCCCTCAGTACTGTCCCTCTGACAGTGAGACACTCCACAAGTACTGTCCCTCTGACAGTCAGACACTCCCTCTGTACTGTCCCACTGACAGTGTGACACTCACCTCAGTACTGTCCCTCTGACAGTGCGACACTCCCTCATTACAGTCCCACTGACAGTGAGACACTCCCCGTGTACTGTCCCTCTAAACAGTGAGATACTCCCTCAGAACTGTCCCTGGAAACAGAGAGACACTCCCTCAGTACTGTCTCTCTGACAGTGAGAAAATCCCTCTGTACATTCCCTCTATACAGTGAGATACTCGCTCTGTCCTGTCCCTGGAAACAGAGAGACACTCCCTCAGTAGTGCCTCTAAAGAGGGAGGCACTCACTCAGTACTGTCCCTCTGACAGTGTGACACTCCCTCAGTACTGTCCCTCTGACAGTGAGACACCCCTCAGTACTGTCCCTCTGACAGTGTGACTCTCGTACAGTTCTGTCCCTGTGACAGTGAGACACGAGCTCAGTACTGTCCCTCTGACAGTCAGACAATCCCTCTGTACTGTCCCTCTAAACAGTGAGACACTCCCTCAGTACTGTCCCTCTGACAGTCAGACAATCCCTCTGTACTGTCCCTCTAAACAGTGAGACACTCCCTCAGTACTGTCCCTCTGACAGTGTGACACTCTCTCTGTACTGTACCTCTGATAGTGTGACCCTCCTTCAGTACTGTCCCTCTGACAGTGTGACACTTCCTCAGTACTGTCCCTGGAAACAGAGAGACACACCCTCAGTACTGTCTCTCTGACAGTCAGACAATCCCTCTGTACTGTCCCTCTAAACAGTGAGACACTCACTCAGTACTGTCCATGGAAACAGAGAGACACGCCCTCAGTACTGTCTCTCTGACAGTGAGACACTCCCTCAGTCCTGTCCGTTTGACAGTGTGACACTCCCTCAGTACTGTCCCTCTGACAGTGAGACAATCCCTCAGTACTGTCCCTCTGACAGTGAGACACTCCACAAGTACTGTCCCTCTGACAGTCAGACACTCCCTCTGTACTGTCCCACTGACAGTGTGACACTCACCTCAGTACTGTCCCTCTGACAGTGCGACACTCCCTCATTACAGTCCCACTGACAGTGAGACACTCCCCGTGTACTGTCCCTCTAAACAGTGAGATACTCCCTCAGAACTGTCCCTGGAAACAGAGAGACACTCCCTCAGTACTGTCTCTCTGACAGTGAGAAAATCCCTCTGTACATTCCCTCTATACAGTGAGATACTCGCTCTGTCCTGTCCCTGGAAACAGAGAGACACTCCCTCAGTAGTGCCTCTAAAGAGGGAGGCACTCACTCAGTACTGTCCCTCTGACAGTGTGACACTCCCTCAGTACTGTCCCTCTGACAGTGAGACACCCCTCAGTACTGTCCCTCTGACAGTGTGACTCTCGTACAGTTCTGTCCCTGTGACAGTGAGACACGAGCTCAGTACTGTCCCTCTGACAGTCAGACAATCCCTCTGTACTGTCCCTCTAAACAGTGAGACACTCCCTCAGTACTGTCCCTCTGACAGTCAGACAATCCCTCTGTACTGTCCCTCTAAACAGTGAGACACTCCCTCAGTACTGTCCCTCTGACAGTGTGACACTCTCTCTGTACTGTACCTCTGATAGTGTGACCCTCCTTCAGTACTGTCCCTCTGACAGTGTGACACTTCCTCAGTACTGTCCCTGGAAACAGAGAGACACACCCTCAGTACTGTCTCTCTGACAGTCAGACAATCCCTCTGTACTGTCCCTCTAAACAGTGAGACACTCACTCAGTACATTCCCACTGATGGAGTGACACTCACTCAGTACAGTACCTCAGATAGTGCGACACTCCCTCAGTACTGTCCCTCTGACAGTCCGACACTCCCTCTATACTGTCCCTCTGACAGTGAGACACTCCCTCAGTACTGTCCCTCTGACAGTGTGACACTCCCCTCAGAACTGTCCCTCTGACAGTGTGACACTCCCGCAGTACTGACCCTCAGAGAGTGTGACACTCCCTCAATATTGTCCATCTAAACAGTGAGGCACTCCCTCAGAACTGTCCCTCTGACAGTGTGACTCTCCTTCAATACTGTCCCTCTGACAGTGTGACACTCCCTCAGTACTGTCAATCTAAACAATGAGATACTCCGTCTGTACTGTCCCTCTGACAGTGTGACACTCCCTCAGTACAGTCCCTCTAAACAGTCAGATATTCCCTCAGTACAGTCCCTCTGACAGTGAGACACGCCCTCAGTACTGTCCCTCTGACTGTGTGACACTCCCTCAGTCCTGTCGCTCTGACAGTGAGACACTCCCCCAGTACTGTCCCTCTGACAGTGAGACACTCCCTCAGTACTGTCCCTCTTACAGTGTGACACTCCCGCAGTACTGTCCCTCTGACAGTGAGACACTCACTCAGTACTGTCCCTCTGTCAGTGTGACACTCCCTCAGTACTGTCCATCTGACAGTGAGACACTCACTCAGTACTGTCCCTCTGACAGTGAGACACTCCCTCAGTACTATCCCTCTGACAGTGTGACACTCCCCTCAGAACTGTCCCTCTGACAGCGTGACAATCCCGCAGTACTGACCCTCAGAGAGTGTGTCACTCCCTCTGTACTGACACTCTAAACAGTGTGACACTCCCTCAGTAATGTCCCTATAAAAAGTGAGACACTCCCTCAGTACCGTCTCTCTGACAGTGAGACATTCCCTCTGTACTGTCCCCCTAAACAGTGAGGCACTCCCGCATAACTGTCCCTCTGACAGTGTGACACTCCCTCAGTACTGTCCCTGGAAACAGAGAGACACGCCCTCAGTACTGTCTCTCTGACACTGAGACACTAGCTCAGTACTGACCCTCTGACAGTAAAACAATTCCTCTGTACTGTCCCTCTAAACAGTGAGACACTCCCTCAGTCCTGTCCGTCTGACAGTGTGACACTCCCTCAGTACTGTCCCTCTGACAGAGAGACAATCCCTCAGTACTGTCCCTCTGACAGTGAGACACTCCACAAGTACTGTCCCTCTGACAGTCAGACACTCCCTCTGTACTGTCCCACTGACAGTGTGACACTCCCCTCAGTACTGTCCCTCTGACAGTGCGACACTCCCTCATTACAGTCCCACTGACAGTGAGACACTCCCCGTGTACTGTCCCTCTAAACAGTGAGATACTCCCTCAGTACTGTCCCTGGAAACAGAGAGACACTCCCTCAGTACTGTCTCTCTGACAGTGAGACAATCCCTCTGTACATTCCCTCTATACAGTGAGATACTCGCTCTGTCCTGTCCCTGGAAACAGAGAGACACTCCCTCAGTAGTGCCTCTAAAGAGGGAGGCACTCACTCAGTACTGTCCATCAGACAGTCAGATACTCCCTCAGTACTGTTCCTCTGACAGTGAGATACTCCATCAGTACTGTCCCTCTTACAGTGTGACACTCCCTCAGTACTGTCCCTCTGACAGTGTGACACTCCCTCAGAACTGTCCCTCTGACAGTGAGACACCCCTCAGTACTGTCCCTCTGACAGTGTGACTCTCGTACAGTTCTGTCCCTGTGACAGTGAGACACGAGCTCAGTACTGTCCCTCGGACAGTCCGACACTCCCTCTATACTGTCCCTCTGACAGTGAGACACTCCCTCAGTACTGTCCCTCTGACAGTGTGACACTCCCCTCAGAACTGACCCTCTGACAGTGAGACACTCCCCTCAGTACAGTCCCTCTGACAGTGTGACACTCCCCTCAATACTGTCCCTCTAAGCAGTGAGACACACCCTCAATACTGTCCCTCTGACAGTGTGACACTCCCTCAGTACTATCCCTCTGACAGTGTGACTCTCCCTCAGTACTGTCCCTCTGACAGTGTGACAGTCCCTCAGTACTGTCCCTCTGACAGTGAGACAATCCCTCAGTACTGTCCCACTAAACAGTGAGACACTCCCTCATTACAGTCCCACGGACGGTGTGACACTCACTCAGTACTTTCCCTCTGACAGTGTGACACTCCCTCTGTACGGTCCCGCTGACAGTGACACACTCCCTCAGTACTGTCCCTCTGACAGTGTGACACTCCCTCTGTACTGTCCCTCAAAACAGTGAGGCACTCCCGCATAACAGGCCCTCTGACAGTGTGACACTCCCGCAGTACTGACCCTCAGACAGTGAGACACTCCCTCAATATTGTCCATCTAAACAGTGAGGCACTCCCTCAGTACTGTCCCTCTGACAGTGAGACACTCCCTCAGTGCTGTCCATCTAAACAGTAAGACACTCCGTCTGTACTGTCCCTCTAAACATTGAGACACTCACTCAGTACAGTCCCTCTAAACAGTGAGATACTCCCTCTCTACTGTCCCTCTGACAGTGTGACACTCCCTCAGTACTCTCCCTCTGACAGTGAGACACTCCCTCTGTACTGTCCCTCTTACAGTCAGACTCTCCCTTAGTACTGTCCCTCTGACAGTGTGACACTCCCTCTGTACAGTCACTCTGACAGTGTGACACTCCCTCAGTACTGTCCATCTGACAGTGAGACACTCCCACAGTACTGTCCCTCTGACAGTGAGACACTCCATCAGTACTGTCCCTCTGACAGTGAGACACTCCCTCAGTGCTGTCCATCTAAACAGTGAGACACTCCCTCTGTACTGTCCCTGGAAACAGAGAGACACTCCCTCAGTACTGTCTCTCTGACAGTGAGACAATCCCACTGTACATTCCCTCTTTTCAGTGAGATACTCGCTCTGTCCTGTCCCTGGAAACAGAGAGACACTCCCTCAGTAGTGCCTCTAAAGAGGGAGGCACTCACTCAGTACTGTCCATCAGACAGTCAGATACTCCCTCAGTACTGTTCCTCTGACAGTGAGATACTCCATCAGTACTGTCCCTCTTACAGTGTGACACTCCCTCAGTACTGTCCCTCTGACAGTGTGACACTCCCTCAGTACTGTCCCTTTGACAGTGAGACACCCCTCAGTACTGTCCCTCTGACAGTGTGACTCTCGTACAGTTCTGTCCCTGTGACAGTGAGACACGAGCTCAGTACTGTCCCTCTGACAGTCAGACAATCCATCTGTACTGTCCCTCTAAACAGTGAGACACTCCCTCAGTACTGTCCCTCTGACAGTGTGACACTCTCTCTGTACTGTACCTCTGATAGAGTGACCCTCCTTCAGTACTGTCCCTCTGACAGTGTGACACTTCCTCAGTACTGTCCCTGGAAACAGAGAGACACACCCTCAGTACTGTCTCTCTGACAGTGAGACACTCACTCAGTACATTCTCACTGATGGAGTGACACTCACTCAGTACAGCACCTCAGATAGTGCGACACTCCCTCAGTTCTGTCCCTCTGACAGTCCGACACTCCCTCTATACTGTCCCTCTGACAGTGAGACACTCCCTCAGTACTGTCCCTCTGACAGTGTGACACTCCCCTCAGAACTGTCCCTCTGACAATGTGACACTACCGCAGTACTGACCCTCAGAGAGTGTGACACTCCCTCAATATTGTCCATCTAAACAGTGAGGCACTCCCTCAGAACTGTCCCTCTGACAGTGTGACTCTCCTTCAATACTGTCTCTCTGACAGTGAGACAATCCCTCTGTACATTCCCTCTATACAGTGAGATACTCGCTCTGTCCTGTCCCTGGAAACAGAGAGACACTCCCTCAGTAGTGCCTCTAAAGAGGGAGGCACTCACTCAGTACTGTCCATCAGACAGTCAGATACTCCCTCAGTACTGTTCCTCTGACAGTGAGATACTCCATCAGTACTGTCCCTCTTACAGTGTGACACTCCCTCAGTACTGTCCCTCTGACAGTGTGACACTCCCTCAGTACTGTCCCTTTGACAGTGAGACACCCCTCAGTACTGTCCCTCTGACAGTGTGACTCTCGTACAGTTCTGTCCCTGTGACAGTGAGACACGAGCTCAGTACTGTCCCTCTGACAGTCAGACAATCCCTCTGTACTGTCCCTCTAAACAGTGAGACACTCCCTCAGTACTGTCCCTCTGACAGTGTGACACTCTCTCTGTACTGTACCTCTGATAGTGTGACCCTCCTTCAGTACTGTCCCTCTGACAGTGTGACACTTCCTCAGTACTGTCCCTGGAAACAGAGAGACACACCCTCAGTACTGTCTCTCTGACAGTGAGACACTCACTCAGTACATTCTCACTGATGGAGTCTCACTCACTCAGTACAGCACCTCAGATAGTGCGACACTCCCTCAGTACTGTCCCTCTGACAGTCCGACACTCCCTCTATACTGTCCCTCTGACAGTGAGACACTCCCTCAGTACTGTCCCTCTGACAGTGTGACACTCCCCTCAGAACTGTCCCTCTGACAATGTGACACTCCCGCAGTACTGACCCTCAGAGAGTGTGACACTCCCTCAATATTGTCCATCTAAACAGTGAGGCACTCCCTCAGAACTGTCCCTCTGACAGTGTGACTCTCCTTCAATACTGTCTCTCTGACAGTGAGACAATCCCTCTGTACATTCCCTCTATACAGTGAGATACTCGCTCTGTCCTGTCCATGGAAACAGAGAGACACTCCCTCAGTAGTGCCTCTAAAGAGGGAGGCACTCACTCAGTACTGTCCATCAGACAGTCAGATACTCCCTCAGTACTGTTCCTCTGACAGTGAGATACTCCATCAGTACTGTCCCTCTTACAGTGTGACACTCCCTCAGTACTGTCCCTCTGACAGTGTGACACTCCCTCAGTACTGTCCCTCTGACAGTGAGACACCCCTCAGTACTGTCCCTCTGACAGTGTGACTCTCGTACAGTTCTGTCCCTGTGACAGTGAGACACGAGCTCAGTACTGTCCCTCTGACAGTCAGACAATCCCTCTGTACTGTCCCTCTAAACAGTGAGACACTCCCTCAGTACTGTCCCTCTGACAGTGTGACACTCTCTCTGTACTGTACCTCTGATAGTGTGACCCTCCTTCAGTACTGTCCCTCTGACAGTGTGACACTTCCTCAGTACTGTCCCTGGAAACAGAGAGACACACCCTCAGTACTGTCTCTCTGACAGTGAGACACTCACTCAGTACATTCTCACTGATGGAGTGACACTCACTCAGTACAGTACCTCAGATAGTGCGACACTCCCTCAGTACTGTCCCTCTGACAGTCCGACACTCCCTCTATACTGTCCCTCTGACAGTGAGACACTCCCTCAGTACTGTCCCTCTGACAGTGTGACACTCCCCTCAGAACTGTCCCTCTGACAATGTGACACTCCCGCAGTACTGACCCTCAGAGAGTGTGACACTCGCTCAATATTGTCCATCTAAACAGTGAGGCACTCCCTCAGAACTGTCCCTCTGACAGTGTGACTCTCCTTCAATACTGTCCCTCTGATAGTGTGACACTCCCTCAGTACTGTCAATCTAAACAATGAGATACTCCGTCTATACTGTCCCTCTGACAGTGTGACACTCCCTCAGTACAGTCCCTCTAAACAGTCAGATATTCCCTCAGTACAGTCCCTCTGACAGTGAGACACGCCCTCAGTACTGTCCCTCTGACTGTGTGACACTCCCTCAGTCCTGTCGCTCTGACAGTGAGACACTCCCCCAGTACTGTCCCTCTGACAGTGAGACACTCCCTCAGTACTGTCCCTCTGACAGTGTGACACTCCCGCAGTACTGTCCCTCTGACAGTGAGACACTCCCCTCAGAATTGTCCCTCTGACAGCGTGACAATCCCGCAGTACTGACCCTCAGAGAGTGTGTCACTCCCTCTGTACTGACACTCTAAACAGTGAGACACTCCCTCAGTCCTGTCCGTTTGACAGTGTGACACTCCCTCAGTACTGTCCCTTTGACAGTGAGACAATCCCTCAGTACTGTCCGTCTGACAGTGTGACACTCCCTCAGTAATGTCCCTATAAAAAGTGAGACACTCCCTCAGTACCGTCTCTCTGACAGTGAGACATTCCCTCTGTACTGTCGCCCTAAACAGTGAGGCACTCCCGCATAACTGTCCCTCTGACAGTGTGACACTCCCTCAGTACTGTCCCTGGAAACAGAGAGACACGCCCTCAGTACTGTCTCTCTGACAGTGAGACACTCACTCAGTACTGTCCCTCTGACAGTGTGACACTCCCTCTGTACAGTCACTCTGACAGTCTGACTCTCCCACAGTTCTGTCCCTGTGAAAGTGAGACACTAGCTCAGTACTGACCCTCTGACAGTAAAACAATTCCTCTGTACTGTCCCTCTAAACAGTGAGACACTCCCTCAGTACTGTCCCTCTGACAGTGAGACACTCCCTCAGTACTGTCCCTCTGACAGTGTGACACTCCCTCTGTACTGACCCTCTAAACAGTGAGACACTCCCTCAGTCCTGTCCGTTTGACAGTGTGACACTCCCTCAGTACTGTCCCTCTGACAGTGAGACACTCCCTCAGTACTGTCCCTCTGACAGTCAGACAATCCCTCTGTACTGTCCCTCTAAACAGTGAGACACTCCCTCAGTACTGTCCCTCTGACAGTGTGACACTCTCTCTGTACTGTACCTCTGATAGTGTGACCCTCCTTCAGTACTGTCCCTCTGACAGTGTGACACTTCCTCAGTACTGTCCCTGGAAACAGAGAGACACACTCTCAGTACTGTCTCTCTGACAGTGAGACACTCCCTCAGTACATTCTCACTGATGGAGTGACACTCACTCAGTACAGTACCTCAGATAGTGCGACACTCCCTCAGTACTGTCCCTCTGACAGTCCGACTCTCCCTCTATACTGTCCCTCTGACAGTGAGACACTCCCTCAGTACTGTCCCTCTGACAGTGTGAAACTCCCCTCAGAACTGTCCCTCTGACAATGTGACACTCCCGCAGTACTGACCCTCAGAGAGTGTGACACTCCCTCAATATTGTCCATCTAAACAGTGAGGCACTCCCTCAGAACTGTCCCTCTGACAGTGTGACTCTCCTTCAATACTGTCTCTCTGACAGTGAGACAATCCCTCTGTACATTCCCTCTATACAGTGAGATACTTGCTCTGTCCTGTCCCTGGAAACAGAGAGACACTCCCTCAGTAGTGCCTCTAAGGAGGGAGGCACTCACTCAGTACTGTCCATCAGACAGTCAGATACTCCCTCAGTACTGTTCCTCTGACAGTGAGATACTCCATCAGTACTGTCCCTCTTACAGTGTGACACTCCCTCAGTACTGTCCCTCTGACAGTGTGACACTCCCTCAGTACTGTCCCACTGACAGTGAGACACCCCTCAGTACTGTCCCTCTGACAGTGTGACTCTCGTACAGTTCTGTCCCTGTGACAGTGAGACACGAGCTCAGTACTGTCCCTCTGACAGTCAGACAATCCCTCTGTACTGTCCCTCTAAACAGTGAGACACTCCCTCAGTACTGTCCCTCTGACAGTGTGACACTCTCTCTGTACTGTACCTCTGATAGTGTGACCCTCCTTCAGTACTGTCCCTCTGACAGTGTGACACTTCCTCAGTACTGTCCCTGGAAACAGAGAGACACACCCTCAGTACTGTCTCTCTGACAGTGAGACACTCACTCAGTACATTCTCACTGATGGAGTGACACTCACTCAGTACAGTACCTCAGATAGTGCGACACTCCCTCAGTACTGTCCCTCTGACAGTCCGACACTCCCTCTATACTGTCCCTCTGACAGTGAGACACTCCCTCAGTACTGTCCCTCTGACAGTGTGACACTCCCCTCAGAACTGTCCCTCTGACAATGTGACACTCCCGCAGTACTGACCCTCAGAGAGTGTGACACTCCCTCAATATTGTCCATCTAAACAGTGAGGCACTCCCTCAGAACTGTCCCTCTGACAGTGTGACTCTCCTTCAATACTGTCCCTCTGACAGTGTGACACTCCCTCAGTACTGTCAATCTAAACAATGAGATACTCCGTCTGTACTGTCCCTCTGACAGTGTGACACTCCCTCTGTACAGTCCCTCTAAACAGTCAGATATTCCCTCAGTACAGTCCCTCTGACAGTGAGACACGCCCTCAGTACTGTCCCTCTGACTGTGTGACACTCCCTCAGTCCTGTCGCTCTGACAGTGAGACACTCCCCCAGTACTGTCCCTCTGACAGTGAGACACTCCCTCAGTACTGTCCCTCTGACAGTGTGACACTCCCGCAGTACTGTCCCTCTGACAGTGAGCCACTCCCCTCAGATCTGTCCCTCTGACAGCGTGACAATCCCGCAGTACTGACCCTCAGAGAGTGTGTCACTCCCTCTGTACTGACACTCTAAACAGTGAGACACTCCCTCAGTCCTGTCCGTTTGACAGTGTGACACTCCCTCAGTACTGTCCCTTTGACAGTGAGACAATCCCTCAGTACTGTCCGTCTGACAGTGTGACACTCCCTCAGTAATGTCCCTATAAAAAGTGAGACACTCCCTCAGTACCGTCTCTCTGACAGTGAGACATTCCCTCTGTACTGTCGCCCTAAACAGTGAGGCAGTCCCGCATAACTGTCCCTCTGACAGTGTGACACTCCCTCAGTACTGTCCCTGGAAACAGAGAGACACGCCCTCAGTACTGTCTCTCTGACAGTGAGACACTCACTCAGTACTGTCCCTCTGACAGTGTGAAACTCCCTCTGTACAGTCACTCTGACAGTGTGACTCTCCCACAGTTCTGTCCCTGTGAAAGTGAGACACTAGCTCAGTACTGACCCTCTGAGAGTAAAACAATTCCTCTGTACTGTCCCTCTAAACAGTGAGACACTCCCTCAGTACTGTCCCTCTGACAGTGAGACACTCCCTCAGTACTGTCCCTCTGACAGTGAGACACTCCCTCAGTCCTGTCCGTTTGACAGTGTGACACTCCCTCAGTACTGTCCCTCTGACAGTGAGACACTCCCTCAGTACTGTCCCTCTGACAGAGAGACAATCCCTCAGTACTGTCCCTCTGACAGTGAGACACTCCACAAGTACTGTCCCTCTGACAGTCAGACACTCCCTCTGTACTGTCCCACTGACAGTGTGACACTCCCCTCAGTACTGTCCCTCTGACAGTGCGACACTCCCTCATTACAGTCCCACTGACAGTGAGACACTCCCCGTGTACTGTCCCTCTAAACAGTGAGATACTCCCTCAGTACTGTCCCTGGAAACAGAGAGACACTCCCTCAGTACTGTCTCTCTGACAGTGAGACAATCCCTCTGTACATTCCCTCTATACAGTGAGATACTCGCTCTGTCCTGTCCCTGGAAACAGAGAGACACTCCCTCAGTAGTGCCTCTAAAGAGGGAGGCACTCACTCAGTACTGTCCATCAGACAGTCAGATACTCCCTCAGTACTGTTCCTCTGACAGTGAGATACTCCATCAGTACTGTCCCTCTTACAGTGTGACACTCCCTCAGTACTGTCCCTCTGACAGTGTGACACTCCCTCAGTACTGTCCCTCTGACAGTGAGACACCCCTCAGTACTGTCCCTCTGACAGTGTGACTCTCGTACAGTTCTGTCCCTGTGACAGTGAGACACGAGCTCAGTACTGTCCCTCTGACAGTCAGACAATCCCTCTGTACTGTCCCTCTAAACAGTGAGACACTCCCTCAGTACTGTCCCTCTGACAGTGTGACACTCTCTCTGTACTGTACCTCTGATAGTGTGACCCTCCTTCAGTACTGTCCCTCTGACAGTGTGACACTTCCTCAGTACTGTCCCTGGAAACAGAGAGACACACCCTCAGTACTGTCTCTCTGACAGTGAGACACTCACTCAGTACATTCTCACTGATGGAGTGACACTCACTCAGTACAGTACCTCAGATAGTGCGACACTCCCTCAGTACTGTCCCTCTGACAGTCCGACACTCCCTCTATACTGTCCCTCTGACAGTGAGACACTCCCTCAGTACTGTCCCTCTGACAGTGTGACACTCCCCTCAGAACTGTCCCTCTGACAATGTGACACTCCCGCAGTACTGACCCTCAGAGAGTGTGACACTCCCTCAATATTGTCCATCTAAACAGTGAGGCACTCCCTCAGAACTGTCCCTCTGACAGTGTGACTCTCCTTCAATACTGTCCCTCTGACAGTGTGACACTCCCTCAGTACTGTCAATCTAAACAATGAGATACTCCGTCTGTACTGTCCCTCTGACAGTGTGACACTCCCTCTGTACAGTCCCTCTAAACAGTCAGATATTCCCTCAGTACAGTCCCTCTGACAGTGAGACACGCCCGCAGTACTGTCCCTCTGACTGTGTGACACTCCCTCAGTCCTGTCGCTCTGACAGTGAGACACTCCCCCAGTACTGTCCCTCTGACAGTGAGACACTCCCTCAGTACTGTCCCTCTGACAGTGTGACACTCCCGCAGTACTGTCCCTCTGACAGTGAGCCACTCCCCTCAGAATTGTCCCTCTGACAGCGTGACAATCCCGCAGTACTGACCCTCAGAGAGTGTGTCACTCCCTCTGTACTGACACTCTAAACAGTGAGACACTCCCTCAGTCCTGTCCGTTTGACAGTGTGACACTCCCTCAGTACTGTCCCTTTGACAGTGAGACAATCCCTCAGTACTGTCCGTCTGACAGTGTGACACTCCCTCAGTAATGTCCCTATAAAAAGTGAGACACTCCCTCAGTACCGTCTCTCTGACAGTGAGACATTCCCTCTGTACTGTCGCCCTAAACAGTGAGGCAGTCCCGCATAACTGTCCCTCTGACAGTGTGACACTCCCTCAGTACTGTCCCTGGAAACAGAGAGACACGCCCTCAGTACTGTCTCTCTGACAGTGAGACACTCACTCAGTACTGTCCCTCTGACAGTGTGACACTCCCTCTGTACAGTCACTCTGACAGTGTGACTCTCCCACAGTTCTGTCCCTGTGAAAGTGAGACACTAGCTCAGTACTGACCCTCTGAGAGTAAAACAATTCCTCTGTACTGTCCCTCTAAACAGTGAGACACTCCCTCAGTACTGTCCCTCTGACAGTGAGACACTCCCTCAGTACTGTCCCTCTGACAGTGAGACACTCCCTCAGTCCTGTCCGTTTGACAGTGTGACACTCCCTCAGTACTGTCCCTCTGACAGTGAGACACTCCCTCAGTACTGTCCCTCTGACAGAGAGACAATCCCTCAGTACTGTCCCTCTGACAGTGAGACACTCCACAAGTACTGTCCCTCTGACAGTCAGACACTCCCTCTGTACTGTCCCACTGACAGTGTGACACTCCCCTCAGTACTGTCCCTCTGACAGTGCGACACTCCCTCATTACAGTCCCACTGACAGTGAGACACTCCCCGTGTACTGTCCCTCTAAACAGTGAGATACTCCCTCAGTACTGTCTCTCTGACAGTGAGACAATCCCTCTGTACATTCACTCTATATAGTGAGATACTCGCTCTGTCCTGTCCCTGGAAACAGAGAGACACTCCCTCAGTAGTGCCTCTAAAGAGGGAGGCACTCACTCAGTACTGTCCATCAGACAGTCAGATACTCCCTCAGTACTGTTCCTCTGACAGTGAGATACTCCATCAGTCCTGTCCCTCTTACAGTGTGACACTCCCTCAGTACTGTCCCTCTGACAGTGTGACACTCCCTCAGTACTGTCCCTCTGACAGTGAGACACCCCTCAGTACTGTCCCTCTGACAGTGTGACTCTCGTACAGTTCTGTCCCTGTGACAGTGAGACACGAGCTCAGTACTGTCCCTCTGACAGTCAGACAATCCCTCTGTACTGTCCCTCTAAACAGTGAGGCACTCCCGCATAACTATCCCTCTGACAGTGTGACACTCCCCCAGTACTGTCCCTCTGACAGTGAGACACTCCCTCAGTAATGTCCCTATAAAAAGTGAGACACTCCCTCAGTACCGTCTCTCTGACAGTGAGACATTCCCTCTGTACTGTCCCCCTAAACAGTGAGGCACTCCCGCATAACTATCCCTCTGACAGTGTGACACTCCCCCAGTACTGTCCCTCTGACAGTGAGACACTCCCTCAGTACTGTCCCTATTACAGTGTGACACTCCCTCATTACGGTCCCTCTGACAGTGAGGCACTCCCTCAGTACTGTCCCTCTTACAGTGTGACACTCCCTCAGTACTGTCCCTCTGACAGTGAGACACTCCCTCAGTACGGTCCCTTTGACAGTGAGACAATCCCTCAGTACTGTCCGTCTGACAGTGTGACACTCCCTCAGTAATGTCCCTATAAAAAGTGAGACACTCCCTCAGTACCGTCTCTCTGACAGTGAGACATTCCCTCTGTACTGTCCCCCTAAACAGTGAGGCACTCCCGCATAACTATCCCTCTGACAGTGTGACACTCCCGAAGTACTGACCCTCAGACAGTGAGACACTCCACAAGTACTGTCTGTCTAAACAGTGAGACTCCCGTCTTACTGTCCCTCTAAACAGCGAGACACTCACTCAGTACTGTCCATCAGACAGTCAGATACTCCCTCAGTACTGTTCCTCTGACAGTGAGATACTCCATCAGTACTGTCCCTCTTACAGTGTGACACTCCCTCAGTACTGTCCCTCTGACAGTGTGACACTCCCTCAGTACTGTCCCTCTGACAGTGAGACACCCCTCAGTACTGTCCCTCTGACAGTGTGACTCTCGTACAGTTCTGTCCCTGTGACAGTGAGACACGAGCTCAGTACTGTCCCTCTGACAGTCAGACAATCCCTCTGTACTGTCCCTCTAAACAGTGAGACACTCCCTCAGTACTGTCCCTCTGACAGTGTGACACTCTCTCTGTACTGTACCTCTGATAGTGTGACCCTCCTTCAGTACTGTCCCTCTGACAGTGTGACACTTCCTCAGTACTGTCCCTGGAAACAGAGAGACACACCCTCAGTACTGTCTCTCTGACAGTGAGACACTCACTCAGTACATTCTCACTGATGGAGTGACACTCACTCAGTACAGTACCTCAGATAGTGCGACACTCCCTCAGTACTGTCCCTCTGACAGTCCGACACTCCCTCTATACTGTCCCTCTGACAGTGAGACACTCCCTCAGTACTGTCCCTCTGACAGTGTGACACTCCCCTCAGAACTGTCCCTCTGACAATGTGACACTCCCGCAGTACTGACCCTCAGAGAGTGTGACACTCCCTCAATATTGTCCATCTAAACAGTGAGGCACTCCCTCAGAACTGTCCCTCTGACAGTGTGACTCTCCTTCAATACTGTCCCTCTGACAGTGTGACACTCCCTCAGTACTGTCAATCTAAACAATGAGATACTCCGTCTGTACTGTCCCTCTGACAGTGTGACACTCCCTCTGTACAGTCCCTCTAAACAGTCAGATATTCCCTCAGTACAGTCCCTCTGACAGTGAGACACGCCCGCAGTACTGTCCCTCTGACTGTGTGACACTCCCTCAGTCCTGTCGCTCTGACAGTGAGACACTCCCCCAGTACTGTCCCTCTGACAGTGAGACACTCCCTCAGTACTGTCCCTCTGACAGTGTGACACTCCCGCAGTACTGTCCCTCTGACAGTGAGCCACTCCCCTCAGAATTGTCCCTCTGACAGCGTGACAATCCCGCAGTACTGACCCTCAGAGAGTGTGTCACTCCCTCTGTACTGACACTCTAAACAGTGAGACACTCCCTCAGTCCTGTCCGTTTGACAGTGTGACACTCCCTCAGTACTGTCCCTTTGACAGTGAGACAATCCCTCAGTACTGTCCGTCTGACAGTGTGACACTCCCTCAGTAATGTCCCTATAAAAAGTGAGACACTCCCTCAGTACCGTCTCTCTGACAGTGAGACATTCCCTCTGTACTGTCGCCCTAAACAGTGAGGCAGTCCCGCATAACTGTCCCTCTGACAGTGTGACACTCCCTCAGTACTGTCCCTGGAAACAGAGAGACACGCCCTCAGTACTGTCTCTCTGACAGTGAGACACTCACTCAGTACTGTCCCTCTGACAGTGTGACACTCCCTCTGTACAGTCACTCTGACAGTGTGACTCTCCCACAGTTCTGTCCCTGTGAAAGTGAGACACTAGCTCAGTACTGACCCTCTGAGAGTAAAACAATTCCTCTGTACTGTCCCTCTAAACAGTGAGACACTCCCTCAGTACTGTCCCTCTGACAGTGAGACACTCCCTCAGTACTGTCCCTCTGACAGTGAGACACTCCCTCAGTCCTGTCCGTTTGACAGTGTGACACTCCCTCAGTACTGTCCCTCTGACAGTGAGACACTCCCTCAGTACTGTCCCTCTGACAGAGAGACAATCCCTCAGTACTGTCCCTCTGACAGTGAGACACTCCACAAGTACTGTCCCTCTGACAGTCAGACACTCCCTCTGTACTGTCCCACTGACAGTGTGACACTCCCCTCAGTACTGTCCCTCTGACAGTGCGACACTCCCTCATTACAGTCCCACTGACAGTGAGACACTCCCCGTGTACTGTCCCTCTAAACAGTGAGATACTCCCTCAGTACTGTCCCTGGAAACAGAGAGACACTCCCTCAGTACTGTCTCTCTGACAGTGAGACAATCCCTCTGTACATTCCCTCTATACAGTGAGATACTCGCTCTGTCCTGTCCCTGGAAACAGAGAGACACTCCCTCAGTAGTGCCTCTAAAGAGGGAGGCACTCACTCAGTACTGTCCATCAGACAGTCAGATACTCCCTCAGTACTGTTCCTCTGACAGTGAGATACTCCATCAGTACTGTCCCTCTTACAGTGTGACACTCCCTCAGTACTGTCCCTCTGACAGTGTGACACTCCCTCAGTACTGTCCCTCTGACAGTGAGACACCCCTCAGTACTGTCCCTCTGACAGTGTGACTCTCGTACAGTTCTGTCCCTGTGACAGTGAGACACGAGCTCAGTACTGTCCCTCTGACAGTCAGACAATCCCTCTGTACTGTCCCTCTAAACAGTGAGACACTCCCTCAGTACTTTCCCTCTGACAGTGTGACACTCTCTCTGTACTGTACCTCTGATAGTGTGACCCTCCTTCAGTACTGTCCCTCTGACAGTGTGACACTCCCCCAGTACTGTCCCTCTGACAGTGAGACACGCCCTCAGTACAGTCACTCTAAACAGTGAGATACTCCCTCAGTACTGTCCCTGGAAACAGAGAGACACTCCCTCAGTACTGTCTCTCTGACAGTGAGACACTCCCTCAGTACGGTCCCTTTGACAGTGAGACAATCCCTCAGTACTGTCCGTCTGACAGTGTGACACTCCCTCAGTAATGTCCCTATAAAAAGTGAGACACTCCCTCAGTACCGTCTCTCTGACAGTGAGACATTCCCTCTGTACTGTCCCCCTAAACAGTGAGGCACTCCCGCATAACTATCCCTCTGACAGTGTGGCACTCCCCCAGTACTGTCCCTCTGACAGTGAGACACTCCCTCAGTAATGTCCCTATAAAAAGTGAGACACTCCCTCAGTACCGTCTCTCTGACAGTGAGACATTCCGTCTTTACTTTCCCCTAAACAGTGAGGCACTCCCGCATAACTATCCCTCTGACAGTGTGACACTCCCCCAGTACTGTCCCTCTGACAGTGAGACACTCCCTCAGTACTGTCCCTATTACAGTGTGACACTCCCTCAGTACGGTCCCTCTGACAGTGAGGCACTCCCTCAGTACTGTCCCTCTTACAGTGTGACACTCCCTCAGTACTGTCCCTCTGACAGTGAGACACTCCCTCAGTACGGTCCCTTTGACAGTGAGACAATCCCTCAGTACTGTCCGTCTGACAGTGTGACACTCCCTCAGTAATGTCCCTATAAAAAGTGAGACACTCCCTCAGTACCGTCTCTCTGACAGTGAGACATTCCCTCTGTACTGTCCCCCTAAACAGTGAGGCACTCCCGCATAACTATCCCTCTGACAGTGTGACACTCCCGAAGTACTGACCCTCAGACAGTGAGACACTTCCTCAGTACTGTCCCTCTGACAGTGTGACACTCCCCTCAGAACTGTCCCTCTGACAATGTGACACTCCCGCAGTACTGACCCTCAGAGAGTGTGACACTCCCTCAATATTGTCCATCTAAACAGTGAGGCACTCCCTCAGAACTGTCCCTCTGACAGTGTGACTCTCCTTCAATACTGTCCCTCTGACAGTGTGACACTCCCTCAGTACTGTCAATCTAAACAATGAGATACTCCGTCTGTACTGTCCCTCTGACAGTGTGACACTCCCTCTGTACAGTCCCTCTAAACAGTCAGATATTCCCTCAGTACAGTCCCTCTGACAGTGAGACACGCCCTCAGTACTGTCCCTCTGACTGTGTGACACTCCCTCAGTCCTGTCGCTCTGACAGTGAGACACTCCCCCAGTACTGTCCCTCTGACAGTGAGACACTCCCTCAGTACTGTCCCTCTGACAGTGTGACACTCCCGCAGTACTGTCCCTCTGACAGTGAGACACTCCCCTCAGAACTGTCCCTCTGACAGCGTGACAATCCCGCAGTACTGACCCTCAGAGAGTGTGTCACTCCCTCTGTACTGACACTCTAAACAGTGAGACACTCCCTCAGTCCTGTCCGTTTGACAGTGTGACACTCCCTCAGTACTGTCCCTTTGACAGTGAGACAATCCCTCAGTACTGTCCGTCTGACAGTGTGACACTCCCTCAGTAATGTCCCTATAAAAAGTGAGACACTCCCTCAGTACCGTCTCTCTGACAGTGAGACATTCCCTCTGTACTGTCGCCCTAAACAGTGAGGCACTCCCGCATAACTGTCCCTCTGACAGTGTGACACTCCCTCGGTACTGTCCCTGGAAACAGAGAGACACGCCCTCAGTACTGTCTCTCTGACAGTGAGACACTCACTCAGTACTGTCCCTCTGACAGTGTGACACTCCCTCTGTACAGTCACTCTGACAGTGTGACTCTCCCACAGTTCTGTCCCTGTGAAAGTGAGACACTAGCTCAGTACTGACCCTCTGACAGTAAAACAATTCCTCTGTACTGTCCCTCTAAACAGTGAGACACTCCCTCAGTACTGTCCCTCTGACAGTGAGACACTCCCTCAGTACTGTCCCTCTGACAGTGAGACACTCCCTCAGTCCTGTCCGTTTGACAGTGTGACACTCCCTCAGTACTGTCCCTCTGACAGTGAGACACTCCCTCAGTACTGTCCCTCTGACAGAGAGACAATCCCTCAGTACTGTCCCTCTGACAGTGAGACACTCCACAAGTACTGTCCCTCTGACAGTCAGACACTCCCTCTGTACTGTCCCACTGACAGTGTGACACTCCCCTCAGTACTGTCCCTCTGACAGTGCGACACTCCCTCATTACAGTCCCACTGACAGTGAGACACTCCCCGTGTACTGTCCCTCTAAACAGTGAGATACTCCCTCAGTACTGTCCCTGGAAACAGAGAGACACTCCCTCAGTACTGTCTCTCTGACAGTGAGACAATCCCTCTGTACATTCCCTCTATACAGTGAGATACTCGCTCTGTCCTGTCCCTGGAAACAGAGAGACACTCCCTCAGTAGTGCCTCTAAAGAGGGAGGCACTCACTCAGTACTGTCCATCAGACAGTCAGATACTCCCTCAGTACTGTTCCTCTGACAGTGAGATACTCCATCAGTACTGTCCCTCTTACAGTGTGACACTCCCTCAGTACTGTCCCTCTGACAGTGTGACACTCCCTCAGTACCGTCCCTCTGACAGTGTGACACTCACTCAGTACTGTCCCTCTGACAGTGTGACACTCCTTCAGTACTGTCCATCTGACAGTGAGACACTCACTCAGTACTGTCCCTCTGACAGTGAGACACTCCCTCAGTACTATCCCTCTGACAGTGTGACAATCCCGCAGTACTGACCCTCAGAGAGTGTGTCACTCCCTCTGTACTGACACTCTAAACAGTGAGACACTCCCTCAGTCCTGTCCGTTTGACAGTGTGACACTCCCTCAGTACTGTCCCTTTGACAGTGAGACAATCCCTCAGTACTGTCCGTCTGACAGTGTGACACTCCCTCAGTAATGTCCCTATAAAAAGTGAGACACTCCCTCAGTACCGTCTCTCTGACAGTGAGACATTCCCTCTGTACTGTCGCCCTAAACAGTGAGGCACTCCCGCATAACTGTCCCTCTGACAGTGTGACACTCCCTCAGTACTGTCCCTGGAAACAGAGAGACACGCCCTCAGTACTGTCTCTCTGACAGTGAGACATTCACTCAGTACTGTCCCTCTGACAGTGTGACACTCCCTCTGTACAGTCACTCTGACAGTGTGACTCTCCCACAGTTCTGTCCCTGTGAAAGTGAGACACTAGCTCAGTACTGACCCTCTGACAGTAAAACAATTCCTCTGTACTGTCCCTCTAAACAGTGAGACACTCCCTCAGTACTGTCCCTCTGACAGTGAGACACTCCCTCAGTACTGTCCCTCTGACAGTGAGACACTCCCTCAGTCCTGTCCGTTTGACAGTGTGACACTCCCTCAGTACTGTCCCTCTGACAGTGAGACACTCCCTCAGTACTGTCCCTCTGACAGAGAGACAATCCCTCAGTACTGTCCCTCTGACAGTGAGACACTCCACAAGTACTGTCCCTCTGACAGTCAGACACTCCCTCTGTACTGTCCCACTGACAGTGTGACACTCCCCTCAGTACTGTCCCTCTGACAGTGCGACACTCCCTCATTACAGTCCCACTGACAGTGAGACACTCCCCGTGTACTGTCCCTCTAAACAGTGAGATACTCCCTCAGTACTGTCTCTCTGACAGTGAGACAATCCCTCTGTACATTCACTCTATATAGTGAGATACTCGCTCTGTCCTGTCCCTGGAAACAGAGAGACACTCCCTCAGTAGTGCCTCTAAAGAGGGAGGCACTCACTCAGTACTGTCCATCAGACAGTCAGATACTCCCTCAGTACTGTTCCTCTGACAGTGAGATACTCCATCAGTCCTGTCCCTCTTACAGTGTGACACTCCCTCAGTACTGTCCCTCTGACAGTGTGACACTCCCTCAGTACTGTCCCTCTGACAGTGAGACACCCCTCAGTACTGTCCCTCTGACAGTGTGACTCTCGTACAGTTCTGTCCCTGTGACAGTGAGACACGAGCTCAGTACTGTCCCTCTGACAGTCAGACAATCCCTCTGTACTGTCCCTCTAAACAGTGAGGCACTCCCGCATAACTATCCCTCTGACAGTGTGACACTCCCCCAGTACTGTCCCTCTGACAGTGAGACACTCCCTCAGTAATGTCCCTATAAAAAGTGAGACACTCCCTCAGTACCGTCTCTCTGACAGTGAGACATTCCCTCTGTACTGTCCCCCTAAACAGTGAGGCACTCCCGCATAACTATCCCTCTGACAGTGTGACACTCCCCCAGTACTGTCCCTCTGACAGTGAGACACTCCCTCAGTACTGTCCCTATTACAGTGTGACACTCCCTCATTACGGTCCCTCTGACAGTGAGGCACTCCCTCAGTACTGTCCCTCTTACAGTGTGACACTCCCTCAGTACTGTCCCTCTGACAGTGAGACACTCCCTCAGTACGGTCCCTTTGACAGTGAGACAATCCCTCAGTACTGTCCGTCTGACAGTGTGACACTCCCTCAGTAATGTCCCTATAAAAAGTGAGACACTCCCTCAGTACCGTCTCTCTGACAGTGAGACATTCCCTCTGTACTGTCCCCCTAAACAGTGAGGCACTCCCGCATAACTATCCCTCTGACAGTGTGACACTCCCGAAGTACTGACCCTCAGACAGTGAGACACTCCACAAGTACTGTCTGTCTAAACAGTGAGACTCCCGTCTTACTGTCCCTCTAAACAGCGAGACACTCACTCAGTACTGTCCCTCTGACAGTGAGACACTCCCTGAGTACTGTCCCTCTGACTGTGTGACACTCCCTCAGTCCGGTCGCTCTGACAGTGAGACACTCCCCCAGTACTGTCCCTCTGACAGTGAGACACTCCCTCAGTACTGTCCCTCTTACAGTGTGACACTCCCGCAGTACTGTCCCTCTGACAGTGAGACACTCACTCAGTACTGTCCCGCTGACAGTGTGACACTCCCTCAGTACTGTCCATCTGACAGTGAGACACTCACTCAGTACTGTCCCTCTGACAGTGAGACACTCCCTCAGTACTATCCCTCTGACAGTGTGACACTCCCCTCAGAACTGTCCCTCTGACAGCGTGACAATCCCGCAGTACTGACCCTCAGAGAGTGTGTCACTCCCTCTGTACTGACACTCTAAACAGTGAGACACTCCCTCAGTCCTGTCCGTTTGACAGTGTGACACTCCCTCAGTACTGTCCCTTTGACAGTGAGACAATCCCTCAGTACTGTCCGTCTGACAGTGTGACACTCCCTCAGTAATTTCCCTATAAAAAGTGAGACACTCCCTCAGTACCGTCTCTCTGACAGTGAGACATTCCCTCTGTACTGTCGCCCTAAACAGTGAGGCACTCCCGCATAACTGTCCCTCTGACAGTGTGACACTCCCTCAGTACTGTCCCTGGAAACAGAGAGACACGCCCTCAGTACTGTCTCTCTGACAGTGAGACACTCACTCAGTACTGTCCCTCTGACAGTGTGACACTCCCTCTGTACAGTCACTCTGACAGTGTGACTCTCCCACAGTTCTGTCCCTGTGAAAGTGAGACACTAGCTCAGTACTGACCCTCTGACAGTAAAACAATTCCTCTGTACTGTCCCTCTAAACAGTGAGACACTCCCTCAGTACTGTCCCTCTGACAGTGAGACACTCCCTCAGTACTGTCCCTCTGACAGTGAGACACTCCCTCAGTCCTGTCCGTTTGACAGTGTGACACTCCCTCAGTACTGTCCCTCTGACAGTGAGACACTCCCTCAGTACTGTCCCTCTGACAGAGAGACAATCCCTCAGTACTGTCCCTCTGACAGTGAGACACTCCACAAGTACTGTCCCTCTGACAGTCAGACACTCCCTCTGTACTGTCCCACTGACAGTGTGACACTCCCCTCAGTACTGTCCCTCTGACAGTGCGACACTCCCTCATTACAGTCCCACTGACAGTGAGACACTCCCCGTGTACTGTCCCTCTAAACAGTGAGATACTCCCTCAGTACTGTCCCTGGAAACAGAGAGACACTCCCTCAGTACTGTCTCTCTGACAGTGAGACAATCCCTCTGTACATTCCCTCTATACAGTGAGATACTCGCTCTGTCCTGTCCCTGGAAACAGAGAGACACTCCCTCAGTAGTGCCTCTAAAGAGGGAGGCACTCACTCAGTACTGTCCATCAGACAGTCAGATACTCCCTCAGTACTGTTCCTCTGACAGTGAGATACTCCATCAGTACTGTCCCTCTTACAGTGTGACACTCCCTCAGTACTGTCCCTCTGACAGTGTGACACTCCCTCAGTACTGTCCCTCTGACAGTGTGACTCTCGTACAGTTCTGTCCCTGTGACAGTGAGACACGAGCTCAGTACTGTCCCTCTGACAGTCAGACAATCCCTCTGTACTGTCCCTCTAAACAGTGAGACACTCCCTCAGTACTTTCCCTCTGACAGTGTGACACTCTCTCTGTACTGTACCTCTGATAGTGTGACCCTCCTTCAGTACTGTCCCTCTGACAGTGTGACACTCCCCCAGTACTGTCCCTCTGACAGTGAGACACGCCCTCAGTACAGTCACTCTAAACAGTGAGATACTCCCTCAGTACTGTCCCTGGAAACAGAGAGAGACTCCCTCAGTACTGTCTCTCTGACAGTGAGACACTCCCTCAGTACGGTCCCTTTGACAGTGAGACAATCCCTCAGTACTGTCCGTCTGACAGTGTGACACTCCCTCAGTAATGTCCCTATAAAAAGTGAGACACTCCCTCAGTACCGTCTCTCTGACAGTGAGACATTCCCTGTGTACTGTCCCCCTAAACAGTGAGGCACTCCCGCATAACTATCCCTCTGACAGTGTGACACTCCCCCAGTACTGTCCCTCTGACAGTGAGACACTCCCTCAGTAATGTCCCTATAAAAAGTGAGACACTCCCTCAGTACCGTCTCTCTGACAGTGAGACATTCCCTCTGTACTGTCCCCCTAAACAGTGAGGCACTCCCGCATAACTATCCCTCTGACAGTGTGACACTCCCCTAGTACTGTCCCTCTGACAGTGAGACACTCCCTCAGTACTGTCCCTATTACAGTGTGACACTCCCTCAGTACGGTCCCTCTGACAGTGAGGCACTCCCTCAGTACTGTCCCTCTTACAGTGTGACACTCCCTCAGTACTGTCCCTCTGACAGTGAGACACTCCCTCAGTACGGTCCCTTTGACAGTGAGACAATCCCTCAGTACTGTCCGTCTGACAGTGTGACACTCCCTCAGTAATGTCCCTATAAAAAGTGAGACACTCCCTCAGTACCGTCTCTCTGACAGTGAGACATTCCCTCTGTACTGTCCCCCTAAACAGTGAGGCACTCCCGCATAACTATCCCTCTGACAGTGTGACACTCCCGCAGTACTGACCCTCAGACAGTGAGACACTCCCTCAGTACTGTCTATCTAAACAGTGAGACTCCCGTCTTACTGTCCCTCTAAACAGCGAGACACTCACTCAGTACTGTCCCTCTGACAGTCAGACACTCCCTCTGTACTGTCCCTCTGACAGTGAGACACTCCCTCAGTACTATCCCTCTGACAGTGTGACACTCCCCTCAGAACGGTCCCTCAGACAGCGTGACCCTCCCGCAGTACTGACCCTCAGAGAGTGTGACACTCCCTCAATATTGTCCATCAAAACAGTGAGGCAATCCCTCAGTACTGTCCCACTGACAGTGTGACTCCCCTTCAGTACTGTCCCACAGACAGTGTGACACTCACTAAGTACTGTCAATCTAAAAAATGAGACACTCCGTCTGTACTATCCCTGTAAACATTGAGACACTCTCTCAGTACAGTCTCTCTGACAGTGAGACACTCACTCAGTACTGTCCCTCTGATAGTGTGACACTCCCTCAGTACTGTCGCTCTGACTGTGTGACACTCCCCCAGTACTGTCCCTCTGACAGTGAGGCACTCCCTCAGTACTGTCCCTCTTACAGTGTGACACTCCCTCAGTACTGTCCTTCTGACAGTGAGACACTCCCTCAGTACGGTCCCTTTGACAGTGAGACAATCCCTCAGTACTGTCCGTCTGACAGTGTGACACTCCCTCAGTAATGTCCCTATAAAAAGTGAGACAATCCCTCAGTACTGTCCCTCTGACAGTGAGACACTCCACAAGTACTGTCCCTCTGACAGTCAGATACTCCCTCTGTACTGTCCCACTGACAGTGTGACACTCCCCTCAGTACTGTCCCTCTGACAGTGCGACACTCCCTCATTACAGTCCCACTGACAGTGAGACACTCCCCGTGCACTGTCCCTCTAAACAGTGAGATACTCCCTCAGTACTGTCCCTGGAAACAGAGAGACACTCCCTCAGTACTGTCTCTCTGACAGTGAGACAATCCCTCTGTACATTCCCTCTATACAGTGAGATACTCGCTCTGTCCTGTCCCTGGAAACAGAGAGACACTCCCTCAGTAGTGCCTCTAAAGAGGGAGGCACTCACTCAGTACTGTCCATCAGACAGTCAGATACTCCCTCAGTACTGTTCCTCTGACAGTGAGATACTCCATCAGTACTGTCCCTCTTACAGTGTGACACTCCCTCAGTACTGTCCCTCTGACAGTGTGACACTCCCTCAGTAATGTCCCTATAAAAAGTGAGACACTCCCTCAGTACCGTCTCTCTGACAGTGAGACATTCCCTCTGTACTGTCCCCCTAAACAGTGAGGCACTCCCGCATAACTATCCCTCTGACAGTGTGACACTCCCCCAGTACCTTCCCTCTGACAGTGAGACACTCCCTCAGTAATGTCCCTATAAAAAGTGAGACACTCCCTCAGTACCGTCTCTCTGACAGTGAGACATTCCCTCTGTACTGTCCCCCTAAACAGTGAGGCACTCCCGCATAACTATCCCTCTGACAGTGTGACACTCCCCTAGTACTGTCCCTCTGACAGTGAGACACTCCCTCAGTACTGTCCCTATTACAGTGTGACACTCCCTCAGTACGGTCCCTCTGACAGTGAGGCACTCCCTCAGTACTGTCCCTCTTACAGTGTGACACTCCCTCAGTACTGTCCCTCTGACAGTGAGACACTCCCTCAGTACGGTCCCTTTGACAGTGAGACAATCCCTCAGTACTGTCCGTCTGACAGTGTGACACTCCCTCAGTAATGTCCCTATAAAAAGTGAGACACTCCCTCAGTACCGTCTCTCTGACAGTGAGACATTCCCTCTGTACTGTCCCCCTAAACAGTGAGGCACTCCCGCATAACTATCCCTCTGACAGTGTGACACTCCCGCAGTACTGACCCTCAGACAGTGAGACACTCCCTCAGTACTGTCTATCTAAACAGTGAGACTCCCGTCTTACTGTCCCTCTAAACAGCGAGACACTCACTCAGTACTGTCCCTCTGACAGTCAGACACTCCCTCTGTACTGTCCCTCTGACAGTGAGACACTCCCTCAGTACTATCCCTCTGACAGTGTGACACTCCCCTCAGAACGGTCCCTCAGACAGCGTTACCCTCCCGCAGTACTGACCCTCAGAGAGTGTGACACTCCCTCAATATTGTCCATCAAAACAGTGAGGCAATCCCTCAGTACTGTCCCACTGACAGTGTGACTCCCCTTCAGTACTGTCCCACAGACAGTGTGACACTCACTAAGTACTGTCAATCTAAACAATGAGACACTCCGTCTGTACTATCCCTGTAAACATTCAGACACTCTCTCAGTACAGTCCCTCTAAACAGTGAGATACTCCCTCAGTACTGTCCCTAGAAACATAGAGACACTCCCTCAGTACTGTCTCTCTGACAGTGAGACACTCACTCAGTACTGTCCCACTGATAGTGTGACACTCCCTCAGTACTGTCGCTCTGACTGTGTGACACTCCCCCAGTACTGTCCCTCTGACAGTGAGGCACTCCCTCAGTACTGTCCCTCTTACAGTGTGACACTCCCTCAGTACTGTCCCTCTGACAGTGAGACACTCCCTCAGTACGGTCCCTTTGACAGTGAGACATTCCCTCAGTACTGTCCGTCTGACAGTGTGACACTCCCTCAGTAATGTCCCTATAAAAAGTGAGACACTCCCTCAGTACTGTCCCTGGAAACAGAGAGACATGCCCTCAGTACTGTCTCTCTGACAGTGAGATACTCACTCAGTACTGTCCCTCTGGCTGTGTGACACTCCCTCAGTACTGTCACTGTGACGGTGTGACACTCCCCAGCACTGTCCCTCTGACAGTGAGACACGCCCTCAGTACAGTCACTCTAAACAGTGAGATACTCCCTCAGTACTGTCCCTGGAAACAGAGAGACACTCCCTCAGTACTGTCCCTCTGACAGTGTGACACTCCTTCAGTACTGTCCCTCTGACAGTGAGACAATCCCTCTGTACATTCCCTGTATACAGTGAGATACTCGCTCTGTCCTGTCCCTGGAAACAGAGAGACACTCCCTCAGTATTGTCCCTCTAAACAGTGAGAAGCTCACTCAGTACTGTCCCTCTGACAGTCAGACACTCCCTCAGTACTATCCCTCTGACAGTGTGACACTCCCCTCAGAACTGACAGCGTGACACTCCCGCAGTACTGACCCTCAGAGAGTGTGTCACTCCCTCAATATTGTCCATCTAAACAGTGAGGCACTCCCTCAGTACAGTCCCACTGACAATGTGACTCCACTTCAGTACTGTCCCTCTGACAGTGTGACACTCACTCAGTACTGTCAATCTAAACAATGAGACACTCCGTCTGTACTATCCCTCTAAACATTGAGACACTCTCTCAGTACAGTCCCTCTAAACAGTGAGATACTCCCTCAGTACTGTCCCAGGAAACAGAGAGACACTCCCTCAGTACTGTCTCTCTCACAGTGAGACACTCACTCAGTACTGTCCCTCTGACAGTGTGACACTCCCTCAGTACTGTCCATCAGACAGTCAGATACTCCCTCAGTACAGTCCCTCTGACAGTGAGACACGCCCTCAGTACTGTCCCTCTGACTGTGTGACACTCCCTCAGTACTGTCACTCTGACAGTGTGACACTCCCCCAGTACTGTCCCTCTGACAGTGAGACACTCCCTCAGTACTGTCCCTCTGACAGTGAGACACGCCCTCAGTACTGTCCCTCTGACTGTGTGACACTCCCTCAGTACTGTCCCTCTTACAGTGTGACACTCGCTCAGTACTGTCCCTCTGACAGTGTGACACTCCCTCAGTACTGTCCCTCTGACAGTGTGACTCTCCCACAGTTCTGTCCCTGTGACAGTGAGACACTAGCTCAGTACCGTCTCTCTGACAGTGAGACATTCCCTCTGTACTGTCCCCCTAAACAGTGAGGCACTCCCGCATAACTATCCCTCTGACAGTGTGACACTCCCCCAGTACTGTCCCTCTGACAGTGAGACACTCCCTCAGTTCTGTCCCTACTACAGTGTGACACTCCCTCAGTACGGTCCCTCTGACAGTGAGGCACTCGTTCAGTACTGTCCCTCTTACAGTGTGACACTCCCTCAGTACTGTCCCTCTGACAGTGAGACACTCCCTCAGTACGGTCCCTTTGACAGTGAGACAATCCCTCAGTACTGTCCGTCTGACAGTGTGACACTCCCTCAGTAATGTCCCTATAAAAAGTGAGACACTCCCTCAGCAGCGTCTCTCTGACAGTGAGACATTCCCTCTGTACTGTCCCCCTAAACAGTGAGGCACTCCCGCATAACTATCCCTCTGACAGTGTGACACTCCCGCAGTACTGACCCTCAGACAGTGAGACACTCCCTCAGTACTGTCTATCTAAACAGTGAGACTCCCGTCTTACTGTCCCTCTAAACAGCGAGACACTCACTCAGTACTGTCCCTCTGACAGTCAGACACTCCCTCTGTACTGTCCCTCTGACAGTGAGACACTCCCTCAGTACTATCCCTCTGACAGTGTGACACTCCCCTCAGAACGGTCCCTCAGACAGCGTGACACTCCCGCAGTACTGACCCTAAGAGAGTGTGACACTCCCTCAATATTGTCCATCAAAACAGTGAGGCAATCCCTCAGTACTGTCCCACTGACAGTGTGACTCCCCTTCAGTACTGTCCCACAGACAGTGTGACACTCACTCAGTACTGTCAATCTAAACAATGAGACACTCCGTCTGTACTATCCCTGTAAACATTGAGACACTCTCTCAGTACAGTCCCTCTAAACAGTGAGATACTCCCTCAGTACTGTCCCTTTGACAGTGAGACAATCCCTCAGTACTGTCCGTCTGACAGTGTGACACTCGCTCAGTAATGTCCCTATAAAAAGTGAGACACTCCCTCAGTACCGTCTCTCTGACAGTGAGACATTCCCTCTGTACTGTCCCCCTAAAGAGTGAGGCACTCCCGCATAACTGTCCCTCTGACAGTGTGACACTCCCTTAGTACTGTCCCTGGAAACAGAGAGACATGCCCTCAGTACTGTCTCTCTGACAGTGAGATACTCACTCAGTACTGTCCCTCTGGCAGTGTGACACTCCCTCAGTACTGTCGCTGTGACGGTGTGACACTCCCCAGCACTGTCCCTCTGACAGTGAGACACGCCCTCAGTACAGTCACTCTAAACAGTGAGATACTCCCTCAGTACTGTCCCTGGAAACAGAGAGACACTCCCTCAGTACTGTCCCTCTGACAGTATGACACTCCTTCAGTACTGTCCCTCTGACAGTGAGACAATCCCTCTGTACATTCCCTCTATACAGTGAGATACTCGCTCTGTCCTGTCCCTGGAAACAGAGAGACACTCCCTCAGTATTGTCCCTCTAAACAGTGAGACGCTCACTCAGTCCTGTCCCTCTGACAGTCAGACACTCCCTCTGTACTGTCCCTCTGACAGTGAGACACTCCCTCAGTACTATCCCTCTGACAGTGTGACACTCCCCTCAGAACTGTCCCTCTGACAGCGTGACACTCCCGCAGTACTGACCCTCAGAGAGTGTGTCACTCCCTCAATATTGTCCATCTAAACAGTGAGGCACTCCCTCAGTACAGTCCCACTGACAATGTGACTCCACTTCAGTACTGTCCCTCTGACAGTGTGACACTCACTCAGTACTGTCAATCTAAACAATGAGACACTCCGTCTGTACTATCCCTCTAAACATTGAGACACTCTCTCAGTACAGTCCCTCTAAACAGTGAGATACTCCCTCAGTACTGTCCCAGGAAACAGAGAGACACTCCCTCAGTACTGTCTCTCTCACAGTGAGACACTCACTCAGTACTGTCCCTCAGACAGTGTGACACTCCCTCAGTACTGTCCATCAGCCAGTCAGATACTCCCTCAGTACAGTCCCTCTGACAGTGAGACACGCCCTCAGTACTGTCCCTCTGACTGTGTGACACTCCCCCAGTACTGTCCCTCTGACAGTGAGACACTCCCTCAGTACTGTCCCTCTGACAGTGAGACACTCCCTTAGTACTGTCCGTCTGACAGTGTGACACTCCCCGTGTACTGTCCCTCTGACAGTGAGACACTCCCTCAGTACTGTCCCTCTTACAGTGTGACACTCGCTCAGTACTGTCCCTCTGACAGTGAGACACTCCCTCAGTACTGTCCCTCTGACAGTGTGACTCTCCCACAGTTCTGTCCCTGTGACAGTGAGACACTAGCTCAGTACAGTCCCTCTGACAGTCAGACAATCCCTCTGTACTGTCCCTCTAAACAGTAAGACACTCCCTCAGTACTGTCCGTCTGACAGTCTGACACTCTCTCTGTACTGTACCTCTGACAGTGAGACAATCCCTCTGTACTGTCCCACTAAACAGTGAGACACTCCCTCAGTACATTCCCACTGACGGAGTGTCACTCACTCAGTACAGTACCTCAGATAGTGCGACACTCCCTCAGTACTGTCCCACTGACAGTCAGACACTCCCTCAGTACTGTCCCTCTGACAGTGAGACACCCCTCAGTACTGTCCCTCTGACAGTCAGACAATCCCTCTGTACTGTCCCTCTAAACAGTGTGACTCTCCTTCAGTACTGTCCCTCTGACAGTGTGACACTCCCTCAGTACAGTCCCTCTAAACAGTGAGATACTCCCTCAGTACAGTCCCTCTAAACAGTGAGATACTCCCTGAATACTGTCCCTCTGACAGTGTGACACTCCCTCAGTACTGTCCCTCTGACAGTGTGACACTCCCTCAGTACTGTCCCTCTGACAGTGTGACACTCCCTCAGTACTGTCCCTCTGACAGTGAGACACTCCCTCAGTACTGTCCCTCTGACAGTGAGACACCCCTCAATACTGTCCCTCTGACAGTGTGACTCTCCCACAGTTCTGTTCCTGTGACAGTGAGACACTAGCTCAGTACTGTCCCTCTGACAGTCAGACAATCCCTCTGTACTGTCCCTCTAAACAGTGTGACTCTCCTTCAGTACTGTCCCACTGACAGTGTGACACTCTCTCTGTACTGTCCCTCTAACAGTGAGGCACTCCCTCAGTACTGTCCCTCTGACAGTGTGACTCTCCTTCAGTACTGTCCCTCTGATAGTGTGATGCTCCCTCAGTACTGTCAATCTAAACAATGAGACACTCCGTCTGCACTGTCCCTCTAGACATTGAGACACTCTCTCAGTTCAGTCCCTCTAAACAGTGAGATACTCCCTCAGTACTGTCCGTCTGACAGTGTGACACTCCCCCACTACTGTCCCACTGACAGTGAGACACTCCCTCAGTACTGTCCCTCGTACAGTGTGACACTACCCTCAGAACTGTCCCTCTGACAGTGTGACACTCCCGCAGGCAGGACTGACCCTCAGAGAGTGTGACACTCCCTCAATATTGTCCAGCTAAACAGTGAGGCACTCCCTCAGCACTGTCCCTCTGACAGGGTGACTCTCCTTCAGTACTGTCCCTCTGACAGTGTGACACTCCCTCAGTACTGTCAATCTAAACAATGAGACACTCCGTCTGTACTGTCCCTCTGACAGTGTGACACTCCCTCAGTACACTCCCTCTAAACAGTGAGATACTCCCTAAGTACTGTCCCTCTGACAGTGTGACACTCCCTCAGTACTGTCCCTCTGACAGTGAGATAATCCCTCTGTACATTCCCTCTATACAGTGAGATACTCCCTCTATCCTGTGCCTGGAAAAAGAGAGACACTCCCTCAGTACTGTCCCTCTAAAGAGTGAGGCACTCACTCAGTACTGTCCATCAGACAGTCAGATACTCCCTCAGTACAGTCCCTCTGACAGTGAGACACTCCCTCAGTACGGCCCCTTTGACAGTGAGATAATCCCTCAGTACTGTCCGTCTGACAGTGTGACACTCCCCCAGTACTGCCCCTCTGACAGTGAGACACTCCCTCAGTACTGTCCCTCTTACAGTGTGACACTCCCTCAGTACTGTCCCTCTGACAGTGAGACACTCCCTCAGTACAGTCCCTTTGACAGTGAGACAATCCCTCAGTACTGTCCGTCTGACAGTGTGACACTCCCTCAGTACTGTCCCTATAAAAAGTGAGACACTCCCTCAGTACCGTCTCTCTGACTGTGAGCCATTCCCTCTGTACTGTCCCCCTAAACAGTGAGGCACTCCCGCATAACTGTCCCTCAGACAGTGAGACACTCCCTCAGTACGGTCCCTTTGACAGTGAGACACTCCCTCAGTACGGTCCCTTTGACAGTGAGACACTCCCTCAGTACTGTCTATCTAAACAGTGAGACTCCCGTCTTACTGTCACTCTAAACAGTGAGACACTCACTCAGTACTGTCCATCTGACAGTCAGTCACTCCTCTGTACTGTCCCTCTGACAGTGTGACTCCCCTTCAGTACTGTCCCTCTGACAGTGTGACACTCACTCAGTACTGTCAATCTAAACAATGAGACACTCCGTCTGTACTATCCCTGTAAACATTGAGACACTCCCTCAGTACTGTCCCTGGAAACAGAGAGACACTCCCTCAGTACTGTCTCTCTGACAGTGAGACACTCACTCAGTACTGTCCCTCTGACAGTATTACTCTCCCTCAGTACTGTCACTCTGACAGTGTGACATTCCCCCAGTACTGTCCCTCTGACAGTGAGACACTCCCTCAGTACAGTCCCTCTAAACAGTGAGATACTCCCTCAGTACTGTCCCTGGAAACAGAGAGACACTCCCTCAGTACTGTCTCCCCCAATACTGTCCCTCTGACTGTGTGACACTCCCTCAGTACTGTTGCTCTGACTGTGTGACACTCCCCCTGTACTGTCATTCTGACAGTGAGACACTCCCCTAGTACTGTCCCCTTTACAGTGTGACACTCCCTCAGTACTGTCCCTCTGACAGTGAGACACCCCTCAGGACTGTCCCTCTGACAGTCAGACAATCCCTCTGTACTGTCCGTCTAAACAGTTTGACTCTCCTTCAGTACTGTCCCTCTGACAGTGTGACATTCCCTCAGTACAGTCCCTCTAAACAGTGAGATACTCCCTCAGTACAGTCCCTCTAAACAGTGAGATACTCCCTCAGTACTGTCCCTCTGACAGTGTGACACTCCCTCAGTACTGTCCCTCTGACAGTGAGACAATCCCTCAGTACTGTCCCTGGAAACAGAGAGACACTCCCTCAGTACTGTCTCTCTGACAGTGAGACACTCACTCAGTACTGACCCTCTGACAGTGAGACTATCACTCAGTACTGTCCCTCTGACAGTGTGACACTCCCTCAGTACTGTCGCTCTGACAGTGTGACACTCCCCCAGTACTGTCCCTCTGACAGTGAGACACGCCCTCAGTACAGTCACTCTAAACAGTGAGATACCCCCTCAGTACTGTCCCTGGAAACAGAGAGACACTCCCTCAGTACTGTCCCTCTGACAGTGTGACACTCCTTCAGTACTGTCCCTCTGACAGTGAGACACTCCCTCAGTACAGTCCCTCTAAACAGTGAGATACTCCCTCAGTACTGTCCCTGGAAACAGAGAGACACTCCCTCAGTACTGTCTCTCTGACAGTGAGACACTCACTCAGTACTGTCCCTCTGACAGTATTACTCTCCCTCAGTACTGTCACTCTGACAGTGTGACACTCCCCCAGTACTGTCCCTCTGACAGTGAGACACTCCCTCAGTACAGTCCCTCTAAACAGTGAGATACTCCCTCAGTACTGTCCCTGGAAACAGAGAGACACTCCCTCAGTACTGTCTCTCTGACAGTGAGACAATCCCTCTGTACATTCCCTCTATACAGTGAGATACTCGCTCTGTCCTGTCCCTGGAAACAGAGAGACACTCCCTCAGTACTGCCTCTAAAGAGTGAGGCACTCACTCAGTACTGTCCATCAGACAGTCAGACACTCCCTCAGTACTGTCCCTCTGACTGTGTGACGCTCCCTCAGTACTGTCGCTCTGACAGTGTGACTCTCCTTCAGTACTGTCCCTCTGACAGTGTGACACTCCCTCAGTACTGTCAATCTAAACAATGAGACACTCCGTCTGTACTGTCCCTCTAAACATTGAGACACTCTCTCAGTACAGTCCCTCTAAACAGTGAGATACTCCCTCTGTACTGTCCCTCTGACAGTGTGACACTCCCTCAGTACTGTCCCTCTAAACAGTGAGATACTCCCTCTGTACTGTCCCTCTGACAGTGAGATAATCCCTCTGTACATTCCCTCTATACAGTGAGATACTCCCTCTATCCTGTCCCTGGAAAAAGAGAGACACTCCCTCAGTACTGTCCCTCTAAAGAGTGAGGCACTCACTCAGTACTGTCCATCAGACAGTCAGATACTCCCTCAGTACAGTCCCTCTGACAGTGAGACACTCCCTCAGTACGGCCCCTTTGACAGTGAGACAATCCCTCAGTACTGTCCGTCTGACAGTATGACACTCCCCCAATACTGTCCCTCTGACAGTGAGACACTCCCTCAGTACTGTCCCTCTTACAGTGTGACACTCTCTCAGTACTGTCCCTCTGACAGTGAGACACTCCCTCAGTACAGTCCCTTTCACAGTGAGACAATCCCTCAGTACTGTCCGTCTGACAGTGTGACACTCCCTCAGTACTGTCCCTATAAAAAGTGAGACACTCCCTCAGTACCGTCTCACTGATTGTGAGACATTCCCTCTGTACTGTCCCACTAAACAGTGAGGCACTCCCGCATAACTGTCCCTCAGACAGTGAGACACTCCCTCAGTACGGTCCCTTTGACAGTGAGACAATCCCCCAGTACTGTCCCTCTGACCGTGAGACACGCCCTCAGTACAGTCACTCTAAACAGTGAGATACTCAGTCAGTACTGTCCGTGGAAACAGAGAGACACTCCCTCAGTACTGTCCCTCTGACAGTGTGACACTCCTTCAGTACTGCCCTCTGACAGTGAGACAATCCCTCTGTACATTCCCTCTATACAGTGAGATACTCGCTCTGTCCTGTCCCTGGAAACAGAGAGACACTCCCTCAGTACTGTCCCTCTAAAGAGTGCGGCACTCACACAGTACTGTCCATCAGACAGTCAGATACTCCCTCAGTACCGTCCCTCTGACAGTGAGACACGCCCTCAGTACTGTCCCTCTGACTGTGTGACACTCCGTCAGTACTGTCACTCTGACAGTGTGACACTCCCTCAGTACTGTACCTCTGACAGTGAGACACTCCCTCAGTACTGTCCATCTGACAGTCAGACAATCCCTCTGTACTGTCCCACTAAACAGTGAGACACTCCCTCAGTACTGTCCCTCTGACAGTGTGACACTCTCTCTGTACTGTACCTCTGATAGTGTGACCCTCCTTCAGTACTGTCCCTCTGACAGTGCGACACTCCCTCATTACAGTCCCACTGACAGTGAGACACTCCCCGTGTACTGTCCCTCTAAACAGTGAGATACTCCCTCAGTACTGTCCTTGGAAACAGAGAGAAACTCCCTCAGTACTGTCTCTCTGACAGTGAGACAATCCCTCTGTACATTCCCTCTATACAGTGAGATACTCGCTCTGTCCTGTCCCTGGAAACAGAGAGACACTCCCTCAGTACTGCCTCTAAAGAGTGAGGCACTCACTCAGTACTGTCCATCAGACAGTCAGACACTCCCTCTGTACTGTCCGTCTAAACACTTTGACTCTCCTTCAGTACTGTCCCTCTGACAGTGTGACATTCCCTCAGTACAGTCCCTCTAAACAGTGAGATACTCCCTCAGTACAGTCCCTCTAAACAGTGAGATACTCCCTGAGTACTGTCCCTCTGACAGTGTGACACTCCCTCAGTACTGTCCCTCTGACAGTGAGACAATCCCTCAGTACTGTCCCTGGAAACAGAGAGACACTCCCTCAGTACTGTCTCTCTGACAGTGCGACACTCACTCAGTACTGTCCCTCTGACAGTGAGACACTCACTCAGTACTGTCCCTCTGACAGTGTGACACTCCCTCAGTACTGTCGCTCTGACAGTGTGACACTCCCCCAGTACTGTCCCTCTGACAGTGAGACACGCCCTCAGTACAGTCACTCTAAACAGTGAGATACTCCCTCAGTACTGTCCCTGGAAACAGAGAGACACTCCCTCAGTACTGTCCCTCTGACAGTGTGACACTCCTTCAGTACTGTCCCTCTGACAGTGAGACACTCCCTCAGTACAGTCCCTCTAAACAGTGAGATACTCCCTCAGTACTGTCCCTGGAAACAGAGAGACACTCCCTCAGTACTGTCTCTCTGACAGTGAGACACTCACTCAGTACTGTCCCTCTGACAGTATTACTCTCCCTCAGTACTGTCACTCTGACAGTGTGACACTCCCCCAGTACTGTCCCTCTGACAGTGAGACACTCCCTCAGTACAGTCCCTCTAAACAGTGAGATACTCCCTCAGTACTGTCCCTGGAAACAGAGAGACACTCCCTCAGTACTGTCTCTCTGACAGTGAGACAATCCCTCTGTACATTCCCTCTATACAGTGAGATACTCGCTCTGTCCTGTCCCTGGAAACAGAGAGACACTCCCTCAGTACTGCCTCTAAAGAGTGAGGCACTCACTCAGTACTGTCCATCAGACAGTCAGACACTCCCTCAGTACTGTCCCTCTGACTGTGTGACGCTCCCTCAGTACTGTCGCTCTGACAGTGTGACTCTCCTTCAGTACTGTCCCTCTGACAGTGTGACACTCCCTCAGTACTGTCAATCTAAACAATGAGACACTCCGTCTGTACTGTCCCTCTAAACATTGAGACACTCTCTCAGTACAGTCCCTCTAAACAGTGAGATACTCCCTCTGTACTGTCCCTCTGACAGTGTGACACTCCCTCAGTACTGTCCCTCTAAACAGTGAGATACTCCCTCTGTACTGTCCCTCTGACAGTGAGATAATCCCTCTGTACATTCCCTCTATACAGTGAGATACTCCCTCTATCCTGTCCCTGGAAAAAGAGAGACACTCCCTCAGTACTGTCCCTCTAAAGAGTGAGGCACTCACTCAGTACTGTCCATCAGACAGTCAGATACTCCCTCAGTACAGTCCCTCTGACAGTGAGACACTCCCTCAGTACGGCCCCTTTGACAGTGAGACAATCCCTCAGTACTGTCCGTCTGACAGTATGACACTCCCCCAATACTGTCCCTCTGACAGTGAGACACTCCCTCAGTACTGTCCCTCTTACAGTGTGACACTCTCTCAGTACTGTCCCTCTGACAGTGAGACACTCCCTCAGTACAGTCCCTTTCACAGTGAGACAATCCCTCAGTACTGTCCGTCTGACAGTGTGACACTCCCTCAGTACTGTCCCTATAAAAAGTGAGACACTCCCTCAGTACCGTCTCACTGATTGTGAGACATTCCCTCTGTACTGTCCCACTAAACAGTGAGGCACTCCCGCATAACTGTCCCTCAGACAGTGAGACACTCCCTCAGTACGGTCCCTTTGACAGTGAGACAATCCCCCAGTACTGTCCCTCTGACCGTGAGACACGCCCTCAGTACAGTCACTCTAAACAGTGAGATACTCAGTCAGTACTGTCCGTGGAAACAGAGAGACACTCCCTCAGTACTGTCCCTCTGACAGTGTGACACTCCTTCAGTACTGCCCTCTGACAGTGAGACAATCCCTCTGTACATTCCCTCTATACAGTGAGATACTCGCTCTGTCCTGTCCCTGGAAACAGAGAGACACTCCCTCAGTACTGTCCCTCTAAAGAGTGCGGCACTCACACAGTACTGTCCATCAGACAGTCAGATACTCCCTCAGTACCGTCCCTCTGACAGTGAGACACGCCCTCAGTACTGTCCCTCTGACTGTGTGACACTCCGTCAGTACTGTCACTCTGACAGTGTGACACTCCCTCAGTACTGTACCTCTGACAGTGAGACACTCCCTCAGTACTGTCCATCTGACAGTCAGACAATCCCTCTGTACTGTCCCACTAAACAGTGAGACACTCCCTCAGTACTGTCCCTCTGACAGTGTGACACTCTCTCTGTACTGTACCTCTGATAGTGTGACCCTCCTTCAGTACTGTCCCTCTGACAGTGCGACACTCCCTCATTACAGTCCCACTGACAGTGAGACACTCCCCGTGTACTGTCCCTCTAAACAGTGAGATACTCCCTCAGTACTGTCCTTGGAAACAGAGAGACACTCCCTCAGTACTGTCTCTCTGACAGTGAGACAATCCCTCTGTACATTCCCTCTATACAGTGAGATACTCGCTCTGTCCTGTCCCTGGAAACAGAGAGACACTCCCTCAGTACTGCCTCTAAAGAGTGAGGCACTCACTCAGTACTGTCCATCAGACAGTCAGACACTCCCTCTGTACTGTCCGTCTAAACACTTTGACTCTCCTTCAGTACTGTCCCTCTGACAGTGTGACATTCCCTCAGTACAGTCCCTCTAAACAGTGAGATACTCCCTCAGTACAGTCCCTCTAAACAGTGAGATACTCCCTGAGTACTGTCCCTCTGACAGTGTGACACTCCCTCAGTACTGTCCCTCTGACAGTGAGACAATCCCTCAGTACTGTCCCTGGAAACAGAGAGACACTCCCTCAGTACTGTCTCTCTGACAGTGCGACACTCACTCAGTACTGTCCCTCTGACAGTGAGACACTCACTCAGTACTGTCCCTCTGACAGTGTGACACTCCCTCAGTACTGTCGCTCTGACAGTGTGACACTCCCCCAGTACTGTCCCTCTGACAGTGAGACACGCCCTCAGTACAGTCACTCTAAACAGTGAGATACTCCCTCAGTACTGTCCCTGGAAACAGAGAGACACTCCCTCAGTACTGTCCCTCTGACAGTGTGACACTCCTTCAGTACTGTCCCTCTGACAGTGAGACACTCCCTCAGTACAGTCCCTCTAAACAGTGAGATACTCCCTCAGTACTGTCCCTGGAAACAGAGAGACACTCCATCAGTACTGTCTCTCTGACAGTGAGACACTCACTCAGTACTGTCCCTCTGACAGTATTACTCTCCCTCAGTACTGTCACTCTGACAGTGTGACACTCCCCCAGTACTGTCCCTCTGACAGTGAGACACTCCCTCAGTACAGTCCCTCTAAACAGTGAGATACTCCCTCAGTACTGTCCCTGGAAACAGAGAGACACTCCCTCAGTACTGTCTCTCTGACAGTGAGACAATCCCTCTGTACATTCCCTCTATACAGTGAGATACTCGCTCTGTCCTGTCCCTGGAAACAGAGAGACACTCCCTCAGTACTGCCTCTAAAGAGTGAGGCACTCACTCAGTACTGTCCATCAGACAGTCAGACACTCCCTCAGTACTGTCCCTCTGACTGTGTGACGCTCCCTCAGTACTGTCGCTCTGACAGTGTGACTCTCCTTCAGTACTGTCCCTCTGACAGTGTGACACTCCCTCAGTACTGTCAATCTAAACAATGATACACTCCGTCTGTACTGTCCCTCTAAACATTGAGACACTCTCTCAGTACAGTCCCTCTAAACAGTGAGATACTCCCTCTGTACTGTCCCTCTGACAGTGTGACACTCCCTCAGTACACTCCCTCTAAACAGTGAGATACTCCCTAAGTACTGTCCCTCTGACAGTGTGACACTCCCTCAGTACTGTCCCTCTGACAGTGAGATAATCCCTCTGTACATTCCCTCTATACAGTGAGATACTCCCTCTATCCTGTCCCTGGAAAAAGAGAGACACTCCCTCAGTACTGTCCCTCTAAAGAGTGAGGCACTCACTCAGTACTGTCCATCAGACAGTCAGATACTCCCTCAGTACAGTCCCTCTGACAGTGAGACACTCCCTCAGTACGGCCCCTTTGACAGTGAGACAATCCCTCAGTACTGTCCGTCTGACAGTATGACACTCCCCCAATACTGTCCCTCTGACAGTGAGACACTCCCTCAGTACTGTCCCTCTTACAGTGTGACACTCTCTCAGTACTGTCCCTCTGACAGTGAGACACTCCCTCAGTACAGTCCCTTTGACAGTGAGACAATCCCTCAGTACTGTCCGTCTGACAGTGTGACACTCCCTCAGTACTGTACCTATAAAAAGTGAGACACTCCCTCAGTACCGTCTCACTGATTGTGAGACATTCCCTCTGTACTGTCCCCCTAAACAGTGAGGCACTCCCGCATAACTGTCCCTCAGACAGTGAGACACTCCCTCAGTACGGTCCCTTTGACAGTGAGACAATCCCCCAGTACTGTCCCTCTGACCGTGAGACACGCCCTCAGTACAGTCACTCTAAACAGTGAGATACTCAGTCAGTACTGTCCCTGGAAACAGAGAGACACTCCCTCAGTACTGTCCCTCTGACAGTGTGACACTCCTTCAGTACTGCCCTCTGACAGTGAGACAATCCCTCTGTACATTCCCTCTATACAGTGAGATACTCGCTCTGTCCTGTCCCTGGAAACAGAGAGACACTCCCTCAGTACTGTCCATCAGACAGTCAGATACTCCCTCAGTACCGTCCCTCTGACAGTGAGACACGCCCTCAGTACTGTCCCTCTGACTGTGTGACACTCCCTCAGTACTGTCACTCTGACAGTGTGACACTCCCTCAGTACTGTACCTCTGACAGTGAGACACTCCCTCAGTACTGTCCATCTGACAGTGAGACACTCCCTCATTACTGTCCCTCTGACAGTGAGACACCCCTCAGTACTGTCCCTCTGACAGTCAGACAATCCCTCTGTACTGTCCCACTAAATAGTGAGACACTCCCTCAGTATTTTCCCTCTGACAGTGTGACACTCTCTCTGTACTGTACCTCTGATAGTGTGACCCTACTTCAGTACTGTCCCTCTGACAGTGTGACACTCCCTCAGTACTGTCCCTGGAAACTGAGAGACACGCCCTCAGTACAGTCTCTCTGACAGTGAGACACTCAATCAGTACTGTTCCTCTGACAGTGTGACAATCCCTCAGTACTGTCGCTCTGACAGTGTGACACTCCCCCTGTACTGTCCCTCTGACAGTGAGACACTCCCTCAGTACTGTCCTTCTGACAATGAGACACTCCCTCAGTACTGTCCCTCTGACAGTGAGGCACCCCTCAGTACTGTCCCTCTGACAGTCAGACAATCCCTCTCTACTGTACCTCTGATAGTGTGACACTCCCGCAGTACTGACCCTCGGAGAGTGTGACACTCCCTCAATATTGTCCATCTAAACAGTGAGGCACTCCCTCAGTACTGTCCCTCAGACAGTGTGACTCTCCTTCTGTACTGTCCCTCTAAACAGTGAGATACTCCCTCAGTACTGTCCCTCTAAAGAGTGAGGCACTCACTCAGTACTGTCCATCAGACAGTCAGATACGCCCTCATTACTGTCCCTCTGACTGTGTGACACTCCCTCAGTACTGTCGCTCTGACTGTGTGACACTCCCCCTGTACTGTCATTCTGACAGTGAGACACCCCCCTAGTACTGTCCCCTTTACAGTGTGACACTCCCTCAGTACTGTCCCTCTGACAGTGAGACACCCCTCAGTACTGTCCCTCTGACAGTCAGACAATCCCTCTGTACTGTCCCTCTAAACAGTTTGACTCTCCTTCAGTACTGTCCCTCTGACAGTGTGACATTCCCTCAGTACAGTCCCTCTAAACAGTGAGATACTCCCTCAGTACAGTCCCTCTTACAGTGTGACACACCCTCAGTACTGTCCCTGGAAACTGAGAGACACGCCCTCAGTACAGTCTCTCTGACAGTGAGACACTCAATCAGTACTGTTCCTCTGACAGTGTGACAATCCCTCAGTACTGTCGCTCTGACAGTGTGACACTCCCCCTGTACTGTCCCTCTGACAGTGAGACACTCCCTCAGTACTGTCCTTCTGACAATGAGACACTCCCTCAGTACTGTCCCTCTGACAGTGAGGCACCCCTCAGTACTGTCCCTCTGACAGTCAGACAATCCCTCTCTACTGTACCTCTGATAGTGTGACACTCCCGCAGTACTGACCCTCGGAGAGTGTGACACTCCCTCAATATTGTCCATCTAAACAGTGAGGCACTCCCTCAGTACTGTCCCTCAGACAGTGTGACTCTCCTTCTGTACTGTCCCTCTAAACAGTGAGATACTCCCTCAGTACTGTCCCTCTAAAGAGTGAGGCACTCACTCAGTACTGTCCATCAGACAGTCAGATACGCCCTCATTACTGTCCCTCTGACTGTGTGACACTCCCTCAGTACTGTCGCTCTGACTGTGTGACACTCCCCCTGTACTGTCATTCTGACAGTGAGACACCCCCCTAGTACTGTCCCCTTTACAGTGTGACACTCCCTCAGTACTGTCCCTCTGACAGTGAGACACCCCTCAGTACTGTCCCTCTGACAGTCAGACAATCCCTCTGTACTGTCCCTCTAAACAGTTTGACTCTCCTTCAGTACTGTCCCTCTGACAGTGTGACATTCCCTCAGTACAGTCCCTCTAAACAGTGAGATACTCCCTCAGTACAGTCCCTCTAAACAATGAGATACTCCCTCAGTACTGTCCCTCTGACAGTGTGACACTCCCTCAGTACTGTCCCTCTGACAGTGTGACACTCCCTCAGTACTGTCCCTCTGACAGTGTGACACACCCTCAGTACTGTCCCTCTAAACAGTGAGATACTCCCTCAGTACTGTTTCTCTGACAGTGTGACACACCCTCAGTACTGTCAATCTAAACAATGAGACACTCCGTCTGTACTGTCCCTCTAGACATTGAGACACTCTCTCAGTTCAGTCCCTCTAAACAGTGAGACACTCACTCAGTACTGTCCCTCTGACAGTGAAATAATCCCTTTGTACATTCCCTCTATACAGTGAGATACTCCCTCTATCCTGTACCTGGAAAAAGAGAGACACTCCCTCAGTACTGTCCCTCTAAAGAGTGAGGCACTCACTCAGTACTGTCCATCAGAGAAACAGATACACCCTCAGTACAGTTCCTCTGACAGTGAGACACTCCCTCAGTACGGTCCCTTTGACAGTGAGACACTCCCTCAGTACTGTCCGTCTGACAGTGTGACACTCCCCCACTACTGTCCCTCTGACAGTGAGACACTCCCTCAGTACTGTCCCTCGTACACTGTGACACTACCCTCAGAACTGTCCCTCTGACAGTGTGACACTCCCGCAGTACTGACCCTCAGAGAGTGTGACACTCCCTCAATATTGTCCAGCTAAACAGTGAGTCACTCCCTCAGTACTGTCCCTCTGACAGTGTGACTCTCCTTCAGTACTGTCCCTCTGACAGTGTGACACTCCCTCAGTACTGTCAATCTAAACAATGAGACACTCCGTCTGTACTGTCCCTCTAAACATTGAGACACTCTCTCAGTACAGTCCCTCTAAACAGTGAGATACTCCCTCTGTACTGTCCCTCTGACTGTGTGACACTCCCTCAGTACACTCCCTCTAAACAGTGAGATACTCCGTAAGTACTGTCCCTCTGATAGTGTGACACTCCCTCAGTACTGTCCCTCTGACAGTGTGACACTCCCCCTGTACTGTCCCTCTGACAGTGAGACACACCCTCAGTACTGTCCCTCTTACAGTGTGACACTCGCTCAGTACTGTCCCTCTGACAGTGAGACACTCCCTCAGTACTGTCCCTCTGTCAGTGAGACACCCCTCAGTACTGTCCCTCTGACTGTGTGACACTCCCTCAGTACACTAACTCTGACTGTGTGACACTCCCCCAGTACTGTCCCTCTGACAGTGAGACACTCCCTCAGTACTGTACCTCTGACAGTGAGACACTCCCTCAGTACTGTCCGTCTGACAGTGTGACACTCCCCCTGTACTGTCCCTCTGACAGTGAGACACACCCTCAGTACTGTCCCTCTTACAGTGTGACACTCGCTCAGTACTGTCCCTCTGACAGTGAGACACTCCCTCAGTACTGTCCCTCTGTCAGTGAGACACCCCTCAGTACTGTCCCTCTGACAGTGTGACTCTCCCACAGTTCAGTCCCTGTGACAGTGAGACACTAGCTCAGTACAGTCCCTCTGACAGTCAGACAATCCCTCTGTACTGTCCCTCTAAACAGTAAGACACTCCCTCAGTACTGTCCATCTGACAGTCTGACACTCTCTCTGTACTGTACCTCTGACAGTGAGACAATCCCTCTGTACTGTCCCAGTAAACAGTGAGACACTCCCTCAGTACATTCCCACCGACGGAGTGACACTCACTCCGTACAGTACCTCAGATAGCGCGACACTCCCTCAGTACTGTCCCTCTGACAGTCAGACACTCCCTACATACTGTCCCTCTAACAGTGAGACACTCCCTCAGTACTGTCCCTCTGACAGTGTGATACTACCCTCAGAACTGTCCCTCTGACAGTGTGACACTCCTGCAGTACTGACCCTCAGAGAGTGTGACACTCCCTCAATATTGTCCATCTAAACAGTGAGGCACTCCCTCAGTACTGTCCCTCTGACAGTGTGACTCTCCTTCAGTACTGTCCCTCTGACAGTGTGACACTCCCTCAGTACTGTCAATCTAAACAATGAGACACTCCGTCTGTACTGTCCCTCTAAACAGTGAGATACTCCCTCTGTACTGTCCCTCTAAACAGTGTGACACTCCCTCAGTACTGTCCCTCTAAAGAGTGAGGCACTCACTCTGTACTGTCCATCAGACAGTCAGATACTCCCTCAGTACTGTCCCTCTGATTGTGTGACACTCCCTCAGTACTGTCGCTCTGACTGTGTGACACTCCCCCTGTACAGTAATTCTGACAGTGAGACACTCCCTCAGTACTGTCCCCTTTACAGTGTGACACTCCCTCAGTACTGTCCCTGTGACAGTGAGACACCCCTCAGTAATGTCCCTCTGACAGTGTGACTCTCCCACATTTCTGTCCCTGTGACAGTGAGACTCTACCTCAGTACTGTCCCTCTGACAGTCAGACAATCCCTCTGTACTGTCCCTCTGACAGTGTGACACTCCCTCAGTACAGCCCCTCTAAACAGTGAGATACTAACTCAGTATAGTCCCTCTAACCAGTGAGATGCTCCCTCAGTACTGTCCCTCTGACAGTTAGACACTCCCTAAGTACTGTCCCTCTAACAGTGAGACACTCCCTCAGAACTGTCCCTTTGACAGTGTGACACTCCCGCAGTACTGATCCTCAGAGAGTGTGACACTCCCTCAATATTGTCCATCTAAACAGTGAGGCACTCCCTCAGTACTGTCCCTCTGACAGTGTGACTCCCCTTCAGTACTGTCCCTCTGACAGTGTGACACTCCCTCAGTACTGTCAATCTAAACAATGAGACACTCCGTCTGTACTGTCCCTCTAAACAGTGAGACACTCCCTCAGTACTGTCCCTCTAAACAGTGAGATACTCCCTCAGTACTGACCCTCTAAAGAGTGAGGCACTCACTCAGTACTGTCCATCAGACAGTCAGATACTCCCTCAGTACTGTCCCTCTGACAGTGAGACACGCCCTCATTACTGTCCCTCTGATTGTGTGACACTCCCTCAGTACTGTCGCTCTGACTGTGTGACACTCCCCCAGTACTGTCCCTCTGACAGTGAGACACGCCCTCAGTACAGTCACTCTAAACAGTGAGATACTCAGTCAGTACTGTCCCTGGAAACAGAGAGACACTCCCTCAGTACTGTCCCTCTGACAGTGAGACAATCCCTCTGTAAATTCCCTCTATACAGTGAGATACTCCCTCAGTACAGTCCCTCTGACAGTGAGACACTCCCTCAGTGCTGTCCCTCTGACTGTGAGACACGCCCTCAGTACTGTCCCTCTGACTGTGTGACACTCCCTCAGTACTCTCACTCTGACTGTGTGACACTCCCCCAGTACTGTCCCTCTGACAGTGAGACACTCCCTCAGTACTGTACCTCTGACAGTGAGACACTCCCTCAGTACTGTCCGTCTGACAGTGTGACACTCCCCCTGTACTGTCCCTCTGACAGTGAGACACACCCTCAGTACTGTCCCTCTTACAGTGTGACACTCGCTCAGTACTGTCCCTCTGACAGTGAGACACTCCCTCAGTACTGTCCCTCTGTCAGTGAGACACCCCTCAGTACTGTCCCTCTGACAGTGTGACTCTCCCACAGTTCAGTCCCTGTGACAGTGAGACACTAGCTCAGTACAGTCCCTCTGACAGTCAGACAATCCCTCTGTACTGTCCCTCTAAACAGTAAGACACTCGCTCAGTACTGTCCCTCTGACAGTGAGACACACCCTCAGTACTGTCCCTCTGTCAGTGAGACACCCCTCAGTACTGTCCCTCTGACAGTGTGACTCTCCCACAGTTCAGTCCCTGTGACAGTGAGACACTAGCTCAGTACAGTCCCTCTGACAGTGAGACAATCCCTCTGTACTGTCCCACTAAACAGTGAGACACTCCCTCAGTACATTCCCACTGACGGAGTGACACTCACTCAGTACAGTACCTCAGATACTGCGACACTCCCTCAGTACTGTCCCTCTGACAGTCAGACACTCCCTCTGTACTGTCCCTCTAACAGTGAGACACTCCCTCAGTACTGTCCCTCTGACAGTGTGACACCCCTCAGTACTGTCCCTCTGACAGTGTGACTCTCCCTCAGTACTGTCCGTCTGACAGTGAGACACTCCACCTGTACTGTCCCTCTGACAGTGAGACACTCCCTCAGTACTATCCCTCTGACAGTGAGACACTCCCTCAGTACTGTCCCTCTGACAGTGTGACTCTCCCTCAGTACTGTCCCTGGAAACAGAGAGACACTCCCTCTGTACTGTCCCTCAGACAGTGAGACACTCCCTCAGTACTGTCCGTCTGACAGTGAGACACTCCCCCTGTACTGTCCCTCTGACAGTGAGACACTCCCTCAGTACTATCCCTCTGACAGTGAGACACTCCCTCAATACTGTCCGTCTGACAGTGAGACACCCCTCAGTACTGTCCCTCTGACAGTGTGACTCTCCCTCAGTACGGTCCCTTTGACAGTGAGACAATCCCCCAGTACTGTCCCTCTGACAGTGTGACACTCCCTCAGTACTGTCCCTCTGACAGTGAGACAATCCCTCAGTACTGTCCCTGGAAACAGAGAGACACTCCCTCAGTACTGTCTCTCTGACAGTGAGACACTCACTCAGTACTGACCCTCTGACAGTGAGACACTCACTCAGTACTGTCCCTCTGACAGTGTGACACTCCCTCAGTACTGTCGCTCTGACAGTGTGACACTCCCCCAGTACTGTCCCTCTGACAGTGAGACACGCCCTCAGTACAGTCACTCTAAACAGTGAGACGCTCCCTCAGTACTGTCCCTCTGACAGTGTGACACTCCTTCAGTACTGTCCCTCTGACAGTGAGACACTCCCTCAGTACAGTCCCTCTAAACAGTGAGATACTCCCTCAGTACTGTCCCTGGAAACAGAGAGACACTCCCTCAGTACTGTCTCTCTGACAGTGAGACACTCACTCAGTACTGTCCCTCTGACAGTATTACTCTCCCTCAGTACTGTCACTCTGACAGTGTGACACTCCCCCAGTACTGTCCCTCTGACAGTGAGACACTCCCTCAGTACAGTCCCTCTAAACAGTGAGATACTCCCTCAGTACTGTCCCTGGAAACAGAGAGACACTCCCTCAGTACTGTCTCTCTGACAGTGAGACAATCCCTCTGTACATTCCCTCTATACAGTGAGATACTCGCTCTGTCCTGTCCCTGGAAACAGAGAGACACTCCCTCAGTACTGCCTCTAAAGAGTGAGGCACTCACTCAGTACTGTCCATCAGACAGTCAGACACTCCCTCAGTACTGTCCCTCTGACTGTGTGACGCTCCCTCAGTACTGTCGCTCTGACAGTGTGACTCTCCTTCAGTACTGTCCCTCTGACAGTGTGACACTCCCTCAGTACTGTCAATCTAAACAATGAGACACTCCGTCTGTACTGTCCCTCTAAACATTGAGACACTCTCTCAGTACAGTCCCTCTAAACAGTGAGATACTCCCTCTGTACTGTCCCTCTGACAGTGTGACACTCCCTCAGTACTGTCCCTCTAAACAGTGAGATACTCCCTCTGTACTGTCCCTCTGACAGTGAGATAATCCCTCTGTACATTCCCTCTATACAGTGAGATACTCCCTCTATCCTGTCCCTGGAAAAAGAGAGACACTCCCTCAGTACTGTCCCTCTAAAGAGTGAGGCACTCACTCAGTACTGTCCATCAGACAGTCAGATACTCCCTCAGTACAGTCCCTCTGACAGTGAGACACTCCCTCAGTACGGCCCCTTTGACAGTGAGACAATCCCTCAGTACTGTCCGTCTGACAGTATGACACTCCCCCAATACTGTCCCTCTGACAGTGAGACACTCCCTCAGTACTGTCCCTCTTACAGTGTGACACTCTCTCAGTACTGTCCCTCTGACAGTGAGACACTCCCTCAGTACAGTCCCTTTCACAGTGAGACAATCCCTCAGTACTGTCCGTCTGACAGTGTGACACTCCCTCAGTACTGTCCCTATAAAAAGTGAGACACTCCCTCAGTACCGTCTCACTGATTGTGAGACATTCCCTCTGTACTGTCCCACTAAACAGTGAGGCACTCCCGCATAACTGTCCCTCAGACAGTGAGACACTCCCTCAGTACGGTCCCTTTGACAGTGAGACAATCCCCCAGTACTGTCCCTCTGACCGTGAGACACGCCCTCAGTACAGTCACTCTAAACAGTGAGATACTCAGTCAGTACTGTCCGTGGAAACAGAGAGACACTCCCTCAGTACTGTCCCTCTGACAGTGTGACACTCCTTCAGTACTGCCCTCTGACAGTGAGACAATCCCTCTGTACATTCCCTCTATACAGTGAGATACTCGCTCTGTCCTGTCCCTGGAAACAGAGAGACACTCCCTCAGTACTGTCCCTCTAAAGAGTGCGGCACTCACACAGTACTGTCCATCAGACAGTCAGATACTCCCTCAGTACCGTCCCTCTGACAGTGAGACACGCCCTCAGTACTGTCCCTCTGACTGTGTGACACTCCGTCAGTACTGTCACTCTGACAGTGTGACACTCCCTCAGTACTGTACCTCTGACAGTGAGACACTCCCTCAGTACTGTCCATCTGACAGTCAGACAATCCCTCTGTACTGTCCCACTAAACAGTGAGACACTCCCTCAGTACTGTCCCTCTGACAGTGTGACACTCTCTCTGTACTGTACCTCTGATAGTGTGACCCTCCTTCAGTACTGTCCCTCTGACAGTGCGACACTCCCTCATTACAGTCCCACTGACAGTGAGACACTCCCCGTGTACTGTCCCTCTAAACAGTGAGATACTCCCTCAGTACTGTCCCTGGAAACAGAGAGACACTCCCTCAGTACTGTCTCTCTGACAGTGAGACAATCCCTCTGTACATTCCCTCTATACAGTGAGATACTCGCTCTGTCCTGTCCCTGGAAACAGAGAGACACTCCCTCAGTACTGCCTCTAAAGAGTGTGGCACTCACTCAGTACTGTCCATCAGACAGTCAGACACTCCCTCTGTACTGTCCGTCTAAACACTTTGACTCTCCTTCAGTACTGTCCCTCTGACAGTGTGACATTCCCTCAGTACAGTCCCTCTAAACAGTGAGATACTCCCTCAGTACAGTCCCTCTAAACAGTGAGATACTCCCTGAGTACTGTCCCTCTGACAGTGTGACACTCCCTCAGTACTGTCCCTCTGACAGTGAGACAATCCCTCAGTACTGTCCCTGGAAACAGAGAGACACTCCCTCAGTACTGTACCTCTGACAGTGAGACACTCACTCAGTACTGTCCGTCTGACAGTGTGACACTCCCCCTGTACTGTCCCTCTGACAGTGAGACACACCCTCAGTACTGTCCCTCTTACAGTGTGACACTCGCTCAGTACTGTCCCTCTGACAGTGAGACACTCCCTCAGTACTGTCCCTCTGTCAGTGAGACACCCCTCAGTACTGTCCCTCTGACAGTGTGACTCTCCCACAGTTCAGTCCCTGTGACAGTGAGACACTAGCTCAGTACAGTCCCTCTGACAGTCAGACAATCCCTCTGTACTGTCCCTCTAAACAGTAAGACACTCGCTCAGTACTGTCCCTCTGACAGTGAGACACACCCTCAGTACTGTCCCTCTGTCAGTGAGACACCCCTCAGTACTGTCCCTCTGACAGTGTGACTCTCCCACAGTTCAGTCCCTGTGACAGTGAGACACTAGCTCAGTACAGTCCCTCTGACAGTGAGACAATCCCTCTGTACTGTCCCACTAAACAGTGAGACACTCCCTCAGTACATTCCCACTGACGGAGTGACACTCACTCAGTACAGTACCTCAGATACTGCGACACTCCCTCAGTACTGTCCCTCTGACAGTCAGACACTCCCTCTGTACTGTCCCTCTAACAGTGAGACACTCCCTCAGTACTGTCCCTCTGACAGTGTGACACCCCTCAGTACTGTCCCTCTGACAGTGTGACTCTCCCTCAGTACTGTCCGTCTGACAGTGAGACACTCCACCTGTACTGTCCCTCTGACAGTGAGACACTCCCTCAGTACTATCCCTCTGACAGTGAGACACTCCCTCAGTACTGTCCCTCTGACAGTGTGACTCTCCCTCAGTACTGTCCCTGGAAACAGAGAGACACTCCCTCTGTACTGTCCCTCAGACAGTGAGACACTCCCTCAGTACTGTCCGTCTGACAGTGAGACACTCCCCCTGTACTGTCCCTCTGACAGTGAGACACTCCCTCAGTACTATCCCTCTGACAGTGAGACACTCCCTCAATACTGTCCGTCTGACAGTGAGACACCCCTCAGTACTGTCCCTCTGACAGTGTGACTCTCCCTCAGTACGGTCCCTTTGACAGTGAGACAATCCCCCAGTACTGTCCCTCTGACAGTGTGACACTCCCTCAGTACTGTCCCTCTGACAGTGAGACAATCCCTCAGTACTGTCCCTGGAAACAGAGAGACACTCCCTCAGTACTGTCTCTCTGACAGTGAGACACTCACTCAGTACTGACCCTCTGACAGTGAGACACTCACTCAGTACTGTCCCTCTGACAGTGTGACACTCCCTCAGTACTGTCGCTCTGACAGTGTGACACTCCCCCAGTACTGTCCCTCTGACAGTGAGACACGCCCTCAGTACAGTCACTCTAAACAGTGAGATACCCCCTCAGTACTGTCCCTGGAAACAGAGAGACACTCCCTCAGTACTGTCCCTCTGACAGTGTGACACTCCTTCAGTACTGTCCCTCTGACAGTGAGACACTCCCTCAGTACAGTCCCTCTAAACAGTGAGATACTCCCTCAGTACTGTCCCTGGAAACAGAGAGACACTCCCTCAGTACTGTCTCTCTGACAGTGAGACACTCACTCAGTACTGTCCCTCTGACAGTATTACTCTCCCTCAGTACTGTCACTCTGACAGTGTGACACTCCCCCAGTACTGTCCCTCTGACAGTGAGACACTCCCTCAGTACAGTCCCTCTAAACAGTGAGATACTCCCTCAGTACTGTCCCTGGAAACAGAGAGACACTCCCTCAGTACTGTCTCTCTGACAGTGAGACAATCCCTCTGTACATTCCCTCTATACAGTGAGATACTCGCTCTGTCCTGTCCCTGGAAACAGAGAGACACTCCCTCAGTACTGCCTCTAAAGAGTGAGGCACTCACTCAGTACTGTCCATCAGACAGTCAGACACTCCCTCAGTACTGTCCCTCTGACTGTGTGACGCTCCCTCAGTACTGTCGCTCTGACAGTGTGACTCTCCTTCAGTACTGTCCCTCTGACAGTGTGACACTCCCTCAGTACTGTCAATCTAAACAATGAGACACTCCGTCTGTACTGTCCCTCTAAACATTGAGACACTCTCTCAGTACAGTCCCTCTAAACAGTGAGATACTCCCTCTGTACTGTCCCTCTGACAGTGTGACACTCCCTCAGTACTGTCCCTCTAAACAGTGAGATACTCCCTCTGTACTGTCCCTCTGACAGTGAGATAATCCCTCTGTACATTCCCTCTATACAGTGAGATACTCCCTCTATCCTGTCCCTGGAAAAAGAGAGACACTCCCTCAGTACTGTCCCTCTAAAGAGTGAGGCACTCACTCAGTACTGTCCATCAGACAGTCAGATACTCCCTCAGTACAGTCCCTCTGACAGTGAGACACTCCCTCAGTACGGCCCCTTTGACAGTGAGACAATCCCTCAGTACTGTCCGTCTGACAGTATGACACTCCCCCAATACTGTCCCTCTGACAGTGAGACACTCCCTCAGTACTGTCCCTCTTACAGTGTGACACTCTCTCAGTACTGTCCCTCTGACAGTGAGACACTCCCTCAGTACAGTCCCTTTCACAGTGAGACAATCCCTCAGTACTGTCCGTCTGACAGTGTGACACTCCCTCAGTACTGTCCCTATAAAAAGTGAGACACTCCCTCAGTACCGTCTCACTGATTGTGAGACATTCCCTCTGTACTGTCCACTAAACAGTGAGGCACTCCCGCATAACTGTCCCTCAGACAGTGAGACACTCCCTCAGTACGGTCCCTTTGACAGTGAGACAATCCCCCAGTACTGTCCCTCTGACCGTGAGACACGCCCTCAGTACAGTCACTCTAAACAGTGAGATACTCAGTCAGTACTGTCCGTGGAAACAGAGAGACACTCCCTCAGTACTGTCCCTCTGACAGTGTGACACTCCTTCAGTACTGCCCTCTGACAGTGAGACAATCCCTCTGTACATTCCCTCTATACAGTGAGATACTCGCTCTGTCTGTCCCTGGAAACAGAGAGACACTCCCTCAGTACTGTCCCTCTAAAGAGTGCAGCACTCACACAGTACTGTCCATCAGACAGTCAGATACTCCCTCAGTACCGTCCCTCTGACAGTGAGACACGCCCTCAGTACTGTCCCTCTGACTGTGTGACACTCCGTCAGTACTGTCACTCTGACAGTGTGACACTCCCTCAGTACTGTACCTCTGACAGTGAGACACTCCCTCAGTACTGTCCATCTGACAGTCAGACAATCCCTCTGTACTGTCCCACTAAACAGTGAGACACTCCCTCAGTACTGTCCCTCTGACAGTGTGACACTCTCTCTGTACTGTACCTCTGATAGTGTGA